>NC_061514.1:218180737-218486332 GCF_022539505.1 Lolium rigidum
TCCACGTCCATTGCCCTACCCGGGGTCTTCCCCCCGACATTAGCCCCCGAAGCTGGCAAGGTCCTGCGTTAAGAGGGACCTAGGCAGGTTTCCCTGGCTTTTAGATCTCTTGAATATGTTGGGCGGCCCTTGGAGGGGCCGACTGAGAATTTCCGTTCAGCCGGCTGCGCCCTCATCCGGCTTGCCCAATCCGGCTGCTTCTAGCCGGACGCTATTTTCGCTTCTGTAGCTTTTGCTTTTTTACAAGTGAAGGGGTCGGGAACGCCGGTGAGTATCGCCGGAAAAAACAGAACGCGACACGGTGAGAAACGGATGAACTGAAACTGTTATCTGGAGCCATCTTTGGAAGACGATAGCGTCGCCGATACTTCACCGTTTGAGATGATTCAAAGACTAGTAGAAAGAGGGTGAAGTTGTGCATCTAAGGAATCAAGAATTGGGTCCTGCAATGGACTGTGCCGGCGAGGTTCTGCGTCGAAAGTGGCCACCGTGAAACAGATCAAAACTGCACGTTTTCGTTTTCGTTTTCAAATCGATCTCTTTCTCCCGTCATCGATCCAGCGACCATGCAGAGAGGAGGAAGGAAAGAGGGTGTGCTCACTACGGGGTGGTCGGTGACGAGAAGGAGGGGCAGGTGGAGCTGCCGGCGTTGGAGAAGAAAAGTGGCCGGGGTAGACGACGTTGCAGATGTGGACGAGGGCGAGCAGCTGCGGTGTCTCCGGCTCCGTGAAGACGACGAGGATGGAGGAGAGGGGACGGAGGTCCCATTCCACGGATCAGGCGAGCTCGTCGGCGGCCATGGTGACGGTAGCGTGGAGGTAGACGGCGGTGCTTTCTCGGTGGGTGTTAGTGGAAAAACAGAGAGGAGGCGGAGATGGTGTGGCGGCGGCTGGAGAGGAGACGAGCTAGGGTTGCAGGGGAGATCGCCGGGGTTGGTTTTATAGGCGGGAGCCGTGGTGCATGGTGGCCGTCCCATCAAGGCAGGAGCGACGTGGCTGTGCTGGATGTCGAGCCGTACGACGAAGGAGACGATAGGGATGTGATAGACGCGTTCCTGCTGGGATGGTTTTGGGCTTCAAGTAGAGATGGCTTGTGTGGTGGGCTTTGTTGACTTGGAAGATGAAAGGAAAAGGCCACCACGGTAATGGTTCCAAGATGGAATTGGCTAGGACTAGAAGAATGGTTGCCTGCCGACTTCTTCTCTTCTATTTTCTCACAGATTTTTTCAGAAAAGAGCAAAGATGAGAGGTAGCAGTTTTGGAGGATAAGAGATTTAAAACATTTTTAAAATTTGAAGAACCTTGGCTCTATTTAAAAAATAACAAGTTTTGCAAAATATCCAAAACATTATAAGATTGTTTTGGGTTTATTAAAAATAAGAAAATATAGGGAAAACAACAAAAATAATTTTATTTCAAAATAATTTTATATTTTCAAAAACATGGATATGATGTAGGCATGATGACGATGATGATGCATAAAATAAAAAGAACAAGCAACTCTATTAGGGGTACTACCCGGGGCCGTTACAATACCTCACTCCAGCTCCTAGGTTTTGCTGATGTTGAGGATTTCTTCTATGTTGTTGGGATTTGCTTGTCCTGCTCCTCCTCACTGGCTGTGCAAGTTCTTTTGCACCATTTGCTTGTTCATCGGTGCTTGTTCTTTGTGGAAGAAGAACTGGAACACTGTTGTTCTTGTGTTCTTGGTGTTCTTGGTGTTCTAGTGACTCCGGCTGGTTCAGTCGATGTATGACTATGGTTTGGCTGTGAAAAGGTTTTATACCACCCTCTCCTTGCTTCCCTGATCGACAACAAGGTTTTGTGAAATTGGTGACTATCCCTGGCTTGTGTGCTGGTGTGAATGCACATAGCCTGGTCAGCTGTGTGTGTGTTCCATGTTGGAACTTGGGACTGATGGATCGGCTCAGCTGATTATGGTCTTATCCTTCTATTTCATTTCATTGTTAACCTTCCAAGTGGCATTGCCACTTGGCAACAATGTGTATTCCTTTGTTATGCTGTTATGCAGGGATCAAGGAAGATCAAGAAATTCACCTCTACTGGATGATCAAGAAGATCAAGGCAGTAGCTTAGGAGTAGTGTAGTTTAGTTCTTCATTTCATTTCATTGCAATTTTCCTTTTTCTTTTTCCTTTATCAATTTCTGAAATGATTATGTAATATTTATATTTGGATATTGTATGACATTGTATCTTGTGTGATAATCAATAAAGCTCAAGGTTTCTCTAATGAGCTTATTGTAATTTATATCAATCCTTTTATTGTTTGAATTATCCAAGTATAATATTATTTGTTGAATTATTACTTGTCTTTTTTAATGTTTAAGTTTGAAATTCAATTCAAACTTATTTCAAATGCATTCACTCAATTATATGTGTTGAATTGAAATGTTCCCCTCTTTCAAAACCCTAATTCAAAAGAGATCATGTCCAAGTTTATCGCACTCTCGAAACCCTAATCCTGGCTGGTGTCGAGAGAGAAACTTGTTCCCTCTTAGGTTTTTATGCAATTAAGTGTGAAATTTTCCCTAGTTTTGCGATGCAATGCACATCCCTTTCTAATTCTACCCTGCAAAAATCCTGAGATATTACACATGAGATCGAAAGAAAAAGGCAAGTGACCAAATATCAGGAGCCAAAATTAAACCAAGAAAAGAAATATTATTGTACATAGAGGATAACATGCGGGTCCCATTTTGCAGCAGCTGTGTCAATGTTTCAAACGTGGACTGGATCGAAAGAAAAAGGCAAGTGACCAAATATCATGTGCGAAAAATAACTCCATGAAAAGAAACTTTTATTGTACATAGAGGATGACATGCGGGTCCCATTTTGCAGCAGCGGTGTTAACGTTTCGAAGGTGGCATGAGATCGAAAGAAAAAGGCAAGTGACCAAATATCAGGAGCCAAAAATAATCCAAGAAAAGAAACTTCTATTGTACATAGACGATGACATGCGGGTCCCATTTTGTAGCAACTTACTCAACGTTTGAGAGGCGGCATGAGATCGAAAGAAAAAGGCAAGTGACCAAATATGAGGAGCCAAAAATAATCCAAGAAAAGAAATTTTATTGTACATAGAGGATGACATGCAGGTCCCATTTTGCAGCAGTGGTCTCAACGTTTCAGAGGCGGCACAGGATTGAAAGAAAAAGGCAAGTGCCCAAATATCAGGTGCCAAAAATAACGCCAAGAAAAGAAACTTGATTGTACATAGAGGATGACATGCGGTTCCCATTTTGCAGCAGCGGTATGAACGTTTCAGAGGCAGCATGTCGAGGGTACTCCTCGGCAATGCCCTCCGATTGGGGCTTAGGGTTGATGGAATCCTGTAGGCTGACACGTGACATCGGTGAACAGACAAGCGGGGAGAGCAATTTACCCAGGTTCGGGGCCCTCGATGAGGTAAAACCCTTACGTCCTGCCTGTCTGATCTTGATTATGAGAATATTGGTTTACAATGGGGTGCCGAAGGTTTCGGCTGTGATCTCGTCGAGAGGCTAAGCGCTACGGCGACCTAGCTCTAGACTTCTGGTGGCTAAAATTGCTATGATTGATTCCGTCCCTCGGCAGCCCCTCTCCCGGCCTTTATATAGGAGGCCAGGTCTCAAGAGATCTGCCCGGTTACGACTAGGTTTACAATAGACCTAACTCTAGACTTTCTGTCTTGTTCTTCAAGGAACAAGCCCCTCTCTGTCTTGTTCTTCAAGGAACCTTCTCTAGCACCGTCCTACTGGCCCGCCTTGCCATCGGTTATCTTCATGGGCCTCCAGTTGGGTCGCACAGGATAGAGCAATGTCAGTTACCCGAAGGGTAATGCCCACGTCAGTAGCCCCGAGTGTCTAGCCGAAGATATTTCGGGTAGAGACTAAAGCATGCCTCCGCTAAATGATCTTCTCCTTGATTGTTCATGTCCATCTTTGTAACAGTACAATCTTCTTTTATCGGGTGCGCGCTCAGCGCTCCCGATGGGAGTAGCCCCCGAGTCTAGGTACGGATGCTTGCAATCCGTGCGTAGACTCAAGTTGTACTACTCGAACGTTTTCTTCTGCCGAAGTTTTTTGCAAATCTTCATGGGTCACCCGATACATTGGTACCGGGGCTCGTATTCTTCAGTAAGGTTTCAACGCGTAAAAGATATTGAGCAACGTGCCCAGCTTTGCTGGTTAACTGCCGATGGCAAAGCAACGTTACCCTACACAGAATCAAGTCCCCGAGCATGATCCTGGAGTGCAAAAAAGTTTTATCGGGTGCGCGCTCAGCGCTCCCGATGGGAGTAGCCCCCCGAGTCTGGGCACGGGTGCTTGCGACCGGGTGCAGACTCGAGCTGAACATTCCACATTTTTCTTCAAATATTTCTTCACAGGGGCATCTTCGATGTCACGTTTTATCGGGTGCGCACTTAATGCTCCCGATGTTTTTGTGTTTCTTCAGTTGCTTCCAGAAGGCTTCATGGCGTCATTGATGACGTTACCACTGCTGCGGTCTGACTGACAAGACTTGACCTGGCGGACCCACCCTAGTTCTGCGCGGGCAGTTTTGAGGAAATGACCGGTGCGTGCGTGCTGACCGAGGCGTCTCCTCGATTTCCGCACATCGTGGGAATAATGGGCCGCCGGTTTCGTTCTCTTCTTGGGTGACACGTGTACGACCGATCTGATCCTTCTCCCACGATGTTTATGGAGTTATGGCCACGATTTCCCATTGTTTTTACTTTTACCTTTCCACACTGCTCATCTTCTTCCCCAACCTTTCGTTTTGCCCCTGTTCTTCTCTCAAAAGCTCGAGACGCCATGGGCAAGAAGAAGAGCACCAGTGCCTCAGACGCGGCCAAAGTCAGCCGCGACTGGAGCTCCTCCGCCATATCCAACCGCGATGTGAACAAGCTGCGAGCTCTCGGTCTCATCTCCTCGTCTGAAGACGACATTCGTCTCCCAGGTCCAGTTTCTCGCCCAAAGCCCCCGAAGGGCTTTACTTTTATGTTTGTCTCCTTTCTATTTTGTGGTCTCTCTCTTCCTGCCCACGAGTTTCTCAGTTCCCTTCTTTTCTTCTACGGGATTCAGCTCTGGCAGCTGACCCCAAATTCCATTCTCCATCTTTCCATCTTCATCACCATCTGTGAAGCCTTCCTCGGCATTGATCCCCATTGGGGTCTTTGGAGGAAAATCTTCTATGTCAAGCGTCATAATGACAGCAATGCCCCCCACCCCGTAGTCGGTGGCGTTGGCTTTGTTGTCAGGAAAGAACTTGACTACTTCGAATACCCGATGAAGGAATCCGTTCAAGGCTGGCGCAACAAGTGGTTTTATCTGCGAGACACCTCGGTGTCTTGGCGGCGCTCCAATCTCCCTCCATTCGAGGACGTCCTGATAGCTCAGCCGAAGAAGTCCTGGCGAAACGCCCTTTCTCCTGAAGAGAGGGCAATAGCCGACAAGCTGTTCGACCAGGTCGTAGATCTGAAGAACACGGGAGGCCTAACGATGTGCGGCATCGAGGTAGTCTCAGTGTTCTTACAACGTCGAGTGCAGCCGCTGATGTCCCGACCCCACCAGTTGTGGCTGTATACTAGCAAGGATGACAAGTCGAGGGTCAGCTCTGCCGACGTGTCGGCTGATGAACTTCGAGACGAAGTTCGTCGCTTGACGTGCCTCAGTATGAAGGACAATATTGTTCTGACCTCGGCTCGTCTCCCATATGATTTCCGCCACCTTCCGGCTGAGGTAACTTTCACTGTTTCTTGTTCTTTATCGTTATCATTGTGCTGTTCTTTGACTTTTTGCTGATTCTGCTTCTGCCGACAGGCTTCCACCATGGCTCAATGTTATCCTCCTACACCCGAGAGTGGCGTGGAGCTAGAGGATGATGATGATGACTCCGAGGAAACTGAGGACGCCCATCATATCTTTGAGGACAGTGACTTCCAGGAAGATGATACTCCCAAAGATGATGCTCTCACCAAGAGCAGGCGGCGCAAGAGGATAGATGAGGAGTTTGTTACAACGGCTGAATCAAGTCCTAGCGGACGAGATAATGATGCCGATGAAACCGTATCGCCTCCCCCTGCTATGAGAAGCTCATCAGGCTTTTTTGCTGCCGAAGACGACCTGGACCTGTGAGTGTCTACTTTTCCCTTTGTAGCTTGTCCTTCTCCATTCTTAATCATCCCCTTTTTTAAAAAAAAAACAGCTCTGATGATGACGATGAAGTTCCTCTTGCAAAGAGGGCTAAGTTGCTCTCCGGGAAATCTGAGTCAGCCAAAGAATCGAACCCTTCGCCTGCCGAACCAATGCCGCCCTCAAGGAAAACCGTGGAGAAGGTTCCGATGTCGAAGGTTATCCCTTCTGGCAACGCTCCCGCCTCGTCGGTTGCTCGTGACCATGTAAGTGATTTATTTGTCTTCATTTCTTTCTTGCTTTGCCGAATTTCCACATTCGACTGAGCTTTCTTGGCTTTCTCCTTTGTAGCCAATTTATGCCACAGTTGACGCTGTGGTAGATTTCGCCGAGCAGTTCACCCGACTAGAATCTGAAAATGCTCATCTTCGGAAGGTCGTCAAAACTTCGGCTAACCAAGTGCTGGAGGCCAACAGGCTTGCTGCCGATGCTAAAAACGAAAACACCTCGCTGAAGGATGAGCAAGATGCCAGGCGCGAGGCTGCAGTTGCAGCCGATAAAAAGGGAGGCGTCCTCCGTGAATCCATCACGAATTTATTGGGTAAGTTTCTTAGTGCATTGCTCTCCTTTAGTGTTTCCTTCCAGGTTGCTCATCTGCCCTCTTCCAGGTGCTGCCGACATAACCATCACTCGGGCTCGCATGCTTCGGGAGGACTCTACGTCTGATGCCCTATCACTCGCCGCCGAGTTCAATGTCCAAGTTCTTGGACTTCTGCAAAGGACCAAAGGAGCATTATCGAGGCTATACTCGATGATCTTCCCGAAGATGAAGCAGGACAAGACTCTAGGCGAGATGGCAGATGCTTTTCTCATCGACCCTTCTGAGCCTGTAGAGGCATTAAAGCGCCGTTCCCGCTTATTTGGAGCGGTACTTACTTTCCAGCTGCTGATGGGTCATGGGATGGGCTCTGAACTAGAGAAGTTGTCTAAGGCATTGCCTGTAGATGACAATAATTGCCTAATCAACCTTGAGCCTTTCAAGCAATCAACAGTGACATGCGCCAATCAGCTCCTCAAGCTGGTTGATGAGGCGAAGACCAAAGCCGCACCTGAAGCTGCCCCTGGTTCTTCGTCAGCTCTTCCTTGATTGAACGCTTGCTCTGTCAGTTGTAATTAGGGCCTGATACAGTTTAACCCAACCCTGTTTTATTTTGGCTCTGTTGCCAGTACCAACAATCTTTTGAATGTAATATATACACTTCTGCGCTCCCGATGGGAGATTATATTAATGCTGTTCTGAACTGAGAGTTGTGCTGCAGATTCCTTCGTCTTCTTCCCGTGCCGAACCTTTTTCAAATGCTTCGGCTAGCGATGAATTTGACCTTGTTCGTCGTTTGCGTGATCAAATATCCCGTTTGAGTAAAGATATTACCACCCTTCACGCAATGGCGGCGTTGGTGAAAAGGAAGAGTGAGATAGCGAATGCCATTGAATAGCATGCTCTCGATCGTCTCCATATTGCTACCGAAAGCTTAATCTGTAAGTGTTGTCCTATCTGTTGATTTCTGACGAGGCTTGAATGTTCTTTAGTTGATATTTGTTTCTTGACAGTCGAAGCTTCCGATGAATCTGAGGAAAATAAGAGGATCCACGAAAAGATCGAAGCAATGACTGATGTCGCTCACCCGAAGCATGAGTTGTGGTCGCACCGACCGAAAGCTTTTATATTGGCGAAATTCGAGCATCGATCAGAGAGGGTGCACTATTATTTTGACAAGTTCCACGCTCATCTCATGATGGTCTGGAAGACATTGTTTCCTCTGGATCAAGCGCCCGAAACTCTGTCTGCTCTGTTTTCCCGATTCAAGACCCCTGAGCGGATTCGACTGTTGGTGCGAAAAGAGCTCCTGGCCGGTGCTGAACTTGCCTTCGCTTCAGTGTTGGCATGTCATCCGACCTTAGATTTGGAGGCCATAGCAAACACCAAAAGAAGTTTAGACCAGTACTATGATATTGCTAGAGGTCCTGCATATACCATCATCTCACGGATGGAGACATGTATTGAAAGGGATCTGAAGGCCCGAGGGAGCCAGGGAGCCTTGTCATGAATGTAATGTCCTTGTACCTGCAGGGGATAATCTTTATGTAAATTCGACGTGTGTTTTGCACATCTGACGAATTTATAAATTCGATTAATGATTTTATTGTCGGGGGCGGCCGAGGGATCAATTCAGCCTGCTCTCCTGACGACTCCGTTGTAATTGCAAGTTTATTGCGGAGTCGATATGTGAGTTTTGTAGGAGCGACACCTGTCGAATAATCTAGGGATTTAGACGCTTGGCTTCGTCACGCGGTGCACCGGTTTGAGCCTTGTTTTGTGATAGTAAATCCATCGACTGTAGCACTCGCGTATTTTCTCGAGGCTTGGATGGGTTGTTTTGTGTGTCATTAACCTTAGCTCCCGATGGGAGTATTTAATTAATGACACCGTGCGAGCGTGTTTTTGGCCAGCGCTCCCGATGGGAGTAAGAGCCAGTGACAGGGGCCCCGAACAGTTTGTTCGGATGATGAGGCCTGGATCAATAAAAAGGTAGAGAACCTGATCAGAATTTTATTCATAATGTAAAAGCAAACTTAAGAGCTGCCGAATAACAGAAAATAATTGTATCCTATGCGTAGAACCGTCGCAAATGTGTGATGTTCCATGGATTTTCATCGTCTTTTCCCGAGGTTGGGTTTCTGAGCCGATAAGCTCCTCCTGGTATCACTTTAGTGATGATGAATGGCCCTTCCCATGGAGATTCGAGCTTCAAGGGTCTCTCTTGCTTTAGCCGCAACACCATATCTCCAACACTAAAGCTTCGATTGCGTATTCGTCGGCTGTGATAATTTCTTAACGCCTGCTGATACACCGTTGTTCTTGCTAAAGCAATATCCCGGGCTTTGTCAAGGAGATCCACGGCATCCTGCAACGCGATGTTGGAGGTGGATTCTGTGTACGCTGTCACCCGAGGAGCTTCGAATCGAACGTCGGCTGGCAAAACTGCTTCGGCTCCATGTACCAGGAAGAACGGGGTGTATTGGGTCGACCTATTGGGTGTAGTACGCAAACTCCAAAGCACAGATGGTAATTCCTCTACCCAGGCTCCGGCCGCACCCGTAAGGCGTTTCTTGAGACCGTCCCCTATTAGACCGTTGATCCTTTCCACCTGTCGTTGGTCTGTGGGTGGGCCACTGATGCAAATTTTAGCTTGATTCCGCTGTCGCCGCAAAACTTTCGAAACTTTTTAGAGTCAAAGTTGGTTCCGTTGTCTGTGACGATGCTGTGAGGCATACCAAATGGACAAGTTATTCCCCTGAAGAATTGAACGGCTGTTTCGGCTTTCTGGTTTCGAACAGGTACTGCCTCGATCCACTTGGTGAACTTGTCGACTGCAACCAATACATACGTGTGTCCTCCAGGCGACGATCTTGGCAGTGGTCCGACTTGGTCGAGTCCCCATTGAGCGAAGGGCCATGCCAGAGGTATTGTCATCAGATCTGTCGCGGGAGCGTGTGGTTTTGGTGAAAAGCGCTGGCAGGGGTCGCACTTCATAACCAGATCTCGAGCATCCGATGCCGCTGTTGGCCAGTAAAATCCTGCCCTGAAGGCTTTTGCCACAAGGGCCCTGCTTCCTGCGTGGTGTCCACAAGTTCCCTCGTGTATCTCGCACAACAATGCTTTTCCATCGTCAATGGCAATACATCTTTGAAAGATACCAGAGATGCTGCGCTTGTAGAGTTCTCCATTTACCACAGTGATAACCCACAAGTATAGGGGATCGCAACAGTCTTCGAGGGAAGTAAAACCCAAATTTATTGATTCGACACAAGGGGAGGTAAAGAATACTTATAAGCCTTAACAACAGAGTTGTCAATTCAGCTGCACCTGGAAAAGCACTAGTAACACGGGTGATGTGAAAGCAGCAGTAATATGAGAGCAATAGTAACAGTAACACAGCAGCAGTAACAGTAACACAGAGGCAATGGCACCAAAAAATAGTTGATACTACTTCCAATGACATGTAGAACGAGTATATGATGATGAGAGATGGACCGGGGTTCCCAGCTATCTTCACTAGTGGTAACTCTCCAATAACAAGTGTCAAGTGTTGGGTGAACAAATTACAGTTGGGCAATTGATAGGATTGAAATAGCATTAAGACAGAACATCAAGATTATTAATCATGTAGGCATGTTTTCCATATATAGTCATACATGCTCGAAATGAGAAACTTGTACAAAATGTGACCGAATAAAAATATAGTTTCACTAGAGGTGACCTGATAAGTTGTCGATGAAGAAGGGGATGCCTTGGGGATGCGGCATCCCCAAGCTTAGACGCTTGAGTCTTCTTGAAATATGCAGGGATGAACCACGGGGGCATCCCCAAGATTGGACTTTTCACTCTTCTTGATCATATATCATCCTCCTCTCTTGACCCTTGAAAACTTCCTTCACACCAAACTTCTCATAAACTTCATTAGAGGGGTTAGTACTCAAAAAACTTTAATCCACTTTAGTCCTGTAGTGACACATTGCAAGAACTCAATAAAACATTATCTACAGCTCTCCATGTCTAGAAAGCCTTGCTTAAAGTCCACAAGAGACAATGCAAAAAACAGAGACAAAATATGTCAAAACAGAACAGCCAGTAAAGACGAATTTTTAAGAGGTACTTCCGTTGCTCAAATCAGAAAACTCAAAACTAATGAAAGTTGCGTACATATCTGAGGAACACGCATGTAAACTGGCATATTTTCTGAGTTTCCTACAGAGAGACCTACTCAAATTCGTGACAGATAGAAATCTGTTTCTGCGCAGAAATCCAAATCTAGTATCAACCTTCTATTAGAGACTTTACTTGGCACAACATTGCAATAAAATAAAGATAAGGAGAGGTTGCTACAGTAGTAACAACTTCCAAGACACAACAAAACAGTAGCAAAATAAAAACATGGGTTATCTCCCAGGAAGTGCTTTCTTTATAGCCATTAAGATGGGCTCAGCAGTTTTAATGATGCACTCGCAAGAAATAACAGTTGAAGCAAAAGAGAGCATCAAAAAGCAAGTTCAAAACACATTTAAGTCTAACCCACTTCCTATGCATAGGAATCTTGTACACAAATAAATTCATGAAGAACAAAGTGACAAGCATAGAAAGATAAAACAAGAGTAACTTCAAAAGTTTCAGCATATAGAGAGGTGTTTTAGTACCATGCAATTTTCTACAACCATATTTTCCTCTCTCATAATAATTTTCAGTAGCTTCATGAATAAACTCAACAATATAACTATCACATAAAGCATGTTTTTCATGATCCATAAACACATAATTTTTATCAAGCTCAATAATAATGGGATCAAAACTTTCAAACCCACTTTTATCAATAATATAACAAGATGATTGATCAATCTCAAAAGATATGAGACTCCTAGATTAAGTCAAGACCTCTCCAATCCCATTTTCATTAGTAGTGCAATTAATATTATCAAGTAACATAGGACCATCATCTAGAGATTTATCATAAACATTTGCCAAGCAAAACTCTTTAGTACCATGCATTTCGACATCAGGCACAAACAAAGCATTATCATAAGATTTATTAAAATAGCACGGATTATCATAGATAACAGTAGCATAATTATTCTCACAAGTTTTACTCATAGGGAATATTTCAAGAGAATCCACAGGAACATAACATTCATCCTCCTTTGGTAAGCAAGGAGGACAATCAAATAGTGTAAGAGATAAAGAGTTACTCTCATTAGAAGGTTGGCATGGGGAGCTAATCCATTCTTCCTCCTTTTGTTCATCACTCTCCTCTTCTTTTTCATCCAATGAGCTTTCAGGTTCATCAATTTCCTCCTCTTTTTCATCCAATGAGCTTTCAGGTTCATCAATTTCTTCTTCCACTGGTTCCTGCAAATTGTGAGTGCATTCTTGTGCATTAATGAGTCTCTCTTTATAATCGATGATATAAGGATTATCGCTGTAACTTTCTATGAAAAAATTAAGGATAGAAGAGACATAATCTTTAAGGTCCTTACAAGCAACACAAGTTTCATAATTTTTAGACATGAAGGATTCTATTTCAGAAGCTCCCATAAACAAAACAAATTGTTCTACTTCTTCGAACCCAAAATGAATATAGCTATTCCAATTATAGTTCTTAATTAAAACTTCCACACTAAACCACATTGAAATTTCAGATGTTTAGTATCATGTTTAGAGCAACAGTTTATATCATGGCGTTTAAGCAAGATTTAGCAATTGTATTCAATTTTTCTATCACAACACTCATAACTTTACCCGTTCTTGATTCTCTATAATTATTATATAATTCTATAAGCTCCAAATAGGTTGTGGGTTCTCCCATAACAACAGTTTTTAATTTTTTGGTTTTTCAAATTTTTATGGATTTTTGGGTATATGAGAAAAGTAAAACAAAACAAAAACAAACTACACAAAAGTAAACTAAGCAAAATAATACTAAACAGTAATAAACTAAGCACAAATAAACTAGACAAAAGTAAACTAAGCAAAACAAAAACAGAGAGAGAGGTAGAGTGTACTCCCCAGGTGAACTTATGAGTAGAGCTATGCCTCCCCGGCAACGGCGCCAGAAAATAGTCTTGATAACCCACAAGTATAGGGGATCGCAACACTTCGAGGGAAGTAAAACCCAAATTTATTGATTCGACACAAGGGGAGGTAAAGAATACTTATAATCCTTAACAACTGAGTTGTCAATTCAGCTGCACCTGGAAAAGCACTAGTAACAGGGATGATGTGAAAGCAGCAGTAATATGAGAGCAATAGTAACAGTGTAACACGGCAACGAGTAATAAGTAACACAGAGGCAATGGCACCAGAAAATAGTTGATACTACTTCCAATGACATGTGGAACGAGTATATGATGATGAGAGATGGACCGGGGTTCCCAGCTATCTTCACTAGTGGTAACTCTCCAATAACAAGTGTCAAGTGTTGGGTGAACAAATTACAGTTGGGCAATTGATAGGATTGAAATAGCATTAAGACAGAACATCAAGATTATTAATCATGTAGGCATGTTTTCCATATATAGTCATACGTGCTCGCAATGAGAAACTTGTACAACATCTTTTGTCCTACCAGCCGGTGGCAGCCGGGCCTCAAGGGAATCTACTGGTAATTAAGGCATTCCTTTTAATAGAGCACCGGAGCAAAGCATTAACACTTGGTGAAAACATGTGATCCTCATATCTAAGCCTTCCCCTCCGGTTATCCCAGTTGTTGTCACTCTGGGGCCTCGGGTTCCGGACATAGACATGTGCAAACAACTTGTAGATACAATCTAAGCAATAAGTATAGAGCTTAAATCTAAGATCATGCCACTCGTGCACTAGTGACAAGCATTAAACACAACAAGATTGCAGCAACAATAACTTCACAAACTTTATAGATAGACTAATCATAATGTAACAATCCATCGGATCCCAACAAACACAACACCGATTACATCAGATGAATCTCAATCATGTAAGGCAGCTCATGAGATCATTGTATTGAAGTACATGGGAGAGAGAGTACCAACTAGCTTGTGGGGACCCCGGACTAGCTGTCCGAAATTCTCTGTTATGTATACAGTTCACGATCCCATGATCAGTGTGTCGTGAACACATAACCGAACTGATATCAAATTACACCATCCATTACAAAGCGGAATAAGAAAATTACAACATGGTCACATGACCAATACTTACATAATAGCCTCGAAGGGCCTAACTAAACATCGAGTAGCATCATCACTTCAACGAGCGCAGTACCCAAGTCATCCGCCATAACCCTACGAGCAAGCGAGCGGGAAGACGTTCCTAGCTCGCATAGACGTCGTCAACTCCTTCTTCATCTGTCGAAGTCCTCCAGGTCTGACCAAGTAAATAGCCAGGGACAAAGCCGTGAGTACATTGGAATTGTACTCGCAAACCATCAAGAAAGGTGCTAACAATGCTAACTAAAAGAGACAAGAGAGGAAGAATAGTTTCTCTTGTGGATATAGCATCGTCGGCATCTCAAGTGATGCGGACACTTTGGTGGTCCTATGACATCTCTATATCTTTATTGAAGAAGATACTTCAAAAGATAGACTACGACATCTCTATATCTTGAAAGAAGAGGTAGCGTTCCGGCATCTCAATTGAAGCGGACGCGATGGAAGTCCTATGACATCTATATATCTTTATTGAAGAAGATACTTCAAAAGATAAACTATGACATCTCTACATCTTTATTGAAGAAGAGTTCCTCTACATGAAAACACTAGGAAGGGTCACCCCATTTTGTTTCATTTTCCTCAACCATCTCCACATGGTCGACACAACATCTTTCACGTACCCTTCCGGTACTTCCAACACACGCATTTCCTTTGGAAATCATTTTCAAAACCAAAACTCGACACGGCTCGGTAACGGCCATCCCAACCGTCCATGACCGCGGACGCGGCTATTCGAATAGTTTTAACTCTGCAGAGTTTGCACACTTTCCCCACCTCTATCCGGATACCTATCGTGTGGGCATCATCCCCGCATAACAACATATGCCACGACGGATACCCGAACATAGCCTTTCGCCCATTCGACTTAGCAAGAGGTCCTACCCTATGGAGTATGTACCTCCCCGGCACCGTGGCAGCTCACCTCCCTTTGAGCGTGGCTCCACCGCCAAGCCGGGAGACCCATAGTGTCTTCCGGACGGGTCAGCCCGAAGGCCTCCCGTTATACTATTGTCCCAACCACGACAACCCGGACTCGGGAGTAACCAGTACCCTTGTATAGTTGTGCGGTGCCTCATGCTAAGAAGAACAAACGTCAAGCTAAGCTCCGTGCCCACGTTGGAGTAGTTGTGGTTGCGCGGGTTAATTGTTCGGGCGAATACGAGAGAACCATGTGTCGTTTTTCTCAAAAACCCAAGTCACACACACATTTCCTCTTTCCAACCATCTTTGTCAAGATCCTTTCCTTTCATAAACCATACGCTTGGGTAAGATTGCCTCACCCAAGGTTTTCATAAACATTTACAACAAGGTAAACCTTGAGGGGTTCCCAACCTATAGTTTCATGAGTTGAACTAGTATTGCACTACGGCCGAGATGAGAGTCATCCCGCCATAGATGAGGTATAAAGGGGTAGTGGAGTGGATCATACTTGCTTAAGGTAAGCATGTATTATGACAACACAAGGAGGAATATACTCTCAGATTTGTGGTGCTAACTACACAACTTAGATAGTGGAGTGTCACTATCCAACATATTCTCCAAGATGGTACACGGCATACTCCTCTCAAGTTGAGAATACACCAAGATCATGACATTGATACCTCTATACTACAAAGGGGGTGGGTGTGGTGTAAGTTACTATCTTGAGATGGAACATGCTCAAGTTGAGCATACAAGATAACCAAGTGGGATAGCACGGCCATGTTACCATGCATCCCATAACACAAGGACAAATAGTGGAGCATCACCACTAGGGAGTACCCCACTTGCAATCACACATAGATGACATAAATAGAGATAATAACACACATAGAATGAAGGTGCTTTGAACATCAACAAATGACATCCAACTAGACACCGGATCAGAGATCAAAAGATGGCTTGCCTTGGCTTATTTGTCCCTGGACTTCTTCAGCTCCATCAATATAAGAATCCCAATAACATAAATAAAATCCTCGTCCGATTCCACTTCTTCTTCTTCTCCGGAATTGTTCGCATCTATCGCCGGAAAATATAAAAGGAACACAATCAATCATATTGCATCAACAAAACAAACATGCAACACTCAACAATCAATAGCTAACCACTTTACTAAGGGCTAATATACGAAATACTTATAGATACTACAAAGCAACTAAAAGAAAACCCCATTTATTTACCTAGTGAAGGTATGAGAGTGCCACGACTTAGCAATTGCCTCTCTAGGTATCACCATGGCACAACTAAGTATCCCCTGTTAGATAACATCATAAAGAGGACAAGAGCATTAGTTTGGCATCACAAACATTCACAATACATTTTGAAACATTTTTGGAAAAGTAGAAAACAGTTTTCCTAACATAATTTGTTCCCATAACACTACAACCAAAATAGGAAGCAAACCATAATCCACATCATTTGAAAACTCAAGCTAAACAAAAGAGCTAATGTTAAGTTGCAGAGGTTTTGCTTTGCAAGCATAAAACAATGGTTGCCCATCTCTACCAAAAAGAGTTGGTCAAGGGTTTTAAATAAACCGAAAGGTTTTGCTTCAACAATGCATGTCACACATAAACATTACTAACAGTAACAAATATGTATGAACAGAGACTAATAATATTTTTCCTATATAGCCAGTACTAATACAAGACTAACCCAATTGGAATCACCCAAAAATATTAAACCTACAATTTTAGGAATTTCTTTGAATCTGACTGTACAGAAAACAAGATCTGTAAGCCATAAATCGTAGAAAAATCCTAAAAATATGAGGCCACTGGCATTTGAAAGGTATTTAAACATAGATTCACACACAATTGGATTTGGGTTCAAATTATTTCTGAAACTCTCACAAATGGATTTACAAGTTTACTGCATGTTTTCACCATTTGCTTTAACTATGGAGTTGCAGAACAGATAAAGGTTTTAAACTTGTTTGAGATGATTTAGAAAACATACAGTAATCCTACAGAAGTGGAATCACTCAATTAGGTTCAAAAATGGATTTTTGATGAATTAAAAGCTAACAGCCATGTCTGCAGAATATACAGAACAAGTTTAATTCATCAAAAATCATACACAAATCATAAAAATATGAGGTCTGCTGCATCTGAAAGGTATTGAATAGGTGGTTCTTACCCAGTTGGTTTCATTCAAAAATTCTTCTCCAAGCTCCTGGTTTAATTCGACAAAGTCAGATCTGACCAGATCTTGATCTGTGAACCATTTCAGTTTCAGGAGGTCAATCGAAGTGAAACCACCGCCAAAACGAAGGTACTGAAGAGGGCTTTCACCCACAGTTGAGTTTGCTCAAAAAGGTTTTGTAAAACGGGAGAAATCTAACAAGCAGTGATTCTGCATGTTTTCAGGACTTTGTTTACCATGCAAAATCTGTAACGAATTTGAGGATGAGACCAACGCCAAATTGTAGACCTTTTAAATACCTATCTGCGGAACTTTGAATCACTCGATTTGGATCTGCACACGAGATTTGGCGGATTTTCCAAGTTTGTACCAGAATCTGAAACAGCAAGATACAGAAATTACTGCAAGGTTTTGGACGAACTTTGCTCAAGAACTTCAGATCTGAGGATAGCTCAAGCTTCTCCATGCTTGGACCAACATGCACCTGCATCAAGATCCAATCTTAGCAATTGAGGAAGAGGAAGAGGAGAGAAAACCATCTAGGGTTGGGGAGAAGAGAGGGAGAGGAAGCTCTCATGGTGAGGGGAAGCTTGAGGAAGGAGGGAGTGCATCTTGGAGAGGTTTCCATGGCCATGGCCGGCCATGGTTGCTAGGAGGAGCAGCATTTCGTGGTGGAGGAGAGGAGGAGAGTGTGAGGGAGTGGAGAGTGAAGAAAATGAGCAAAGGGGGAGGTGGTGGCTGACCAAGGGGGTATTTATAGAGGGAGAGGGGTGGCTGCCTCCTTTTTCATTGGCCAAGGAAGGTGGCTGCCCATTTATTGATTGGAGTAGTTGGAAGGCAATGCTTGCAAGAGAAGAAAGTGAGGAGAAACATGGCTGGCCGAAATTGTCATGGCCGGCTCCATTCTTGCCAAGCACAAGTGAGCAATGTGAGAGAAAGGCACAACATCAATGTGTATAGACAAGGTATGATGTTGAGAAGATAATATCAAAGAGTTACTTTGATAATGATAAAAATAGGAGTAGATACATATAGATAAAAATGAGTATGAAGGTGACATGTGCCATGTGCCATGAGAATAATCTCCACCACTTTGGTTGAGACCAACTTAGGATGAAGATAGTTCCCAAGGTATAGTTGATGATTAGAGGTTTACATTAGAATTCAAAATTGAAAGAATTGGGATTCACCACATGGAACAATGCATGAGCATGCCAAGGTAGATGGGTGGTGATGGTGGTTTAGTCAATGATAGAGCAAGATTAAGAGAGATGGTGAGTGAAGTATTCATGTACTCACAAGGATGAATATATTGACATAAATCATCAATTCATGAGGTCAAGGCAATGATGGAAAAGAATAGAGGAGTGAGATAGATATGATGAAATATAAGATGTGCAAGTGTTGCCATTTGAAAGAGAGTTTAATTGAAAGGTATGGGACACACCTCAATTGTCTAGAGACAATTGGGAATGAACTCAAGTGAAATGGAATTTTGAAGATGTTGAGAGAAAACTAGTTGGAACATAGGAGTTCAAAATATTCTACTTACTCTCTAAAGTAAAGTAGAGTTTTTCTTAATTGTAAAATAAGCAAGAGGAAAACAAGAAATGGTATAAGTACCATAAACAAGCCTTTTGTTAAAAAGAGCACAAAATAGAAAGTAATGTTTCGAAATCGGTACTTGTTAGAAATGGGATGAGAAAACAAAACCCATTTCAGTTCCTTGTTTTCTTTGAAGAAATATCTTGGGAAGATTTAATAAAACTAGAAGTAGTTTTGTGATCAAAACTAAAGAAGGAAAAACAATAGGGTGTTTGAGAAAGAAAGCTAATTTTAGGGAGGAGTGTTCCCAAGGGTAGATGGTGGCTACAAAATGTACCCATCATTCCCACTCTTGGTTTTGTGAAGATTAAACTTGAATAGAACAAGAGGTAAAAGAGAAGGAAGTGATCCAAAGTTGAAACAAAGGGTAGAGTGCAAGGTCAAGTGAATTAAGAGAGTTGCAAGGTAGGCTGAGACATGCAAGACTTGGAGGTTGAAGAGAATGTTGCATAGATGAGATCCATGCATTGAAGCCAACAATAACGAGTTGTGGGTGCTTAGAGATCAATTGCCAAAGTCTGGACATTTTAAGCCTGTCAACACAGATGGTCGACATGGCCTCAAAACCAACAAGGATGAGTGGGTATAAGAGAAGGGTGCAAGTTTGGAATCAAGGATGATTTGAGCTAGCTTATACACAAAGAGGAATTTTAAGTAGGCACACTCATGTTGCCATGAGTAGAAAAGTTTGATGTGGAAAAAAGGAAAACAACTTTTCTGAGTCACATAGGTGTTTTATTAGGTGAGTTGCTTGCTTGACCACTAGAGGTGTTGATCTATGAGGCAGCTCAAGACAAAACTCAACAAGAAAATGAAGACAATTCATCTACCAACGAGATCAAGGCAATTCATCACCACAAACGAGATCAAGGCAATACATCTAAATTAGTCTATAGAAAAAGTTTTTGTTCCCCCTGATTTTTGAAATAAGGACAACTAAACAAGGTTGAAAAATTTGGGGTGTTACGGATCTTCCACCCTTAAGATAATCTCGTCCCGAGATTACGAGTGTAGAACTAGAGGGGTTATAAAGTTTAACCAAAGTCGGACTCCATTCTTACGTAGACGTGCCGTTGTAGAGAAAGTCGTTTGCTTCATCTTACGGGAGACATGATGGATTTCGGCCGATGGCGAGCTTCATGAAGAGGTTGACTACTCCATGCGAGGTGTTGGATCCGTAGCTTCTTCACAATCTCGGCGGAGGTTCAAGACTGTGGGAGGGTTAGTGCACCCAACGGTGCTTGAGCAGGGGCTGAAAACCTTTTTAGAGTTAGCTTGATTTTAGTGGAAGACGAAGTCTTCCACCCTTAAGATTTTTCATCGGGTTCTCGGAAAAACTCGGAGCTTACGCCTTGTAGTTACATGCGGGGCTTCGGAAGAAGTCATCGGTCTTCCTTGTTCGAGTTGAAGAATCTTCGGGGCGACGTGCGGACCACCACTTCAAGAGGCACTCACGGTGTTAAGCTGAACCATATGGGACGCGCGGCGAGTTAGAAAGTTGAAGAAACGCCTGGTTGGTACCCATATGAAGCAGCAACGGGGGTCGTCGAAGACAATCTTCGGCTTGAGGGTCGGTGCTGACTTCGGTAACAACTAAGAAGTTAGCGGGTAAACTACGCCTAAAGTCTTGAGTCTTGGAGTATCTTCGGGAGCTTCATTTGATGAGGACCGAGATGAACCATGTGATGTAGCTCGGCTTTGACGCTATTGTTCTCTCAACTTGTTAGACGGTGTGTTCGAGGGTAGTTTCAAAAAGATATCCTCGCGGTTAGCGCGAGTATACTCCAAGGTTAGACCAAGTTAGCATGTCTTCTCGCAGAGGTGCGGTCACTCTTGAAGGTAGGGCTTCTTCTTTCTTGGCGTAGTGGAGATGCTCCGGCTGATCTTGAAGGAAGTCGGCGTAGATAGGGGTCGGGTTAGTTTTCTTGACGGTTGAAAAACAACTTCCAACGGGTTTAGAGTTAGAGTCTTTCGTTAATCTACCCAATTTAACTAATAGTTAGCAATACATCGGCGAGGCAAACTTTAATCCTATCATTGCATGTGACACCCATACAACCATAACCAGAGACACAATACCACTAACAGAGGCTACTGGTATTTTTCCTAGATGCATAGTAACAAAACAAGATCAACACAATTGGAATCATTCAAAAATATTTATTTTCATTTTTTGAGACTCAAAATACTAACCAGAAACAGTGATCAAGTTTTATTTATTAAAAATCGCACAAAAATCCTAAAAATACAAGGTCAGTGGCGTATGAAAGATAATTTCATACTGGTTCTAGTGCAATTGGAATCACATCAATCGGAGCTACCAAACTATTTTTATTAGCAAAACAGTACACGTTAGCGATTTCCATTTTTAATTTCTGTTTCACAAATTTCAAACAATTAAAAAGGGCGGGAACGTCTAAATAGCAAGACATACATGCACACAGCAAACAAATACAAACACTCAAGGCAGCACACTACGGAACTACAAGCAATCATCAAACCAGACATGTACTCTAAGTACCCAGAAATTCCTAATGCGCGGGTTTATCTCAATCAAAGCGATTGAGTTTGTCCTATCCATCCTATTGGTTTGGGGCAGGTCACATATGTCGATGTCTTCATATCATCGGCATCGGCTTCAACTTGGATCCTTGTAGCAGTTGGTGGTGAAGGGGCCGGGTGTTGTGTCGTTGATGTTGAGGCGGAGGAGAAAGCTGTGTAGAACTTTTAGTCTCGACATCCAGGAAACATGAGGTCTTCGAAGAGGTAGTCTGTTGAGGTGCTCCCGAAGTCGAGATCTTCTCGTGGCTGGCCTAAAAATTACTAGTCAAGAAGCTGAGGACTTGATCCCCGATGACTGCAAAAAGTGCAAGTCCACGGAGGAACAAGGTCAGATCTTTGACATACTTTGGTGACAACCAAAGATATGATGTTATCATCCCTACATGAGCACGGCTAAGTCGGCATCCAATCTTCAAAAGCTGTTGTTGGATATACATGAGACTTCCTGAGGGGTTGATCCATCTTTGAGTTTGAGTCTCCGGTCTGAGTTGGGAACATCGTCTAACATGTGGGTTTGAAGTGGATGAGACAATAGAGTAAGAATTTTCAAACATTTTAATAAAGCGGAGAGATAAGAATTTAGAAGCTTTGAAGAAATAAGAGGAGTAGAAGCTATGCTTCCTACTAAAGAAATAATTTGTTTCGTAAATAGTTTTTCCCAATTACTTGTTTCCTAACTAACGTCCATGCTAACTAAGGTCTCCTACGGTCGGGATAGCTCGATACCGGCTACTGTGGGGACCCCGGACTAGCTGTCCGAAATTCCCTGTTATGTATACGGTTCACGATCCCATGATCGGTGTGTCGTGAACACATAACCGAACCGATATCAAATTACACCATCCATTACAAAGCGGAATAAGAAAATTACAACATGGTCACATGACCAATACTTACATAATAGCCTCGAAGGGCCTAACTAAACATCGGAGTAGCATCATCACTTCAACGGTCGCGGTACCCAAGTCATACTGCCATAACCCTACGAACAGCGGCCGGGAAGACGTTCCTAGCTCGCATAGACGTCGTCAACTCCTTCTTCATCTGTCGAAGTCCTCCGAGTCCGACCAAGTAAATAGCCGGGGACAAAGCCGTGAGTACATTGGAATTGTACTCGCAAACCATCAAGAAAGGTGCTAACAATGCTAACTAAAAGAGACAAGAGAGGAAGAATAGTTTCTCTTGTGGATATAGCATGCTCGGCATCTCAAGTGATGCGGACACTTTGGTGGTCCTATGACATCTCTATATCTTTATTGAAGAAGATACTTCAAAAGATAGACTACGACATCTCTATATCTTGAAAGAAGAGGTAGCGTTCGGCATCTCAATTGAAGCGGACGCGATGGAAGTCCTATGACATCTATATATCTTTATTGAAGAAGATACTTCAAAAGATAAACTATGACATCTCTACATCTTTATTGAAGAAGAGTTCCTCTACATGAAAACACTAGGAAGGGTCACCCCATTTTGTTTCATTTTCCTCAACCATCTCCACATGGTCGACACAACATCTTTCACGTACCCTTCCGGTACTTCCAACACACGCATTTCCTTTGGAAATCATTTTCAAAACCAAAACTCGACACGGCTCGGTAACGGCCATCCCAACCGTCCATGACCGCGGACGCGGCTATTCGAATAGTTTTAACTCGCGAGAGTTTGCACACTTTCCCCACCTCTATCCAGGATACCTATCGTGTGGGCATCATCCCCGCATAACAACATATGCCACGACGGATACCCGAACATAGCCTTTCGCCCATTCGACTTAGCAAGAGGTCCTACCCTATGGAGTATGTACCTCCCGGCACCGTGGCAGCTCACCTCCCTTTGAGCGTGGCTCCACCGCCAAGCCGGGAGACCCATAGTGTCTTCGGACGGGTCAGCCCGAAGGCCTCCCGTTATACTATTGTCCCAACCACGACAACCCGGACTCGGGAGTAACCGTACCCTTGTATAGTTGTGCGGTGCCTCATGCTAAGAAGAACAAACGTCAAGCTAAGCTCCGTGCCCACGTTGGAGTAGTTGTGGTTGCGCGGGTTAATTGTTCGGGCGAATACGAGAGAACCATGTGTCGTTTTTCTCAAAAACCCAAGTCACACACACTTTCCTCTTTCCAACCATCTTTGTCAAGATCCTTTCCTTTCATAAACCATACGCTTGGGTAAGATTGCCTCACCCAAGGTTTTCATAAACATTTACAACAAGGTAAACCTTGAGGGGTTCCCAACCTATAGTTTCATGAGTTGAACTAGTATTGCACTACGGCCGAGATGAGAGTCATCCCGCCATAGATGAGGTATAAAGGGGTAGTGGAGTGGATCATACTTGCTTAAGGTAAGCATATATTATGACAACACAAGGAGGAATATACTCTCAGATTTGTGGTGCTAACTACACAACTTAGATAGTGGAGTGTCACTATCCAACATATTCTCCAAGATGGTACACGGCATACTCCTCTCAAGTTGAGAATACACCAAGATCATGACATTGATACCTCTATACTACAAAGGGGGTGGGTGTGGTGTAAGTTACTATCTTGAGATGGATCATGCTCAAGTTGAGCATACAAGATAACCAAGTGGGATAGCACGGCCATGTTACCATGCATCCCATAACACAAGGACAAATAGTGGAGCATCACCACTAGGGAGTACCCCACTTGCAATCACACATAGATGACATAAATAGAGATAATAACACACATAGAATGAAGGTGCTTTGAACATCAACAAATGACATCCAACTAGACACCGGATCGAGAGATCAAAAGATGGCTTGCCTTGGCTTATTTGTCCCTGGACTTTTCAGCTCCATCAATATAAGAATCCCAATAACATAAATAAAATCCTCGTCGGATTCCACTTCTTCTTCTTCTCACGGAATTGTTCGCATCTATCGCCAGGAAAATATAAAAGGAACACAATCAATCATATTGCATCAACAAAACAAACATGCAACACTCAACAATCAATAGCTAACCACTTTACTAAGGGCTAATATACGAAATACTTATAGATACTACAAAGCAACTAAAAGAAAACCCCATTTATTTACCTAGTGAAGGTATGAGAGTGCCACGACTTAGCAATTGCCTCTCTAGGTATCACCATGGCACAACTAAGTATCCCCTGTTAGATAACATCATAAAGAGGACAAGAGCATTAGTTTGGCATCACAAACATTCACAATACATTTTGAAACATTTTTGGAAAAGTAGAAAACGAGTTTTCCTAACATAATTTGTTCCCATAACACTACAACCAAAATAGGAAGCAAACCATAATCCACATCATTTGAAAACTCAAGCTAAACAAAAGAGCTAATGTTAAGTTGCAGAGGTTTTGCTTTGCAAGCATAAAACAATGGTTGCCCATCTCTACCAAAAAGAGTTGGTCAAGGGTTTTAAATAAACCGAAAGGTTTTGCTTCAACAATGCATGTCACACATAAACATTACTAACAGTAACAAATATGTATGAACAGAGACTAATAATATTTTTCCTATATAGCCAGTACTAATACAAGACTAACCCAATTGGAATCACCCAAAAATATTAAACCTACAATTTTAGGAATTTCTTTGAATCTGACTGTACAGAAAACAAGATCTGTAAGCCATAAATCGTAGAAAAATCCTAAAAATATGAGGCCACTGGCATTTGAAAGGTATTTAAACATAGATTCACACACAATTGGATTTGGGTTCAAATTATTTCGAAACTCTCACAAATGGATTTACAAGTTTACTGCATGTTTTCACCATTTGCTTTAACTATGGAGTTGCAGAACAGATAAAGGTTTTAAACTTGTTTGAGATGATTTAGAAAACATACAGTAATCCTACAGAAGTGGAATCACTCAATTAGGTTCAAAAATGGATTTTTGATGAATTAAAAGCTAACAGCCATGTCTGCAGAATATACAGAACAAGTTTAATTCATCAAAAATCATACACAAATCATAAAAATATGAGGTCTGCTGCATCTGAAAGGTATTGAATAGGTGGTTCTTACCCAGTTGGTTTCATTCAAAAATTCGTCTCCAAGCTCCTGGTTTAATTCGACAAAGTCAGATCTGACCAGATCTTGATCTGTGAACCATTTCAGTTTCAGGAGGTCAATCGAAGTGAAACCACCGCCAAAACGAAGGTACTGAAGAGGGCTTTCACCCACAGTTGAGTTTGCTCAAAAAGGTTTTGTAAAACGGGAGAAATCTAACAAGCAGTGATTCTGCATGTTTTCAGGACTTTGTTTACCATGCAAAATCTGTAACGAATTTGAGGATGAGACCAACGCCAAATTGTAGACCTTTTAAATACCTATCTGCGGAACTTTGAATCACTCGATTTGGATCTGCACACGAGATTTGGCGGATTTTCCAAGTTCGTACCAGAATCTGAAACAGCAAGATACAGAAATTACTGCAAGGTTTTGGACGAACTTTGCTCAAGAACTTCAGATCTGAGGATAGCTCAAGCTTCTCCATGCTTGGACCAACATGCACCTGCATCAAGATCCAATCTTAGCAATTGAGGAAGAGGAAGAGGAGAGAAAACCATCTAGGGTTGGGGAGAAGAGAGGGAGAGGGAAGCTCTCATGGTGAGGGGAAGCTTGAGGAAGGAGGGAGTGCATCTTGGAGAGGTTTCCATGGCCATGGCCGGCCATGGTTGCTAGGAGGAGCAGCATTTCGTGGTGGAGGAGAGGAGGAGAGTGTGAGGGAGTGGAGAGTGAAGAAAATGAGCAAAGGGGAGGTGGTGGCTGACCAAGGGGGTATTTATAGAGGGAGAGGGGTGGCTGCCTCCTTTTTCATTGGCCAAGGAAGGTGGCTGCCCATTTATTGATTGGAGTAGTTGGAAGGCAATGCTTGCAAGAGAAGAAAGTGAGGAGAAACATGGCTGGCCGAAATTGTCATGACCGGCTCCATTCTTGCCAAGCACAAGTGAGCAATGTGAGAGAAAGGCACAACATCAATGTGTATAGACAAGGTATGATGTTGAGAAGATAATATCAAAGAGTTACTTTGATAATGATAAAAATAGGAGTAGATACATATAGATAAAAATGAGTATGAAGGTGACATGTGCCATGTGCCATGAGAATAATCTCCACCACTTTGGTTGAGACCAACTTAGGATGAAGATAGTTCCCAAGGTATAGTTGATGATTAGAGGTTTACATTAGAATTCAAAACTGAAAGAATTGGGATTCACCACATGGAACAATGCATGAGCATGCCAAGGTAGATGGGTGGTGATGGTGGTTTAGTCAATGATAGAGCAAGATTAAGAGAGATGGTGAGTGAAGTATTCATGTACTCACAAGGATGAATATATTGACATAAATCATCAATTCATGAGGTCAAGGCAATGATGGAAAAGAATAGAGGAGTGAGATAGATATGATGAAATATAAGATGTGCAAGTGTTGCCATTTGAAAGAGAGTTTAATTGAAAGGTATGGGACACACCTCAATTGTCTAGAGACAATTGGGAATGAACTCAAGTGAAATGGAATTTTGAAGATGTTGAGAGAAAACTAGTTGGAACATAGGAGTTCAAAATATTCTACTTACTCTCTAAAGTAAAGTAGAGTTTTTCTTAATTGTAAAATAAGCAAGAGGAAAACAAGAAATGGTATAAGTACCATAAACAAGCCTTTTGTTAAAAAGAGCACAAAATAGAAAGTAATGTTTCTGAAATCAGTACTTGATAGAAATGGGATGAGAAAACAAAACCCATTTCAGTTCCTTGTTTTCTTTGAAGAAATATCTTGGGAAGATTTAATAAAACTAGAAGTAGTTTTGTGATCAAAACTAAAGAAGGAAAAACAATAGGGTGTTTGAGAAAGAAAGCTAATTTTAGGGAGGAGTGTTCCCAAGGGTAGATGGTGGCTACAAAATGTACCCATCATTCCCACTCTTGGTTTTGTGAAGATTAAACTTGAATAGAACAAGAGGTAAAAGAGAAGGAAGTGATCCAAAGTTGAAACAAAGGGTAGAGTGCAAGGTCAAGTGAATTAAGAGAGTTGCAAGGTAGACTGAGACATGCAAGACTTGGAGGTTGAAGAGAATGTTGCATAGATGAGATCCATGCATTGAAGCCAACAATAACAGTTGTGGGTGCTTAGAGATCAATTGCCAAAGTCTGGACATTTTAAGCCTGTCAACACAGATGGTCGACATGGCCTCAAAACCAACAAGGATGAGTGGGTATAAGAGAAGGGTGCAAGTTTGGAATCAAGGATGATTTGAGCTAGCTTATACACAAAGAGGAATTTTAAGTAGGCACACTCATGTTGCCATGAGTAGAAAAGTTTGATGTGGAAAAAAGGAAAACAACTTTTCCTGAGTCACATAGGTGTTTTATTAGGTGAGTTGCTTGCTTGACCACTAGAGGTGTTGATCTATGAGGCAGCTCAAGACAAAACTCAACAAGAAAATGAAGACAATTCATCTACCAACAGATCAAGGCAATTCATCACCACAAACAGATCAAGGCAATACATCTAAATTAGTCTATAGAAAAAGTTTTTGTTCCCCCTGATTTTTGAAATAAGGACAACTAAACAAGGTTGAAAAATTTGGGGTGTTACATAGCTACTGCTAGAACCCGTAGTCCATGGGGGAACTACTCACGGAGCATGATGGAGGCGGTGGCGTCGATGGAGATGGCTTCCGGGGGCACTTCCCCATCCCGGCGGCGTGCCGGAACAGAGACTTTTGTCCCCCGAAATGGAGTTTCGTGGTGGCGGTGGCGCCCCTGGAGTCTTTCTGGAGTTTCGTCAATTGGTATCGAGGTTTTAGGTCGCGAGGGACTTTATAGGCGAAGAGGCGGAGTCGGAGGGGCCACGGGGCCCCCTCCCCAGAGGCTGGCGCGGCCAGGGGGCCACCCGCGCCGCCATATGGTGTGGGTCCCCTGCTGCCCGCCTCCGACTCTCCTTCGGTGTTCTGGAACCTCCCGGGGAAAATAAGATATTTGGTCTTTGTTTCGTCGAATTCCGAGAATATTGCCTGAACAACCTTTCTAGAACCAAAAACAACAGAAAACAGGAACTGGCACTTCGGCATCTTGTTAATAGGTTAGTTCCGGAAAATGCATAAAAACATTTTAAAGTGCGAGAAAAACATGTAAGTATTGTAATAAAACAAGCATGGATCATCAGAAATTATAGATACGTTGGGGACGTATCAAGCATCCCCAAGCTTAGTTCCTGCTCGCCCTCGAGTAGGTAAACGATAAAAGGAATAATTTCTGTAGTGACATGCTACTTACATAATCTTGATCATACTATTGTAAAGCATATGAGATGAATGAAGTGACTCAAGGAAACGATCTATAGTTTGCTAACAAATAGATAACATATAGCAAAACTTTTCATGAATAGTACTTTCAAGACCAGCATCAAAAAGTCTTGCATAAGAGTTAACTCATAAAGAAATAAATTCAAAGTAAAGGCATTGAAGCAACATAGAGGAAGATTTAAGTTTCAACAGTTGCTTTCAACTTTCAACATGCATATCTCATGGATAATTGTCAACACAAAGTAATATGATGAATGCAAATAAGCAAGTATGTAAGAATCAATGCACAGTTGACACAAGTGTTTGCCTCTAAGATGGAAGGAAGTAGGTAAACTGACTCAACATAAAGTAAAAGAAAGGCCCTTCGCAGAGGGAAGCGAGGATTAAATCATGTGCTAGAGCTTTTTAAGTTTTGAAATCATATAGAGAGCATAAAAGTAAAGTTTTGAGAGGTGTTTGTTGTTGTCAACGAATGGTAGTGGGCACTCTAACCCCCTCATCAAACATACTTTCAAAGAGCGGCTCCCATGAAGGACGTTATCTCTACCAGCAAGGTAGATCATCCCTCTTCTCTTTTGTTTACACATGTATTTTAGTTTTATTTATGGATGACACTCCTCCCAACCTTTTGCTTACACAAGCCATGGCTAACCGAATCCTCGGGTGCCTTCCAACATTCACATACCATGAAGGAGTGTCTATTGGAAAATTAAGTTGCTTACTGATGAATCAGGGCAAATCATGTGAAGAGAATTATTAATGAAAGTTAATTAATTGGGGCTGGGAACCCCGCTGCTAGCACTTTTTGCAAAATTATTGGATAAGTGGATGAAGCCACTAGTCCATTGGTGAAAGCTGCCCAACAAGATTGAAAGATAAAACACCACATACTTCCTCATGAGCTATAAAACATTGACACAAATAAGGGGTGATAACTTTTGAATTGTTTAAAGGTAGCACATGAAGTATTTACTTGGAATGGCAGAAAAATACCACATAGTAGGTAGGTATGGTGGACACACATGGCATAGGTTTTGGCTCAAGGTTTTGGATGCACGAGAAGCATTCCCTCTCAGTACAAGGCTTTGGCTAGCAAGGTTGTTTGAAGCAAACACAAGTATGAACCGGTACAGCAAAACTTACATAAGAACATATTGCAAGCATTATCAAACTCTACACTGTCTTCCTTGTTGCTCAAACACTTTTACCAGAAAATATCTAGACCTTAGAGAGATCAATCATGCAAACCAACTTCAACAAGCTCTACGGTAGTTATCCACTAATAGGTTTAAACTACATGGTGCAAGAGCTTAATCATGATCTACTTGAGAGCTCAAAACAATTTCCAAGTATCAAATTATCCAAGACAATATGAGTCATTTTCTGTTTCCAACCAAATAACAATAAGTGCAATAGCTTCCAACTTTTGCCATGAACATTAAAAGTAAAACGAAGAACACCAGTGTTCATATGAAAAAGCGGAGCGTGTCTCTCTCCCACACAAGGATTGCTAGGATCCGATCTTATTCAAACAAAAACAAAAATAAAAACACACAGACGCTCCAAGTAAAGCACATAAGATGTGATCGACTAAAAATATAGTTTCACTAGAGGTGACCTGATAAGTTGTCGATGAAGAAGGGGATGCCTTGGGCATCCCCAAGCTTAGACGCTTGAGTCTTCTTGAAATATGCAGGGATGAACCACGGGGGCATCCCCAAGCTTAGACTTTTCACTCTTCTTGATCATATATCATCCTCCTCTCTTGACCCTTGAAAACTTCCTTCACACCAAACTTCTCATAAACTTCATTAGAGGGGTTAGTACTCAAAAAACTTTAATCCACTTTAGTCCTGTAGTGACACATTGCAAGAACTCAATAAAACATTAGCTACAGCTCTCCAAGTCTAGAAAGCCTTGCTTAAAGTCCACAAGAGACAATGCAAAAAACAGAGACAGAATCTGTCAAAATAGAACAGCTAGTAAAGACGAATTTTTAAGAGGTACTTCCGTTGCTCAAATCAGAAAACTCACAACTAATGAAAGTTGTGTACATATCTGAGGAACACGCATGTAAATTGGCAGATTTTTTGGAGTTTCCTACAGAGAGACCTACTCAAATTCGTGACAGATAGAAATCTGTTTCTGCGCAGAAATCCAAATCTAGTATCAACCTTCTATTAGAGACTTTACTTGGCACAACATTGCAATAAAATAAAGATAAGGAGAGGTTGCTACAGTAGTAACAACTTCCAAGACACAAGAAAACAGTAGCAAAATAAAAATATGGCCTATCTCCCAAGAAGTGTTTTCTTTATAGCCATTAAGATGGGCTCAGCAGTTTTAATGATGCACTCGCAAGAAATAAGAGTTGAAGCAAAAGAGAGCATCAAAAAGAAAGTTCAAAACACATTTAAGTCTAACCCACTTCCTATGCATAGGAATCTTGTACACAAATAAATTCATGAAGAACAAAGTGACAAGCATAGAAAGATAAAACAAGAGTAACTTCAAAAGTTTCAAGCATATAGAGAGGTGTTTTAGTACCATGCAAATTTCTACAACCATATTTTCCTCTCTCATAATAATTTTCAGTAGCTTCATGAATAAACTCAACAATATAACTATCACATAAAGCATGTTTTTCATGATCCATAAACACATAATTTTTATCAAGCTCAAAAATAATGGGATCAAAACTTTCAAACCCACTTTTATCAATAATATAACAAGATGATTGATCAATCTCAAAAGATATGGGACTCCTAGATAAAGTCAAGACCTCTCCAATCCCATTTTCATTAGTAGTACAATTAATATTATCAAGTAACATAGGACCATCATCTAGAGATTTATCATAAACATTTGCCAAGCAAAACTCTTTAGTACCATGCATTTCGACATCGAGCACAAACAAAGCATTATCATAAGATTTATTAAAATAGCACTGATTATCATAGATAACAGTAGCATAATTATTCTCACAAGTTTTACTCATAGGGAATATTTCAAGAGAATCCACAGGAACATAACATTCATCCTCCTTTGGTAAGCATGGAGGACAATCAAATAGTGTAAGAGATAAAGAGTTACTCTCATTAGAAGGTTGGCATGGGTAGCTAATCCATTCTTCCTCCTTTTGTTCATCACTCTCCTCTTCTTTTTCATCCAATGAGCTTTCAGGTTCATCAATTTCCTCCTCTTTTTCATCCAATGAGCTTTCGGGTTCATCAATTTCTTCTTCCACTGGTTCCTGCAAATTGTGAGTGCATTCTTGTGCATTAATGAGTCTCTCTTTATAATCAATGATATAAGGATTATCGCTGTAACTTTCTATGCAAAAATGAAGGATAGAAGAGACATAATCTTTAAGGTCCTTACAAGCAACACAAGTTTCATAATTTTTAGACATGAAGGATTCTATTTCAGAAGCTCCCATAAACAAAACAAATTGTTCTACTTCTTCGAACCCAAAATGAATATAGCTATTCCAATTATAGTTCTTAATTAAAACTTCCTCACTAAAGCCACATTGAAATTTCAGATGTTTAGTATCCTGTTTAGAACAACAGTTTATATCATGGCGTTTAAGCAAGATTTTAGCAATTGTATTCAATTTTTCTATCACAGCACTCATAACTTTACCCGTTCTTGATTCTCTATAATTATTATATAATTCTATAAGCTCCAAATAGGTTGTGGGTTCTCCCATAACAATAGTTTTTAATTTTTTGGTTTTTCAATTTTTTATGGATTTTTGGGTATATGAGAAAAGTAAAACAAAACAAAAACAAACTAGACAAAAGTAAACTAAGCAAAATAATACTAAACAGAAATAAACTAAGCACAAATAAACTAGACAAAAGTAAACTAAGCAAAACAAAATAAAATAAAACGAGAGAGAGGTAGAGTGTACTCCCCGGGTGAACTTATGAGTAGAGCTATGCCTCCCCGGCAACGGCGCCAGAAAATAGTCTTGATAACCCACAAGTATAGGGGATCGCAACAGTCTTCCAGGGAAGTAAAACCCAAATTTATTGATTCGACACAAGGGGAGGTAAAGAATACTTATAAGCCTTAACAACTGAGTTGTCAATTCAGCTGCACCTGGAAAAGCACTAGTAACAGGGGTGATGTGAAAGCAGCGGTAATATGAGAGCAATAGTAACAGTAACACAGCAGCAGTAACAGTAACACAGAGGCAATGGCACCAGAAAATAGTTGATACTACTTCCAATGACATGTAGAACGAGTATATGATGATGAGAGATGGACCGGGGTTCCCAGCTATCTTCACTAGTGGTAACTCTCCAATAACAAGTGTCAAGTGTTGGGTGAACAAATTACAGTTGGGCAATTGACAGGATTGAAATAGCATTAAGACAGAACATCAAGATTATTAATCATGTAGGCATGTTTTCCATATATAGTCATACGTGCTCGCAATGAGAAACTTGTACAACATCTTTTGTCCTACCAGCCGGTGGCAGTCGGGCCTCAAGGGAATCTACTGGCTATTAAGGTACTCCTTTTAATAGAGCACCGGAGAAAAGCATTAACACTGGGTGAAAACATGTGATCCTCATATCTAAGCCTTCCCCTCCAGTTATCCCAGTTGTTGTCACTCTGGGGCCTCGAGTTCCGGACATAGACATGTGCAAACAACTTGTAGATACAATCTAAGCAATAAGTATAGAGCTTAAATCTAAGATCATGCCACTCGTGCACTAGTGACAAGCATTAAACACAACAAGATTGCAGCAACAATAACTTCACAAACTTTATCGATAGACTAATCATAATATAACAATCCATCAGATCCCAACAAACACAATACCGATTACATCAGATGAATCTCAATCATGTAAGGCAGCTCATGAGATCATTGTATTGAAGTACATGGGAGAGAGAGAGTACCAACTAGCTACTGCTAGAACCCGTAGTCCATGGGGGAACTACTCACGGAGCATGATGGAGGCGGTGGCGTCGATGGAGATGGCTTCCGGGGGCACTTCCCCATCCCGGCGGCGTGCCGGAACAGAGACTTTTGTCCCCCGAAACGGAGTTTCGCGATGGAGGCGGCGCCCCTGGAGTCTTTCTGGAGTTTCGTCAATTGGTATCGAGGTTTTAGGTCGCGAGGGACTTTATAGGCGAAGAGGCGGAGTCGGAGGGGCCATGGGGCCCCATCCCCAGAGGCTGGCGCGGCCAGGGGGCCACCCGCGCCGCCATATGGTGTGGGTACCCTGCTGCCCGCCTCCGACTCTCCTTCGGTGTTCTGGAACCTCCCGGGGAAAATAAGATATTTGGTCTTTGTTTCGTCGAGTTCCGAGAATATTCCCCGAACAGCCTTTCTGGAACCAAAAACAACAGAAAACAGGAACTGGCACTTCGGCATCTTGTTAATAGGTTAGTTCCGGAAAATGCATGAAATCATTATAAAGTGTGAGCAAAACATGTAGGTATTGTCATAAACTAGCATGGAACATCAGAAATTATAGATACGTTGGAGACGTATCACAATGTAAAGGCCTTTGACCGTCTGACGATTCGTCTTGCTTCTACCGGGTCCTCTGGTAACTCCTGCTTCGTCAGGTATGCTAGGAATGGTTTGGTCCACAGTGGTTCGAGGAGGAGGACCTGTTCCGCAGATCGAGGTGGAGATCCTTCTGCAGCCTGGTGCGGGTTTGCCTCCGATTCATCAGCCGATGATTTCGAAGGTGCCGATGCTTTCTCCTTTATCGATCGTTGAGTGTTAACTTCGTAAAACACTCCATCTGGGATGGGGGAGCACATGGATCCGATATTTTCCAGAGTATCGGCCTCCTCGTTGCTGGCTCTGCCGATATGCTTAAGTTCGCACCCTTCGAATTTGGCTTCCATGTTTTGGTACAACTGTCGGTAGGCGATCATGTTGTCGCTGACCGCGTCGCATAAATTCATCGACTGTTGTACCACCAGGTTCGAGTCTCCATAAATTTCCAGGCGAGTTGCTCCACATGCCTTTGCCATCTTCATTCCGTGCAACAGTGCTTCGTATTCTGATTCATTATTTGTCGGCAGGGAGAAATTCATACGTAGTATGTACTTCATCTTGTCTGCTTGTGGCGATATTAGTATCACTCCTGCTCCTGCACCTGTGCTCCGTTTGGACCCGTCGAAGTACATTGTCCATGAACCCGACATGTCGGGTGCTGCCGGTGTTTGTGACTGGATCCAGTCGGCCACAAAATCTGGGAGGATTTGGGATTTTATCGCCGTTCGGTTGACGTAAGTTATGTCGTGTGGCGCTATCTCGATGGCCCATTGGGACACTCGACCCGTGGCCTCCGGGTTAGTGATTATATTCTTCAGTGGTGCCTCGCTTACGATGATGATCGGGTGTTCCGTAAAATAATGCCGTAGCTTGCGAGCTATTCTCCATACTGCATAGGCCAGCTTTTGGTGATGAGGATATCTCTGTTTCGCAGGTGTGAGCACTTCACTGAGGTAGTAAACGGGTCTTTGCACGCCGTGGACTCTCCCTGCTTCTTCTCGCTCGACAACCAAGACGCTGCTGAAGACTTGCACCATTGCTGCTATGTACATAAGCAGTGTTTCCTTCTCGTGCGGAGTTACAAGTACTGGGGATGTGGATAAGATTTTTTTCAGATTATCGAAAGACTCTTGTGCCTCATTTGTCCACTCGAATTTTTCTGACTTTTTCATTAGGCTATAGAAGGGCAAAGCTTTCTCTGCTAGCTTGGCGATGAATCTGCTGAGCGCTGTCAGTCGTCCTGCCAGTTGCTGCACTTGGTGCAGATTCTTTGGTGGCTCCATATCAAGAATAGCTTGATCTTCAAGGGATTGGCTTCTATTCCTCTGGCTGAGATAAAGTACCCGAGTACTTGTCCTCCTGGCACCCCGAAGAAACACTTCTTCGGGTTCAACTTGATTTTATACTTGTCAAGGTTGTCAAAGGTTTCCCGTAAATCGTCGATGAGAGTGGCGGCGTGCTTCGTCTTTACCACAATGTCATCAATGTAAACTTCGATATTCCTCCCGATCTGTTTTCCGAGACAAGCTTGCATGCACCGTTGATAAGTTGCTCATGCATTTTTCAACCCGAAGGTCATGACGTTGTAGCAGAAAACGCCGTGTGGGGTGATGAACGCGGTTAACTCCTGGTCTTCCTTCTTGAGCTTGATCTAGTTATACCTGGAGTATGCGTCGAGAAAGGAGAGACGGTCACATCCGGCTGTGGAGTCGACTATCTGATCAATACGAGGCAGTGGGAAGTGATCCTTTGGGCAATGTTTGTTGAGACTAGTGTAATCGATACACATGCGAAGAGCGGTTGTATCTTTCTTTGGCACCATGACGGGATTGGCCACCCACTCGGCTTCTTTGAGCTCCCGAATGAATCCTGCCTTACGGAGCCGACTGACTTCTTCGCCGATTGCTTTTCTCATCGGCTCAGAAAATCGGTGCATCGACTGTTGTACTGGTTTGGCTTTTGGGTCAACATTGAGGGCGTGCTCAGCGAGTTCCCTGGGGATACCTGGCATGTCGGATGGTTCCCATGCAAATATCTCCCAGCGCTCACGGAGGAACTCGATGAGCACGCCTTCCTATGCGACAGTAAGGTCTGCCGATGTATTGACCGTTTTCTTCGGGTCAGAAGGGTGCACCTGCTGCTTCTTTGCTTCTTTTGCGACGTCAAACTCGTCGGATCTTACGTTTCGATTGTCGGCTGGTGGCTTCGCGTGGTCCGTGATGGCGTCGATTGCGTTAAGTTCTTCCTTATTCCGAATTTCGAGGCGATCTTTTGGAAATCTCTATCACAGTTGTCTGAACGGGAGAAGCTTCCATGGATGGTTATTGATGTCCCATTATTGCCTGGCATCTTCAGTTTCAAGTACGCGTAATGGGGTACAACCATAAATTTAGCGAACGCAGGCCTGCCGAGGATGGCGTGGTACTGAGATTCCCAGTCAACTACTTCAAACTCGATTTTCTCCTTCCTGAAATTGCTAGGCGTGCCGAAGACTACATCCAGCGATATTTTTCCGAGGGAATAAGCGGGTCGAGTCGGTATGATGCCGTGGAATCCTGTGTCGGACTCTCTTAGCATGTCGACTGTTAGGCCCATTGCTCTCATCGTGCTGGCAAATAACAGATTCAGGCCACTTCCTCGATCCATGAAGACTTTGCTCATATTGTATCCTCCGATCTGTGCTTCAAGGACAAGGGCTGCATGACCAGGCCTTGGGACGGCCTTCGGGTGATCTGCCTTACTGAAGGAGATGCTCTGATCTGACCAGTCGACGAATTCGGGTGTATCGACCATGGCAACTTCCGCATACTTCACTTCTCGTGAGAACTTCTTGATTTCCCTCTTTGAAAAGCTGGTTTTATGGATCATGCTGACCTGCCCGCGTGGTTCTGGAAACACCTCGGTTGGTACGTACTTGTCTCCTCCTACTGGCATGTACGGCTCTGGCACATATGGCTCTGGCGGGTAACTGTAAGATCCTACCCTTCTCTCCATTGTATGAACTCTTGCTATGGCCTCGGCCCTGAGGTCGTCGCAGGAGTGCCGAATTTCAAGGAACTGCCGACAATTTCTTAACAAGTGGCTAGATTTTTCATGACCATCCTTTGGATTGATGTAAGAGTGCAGATAACATGGTGCCTCGAGCTGCTCCGTGGCCGATAGATAAGGTGCGCGAGAGTGGCCCTTGCTTGATTGTGTGTTGTGGCATCTTCGTTCGTACTAATGAGGGTGAGTTATGATTCGCTCTTCCTCTTCATGGCGCGAGTCCCTTCGTCTCTTCCTTTGCTCCGCCATGGCGTTGAAGCTGCCTCGGCAGCCTTCTTGCGTGCTTCTGGATGGGATCGCCGTGGTTGCTGCTGGAGTGATACCTTCTGGAGCTGAAATCCTTGGGCTCGATGTATTTGATCTAGGGAGGCGAAGAAACCCTCCGGAGTCAACGATGAAGTGAACACCACCGAAAGTAGTATCCATGTTGCCGCGCTATTCTGCAGAGATCAAGCGTGACGCCTCGATGTGTGGCACGAACTCGAAGGACCCGCAACGGACTGAATCTTTCGGATCCGACGGTGTTGGTGACTCGAGCACAAACGCTGCAGATGTGACTGGGACTGCTGATGACATGCCTTGTGACGATAGGCTTCCCACAGACGGCGCCAATTGTCGAGGGTACTCCTCGGCAATGCCCTCCGATTGGGGCTTAGGGTTGATGGAATCCTATAGGCTGACACGTGACATCGGTGAACAGACAAGCGGGGAGAGCAATTTACCCAGGTTCGGGGCCCTCGATGAGGTAAAACCCTTACGTCCTGCCTGTCTGATCTTGATTATGAGAATATTGGTTTACAATGGGATGCCGAAGGTTTCGGCTGTGATCTCGTCGAGAGGCTAAGCGCTACGACGACCTAGCTCTAGACTTCTTGTGGCTAAAATTGCTATGATTGATTCCGTCCCTTGGCAGCCCCTCTCCTGGCCTTTATATAGGAGGCCAGGTCTCAAGCGATCTGCCCGGTTACGACTAGGTTTAAAAAAGACCTAACTCTATACTTTCCTTGTTCGGCTCCTCTCTGTCTTTTTCTTCAAGGAGCCTTCTCCAGCACCGTCCTAGTGGCCCGCCTTGCCATCGGTTATCTTCATGGGCCTCCAGTTGGGTCGCACAGGATAGGGCAATGTCAGTTACCCGAAGGGTAATGCCCACGTCACAGCACAAGATCGAAACAAAAAGGCAAGTGAGCAAATATCAGGTGCCAAAATAACTCCAAGAAACGAAACTTGATTGCACATAGAGGATGACATGTTGGTCCCATTTTGCAGCAGCGGTCTCAATGTTTCCAAGGCAATACGGGATCAAAAGAAAAAGGAACTAGCCAGAAATCAGGGGTGAATGTACTAGGACGTCGCCTAGAGGGAGGGCGGTGAATAGGCGGTGTATAAAAACTTCTACTTGAGAGCTAAACTAGGCGGAATAAAACTACACATGTGTTTACTAGTTTAGCTCAAAGCCTATCAACAAGGGGTTGGCCTAAGAGCACCAACAACCTATGATAACATGATGAGCAACAAGGTGATAACAAGATAGGTATAGCATCAAGCATGATAGATATCACAATGTAAAGTGCATAGGTAAAGGAGCTTGGGTTGAGAAGTAACCGGTGCACGAGGAGACGACGATGTATCCCGAAGTTCACACCCAAGGGTGCTACGTCTCCGTTGGAGCGGTGTGGAGGCACGAGGCACTTCAATAAGCCACTAGGGCCACCGTATGCTCCTCGAGCCTTTCCTCCAAGAAGGAAAGCCTCAATCCACTAAGGGGCCCTTGAGGGTGCTCACCGAACCCGTACAAGCTTTGTCAAACTCCCAAGTATCAAGCTTGAGGCAACTCCACAACACGGAGGCTCTCAAGTACAAGGCCACAAGAGGCTACAACACGCCACACCGGCAACAAAGCCACTAAGACACCAACGCGCCACAACCGGCTCCAAAACCACAAAGGCTAACGCACTCCACAAAGGCAACAACGCCACAAAGGCTACAACGCCACAAAGACGACAAGGCCACAAAGGCTAGAAGGCCACAAAGGCTAGAACACCACAAAGGCAACAAGGCCACTAAGGCAACAACACCACTAAGGTCAACATGCCCTCTACGAGACCAAAACCCCGGAGAGAACCCAAACCGATGCACCTAATGCAATGGCTAAGAACACCACTAAGATGCCCAAGTTCTTCTCTCCCAAATTCCAACAAAGCTACAAAAGCTATTGGGGGAATAAGGGAGGAAGAACAAATATGTGGGGAAACACCAAATAACTCCAAGACCTAGATCTAGCAAGATCCCCTCACTTGGAGAGGGATTCAATTGGTGAAGCTCTAGATCTAGGTCTCCTCTCTCCTTTCCCTCAAAAATATGCAAGAAATAGTGGAGGGATCAAGAGGAGGAAGAATCAACTCAAGGTCAACAATGGAGGAGAGAGAATGGAGGGGAAGAAGTGTTTGGGTCAGAGGTGGAAGAGAGGTATAAGTAGGGGGCCCAAAATATAGCTGTTGGAGGCAGAAAAACGGTCAGATTCGCGCCCGAGCGGTACTATCGCTTGTCAAAGCGGTACTACCGCTCGCGCGCGATCTGTGCAGAAAACAGGTGAAAAACGGCCCGAACCGGTAGTACCGCTGTGCAATGCGGTACTACCGCTTGTGCAAAAAATCCAAGCAGATCTGAACATGCATGCAGGAGAGAGATGGGAAAACAACAGTAGCAGGCAGCAGCACGAATCAGAGCAGAGCAGCAGCAGGCCACGCAGCGGCAGCATGCAATAATGGAGGCGTGGGCGGGAGCAGCATGCGTGGGGCCGCGCGGAGCCAGCATCTCCCGATCGAGGACAGCGAGCAGGTCAACGCCCGCAGCGAGCAGCGCTCGAGCTGCGGGAGCCATCGGGCGAGCTAGCGCGTGGCCTGGCGAGGTGGAGGTGGGTTGCGCGGTGCGGGAGCGGAGTGGAGCGGGCCGGCGGCTGCCCAAGGCGGGGACGGCCCAGTGCGGGAGGAGGCCGCAGCGGCGTGGGTGGGCCGGACTGGTGGGCGAGGCCCACGCGCGGGAGAAGACGTGAAGGCTGAAAAAAATAAGTGGGCCAGCGGTAGTACCGGGCCCGGTACCGGCCTGGTACCGGTATGCTCTCTGTGAGAAAAAACGCATGTGCGGTAGCTAGGCAGGTACCGCTCGCGGTTGTACCGGCCGGCCCAATACTTCTTTTTCTTTTCTTTTCCAAAAACGAGGCAACCGTAAAAACCATAACTTGAGCTAGGAAAGTCCAAATGAGGTGAAACCAATTTTGCCGGAAAGAGGGCGACAAGAGCTACCTCTACACAAGGTGAAAACATGGAAAAGAGAGAATGATGATTTTCTCATGGTCACAGAGGTGTAACCTCTCAATACGGTATATCGGGAAAATCATCACCCTCGCATATGCAACATGCGATGCATCCGGAATCCGTTTCCGATGAGCTAGAGCTTGTCATGAGAATGAACACAAGATCTAACCCATCTCATGGATAAGAACCAAGAACAAACAAGAAACACGATGCAATGCATGCAAGGTTTGAGCTCTCTCCGATGATGCGACCTACTATCCTATCGAGCATAAACCTTATCCTTGCGCGTCTTCATCCTCTTCATCATTGTACAAGCCACCTTCTTCCTCCAACATATACGCCACCGTATCCATCCATCTTGTATGCACGCCACCGTCTTCATCCATCTTCTACGTCGTCTTCTCTCTTCATCTTCAACACCGTCTTCATCTCTCTTCGACACCATCTTCATCGGTCTTCTTCATCGTACTCAATCTTCTCCATCTTGCAACCTTGAAACCAACACTTGGCTATGGACTTTACCTAAGATATATTCTCAATGCAACCGTTAGTCCATAGGGATTATCATCAATTACCAAAACCACACATGGGGTAATGGACATGTTCTTTCAATCTCCCCCATTTTGGTAATTGATGACAATCTCTTCGAGAGGGTTTAGATATGGAATTTAGCGAACAACCCAAGTTGAATATTTAGAACAAACTCCCCCATAATATATGCATGTGTGAATGAACTTGAATTTCATTGCATATACCGGCAATTAAAGCCTAGCGGAGTATCCTCTAAATATTCAACCATGCAAAGCAACAAATGCAAGGCATGAAAGGCAAATGCTTAAGAACCAACAAAAGAAATTCCCTTAAACCCTCCAAACTTCTCCCCCATTGACATCGATTGCCGAAATGGGTGAAAGGTTTAGAAGGCCAATATAGTGAGCGTTCCTCCATAAGTTGTGCATTTCTCATAATTGTGAGTGAAATCAAATGCACATATTCAATGACGAATATTCGGAGGAAATCAAACTATATTGAGGATCAAAGATTGCAAGAGGATATGAAGGTGAGAAGGCTTCGACAAATGAAGCAAGCAATCCAATGACCCAAAAAGAAACACAAGCTTAATAATAGGCAAGTAAAAACGAAGCTTGTGTCAAAAACAAGTATGAGTGCGTGAAGATGCAAATAGGATAAAATGAGCACTAAAAAAAATTCTTTGTGGAGCCACCAAAGAGATGAACAAGAGTAAAGGAATGGACTCCAACAAAGATGGATATCAAAAGATATGTACTATCTCTCATGTATATAAGTTTCTCTAAGTGGGCAACATCACGAAGATATTTATCCACAAAGAAACATGCACACACAAGATAGGTACGAGAGAAGAAAAGCAAGATATCCAAGGTGACGTAACACAATATACGAATGAGACATTTGCTTTATAGCACGGCCAATGGCTCATATTTATCTCATTGTACATTGAACAACTTCAACCAAAAACACCTCAAAGACATCACAAGAATCACCAAGAGAAGGAGATAGTTGAGATGCTTTGACAGAGGCAAAAAAGTTCAACAAATGAACTAAAACACAACGAGCAAGATGATATACAAGATATACATGCTCAAGGACTTATCTCATTTAAGAATCTAAACCAAATAGAAAGTAATGAGATAACCAACTCCCAAAGAAAGCAAGGTTCCAAATAAACCAAACCCTCAACGCTTTTCATGATGGCACAAAAGTACCGAAAAGAAAAGGTTTGTCTTCCAAGGTCAAATTCTTGAAACAAGGGAGTGTTATAGCAAACATAGGAGAGCTCCCCCAAAATTAGTGCACCATTTAGGATTTTGCGTTTGAATACAAAATGCACAAATGCGGGATCATCGCTCAACCATTGTTTATCAAAACACTAACAAGGTTCAAGTGAAAAGAGAAGATACATAAGAAGCAAGGAAGACACATGGGAGTCTAACCCACAAGGACAATTCTTGGCAAGAAATGAAGCAAATGAGCATATGAGCCAAGTGTGAGGATGATCCGGAACAATACCACACAATTTATTACCAATTGTCCAAGGACAAGAGGTATATAGGAAATACTTCCATATGGTACTTTGTGAGTATTTCCAAGATCATCTTCACAACTAAGAAAGCATTTGGTAAAGTGGGATTTGTTTGAGCACACATGTCACATAGGAACAAGATAATCTATAATATCAATTCTATGTGACACAACCTCAAGTGTTCACATTTTCTAGGCTTGTAAGATGCACAAAGCATAATACTCCCCCATAATGTGATAAAGACATTTTTCGTGCAAGAGGCAAATAAGAACCAAATGAGATAATTAATGGACATTATAGAATTTTAATTCATCATGTCGCACATTCTAGGATTGTGAAATGCACAAAGCATATCACTCCCCCAAAATGGGATAGTCCAATAATTTCTCACATGAGCCAACAACTAAGATATCAATAAGATGCAATAGGCTCAACAAAGAACAATTGTACATGATGTGCCACCCAACATATATAAGCATGGAAGCAAGATAAGCAAGTAGGAAGCACAACATACACAACCACATGCAAGGTACAAAACCAACACATGTAAAAGGGGAGCGAGTAACTTTCAATGTAAAGGCGTTGAGAACTCGTTACTGCAAGGAGGAGCATGGGTAAAGGATGAAAGGAATAGTACTTGACTTGAGGAAGTGAGAATGATGAAGATCCCCCAAGTCTTCATGAACTAGTCAAGCCTCCATGCCCTCCACATGTACCTATTGATCAAATTTTGGCTTGTTGGTCCCCAACCAAGTTGGGTCCTAAGAAGTTAGTCACAATAGGCTTAGCAACCCAAATGGTTCTTTTTACGAAACCACTTTGAGTGCCAACATATTTGGCAAACACATCGCCAACCTTATCCTTATGTAGAGAATAAGCACCATGGATCAAGATAGGGTTGGATGAGTTACCAATAATGCAAAAGGAGGAGATGTGGCCCTTCTCATGGCATATGTAGCATGTTCTTCTCTTCTCATTCTTCTCAATTGATTTCTCCACAACGGGAGCCTTGGCTTGATTCTTCTTGGGTAGCGACCTTTCTTCAAGTCGAGGTAGACCTTGAGCTTGGCCTTGAGGAACACCATGAGCTCCATCTTGAGGCTGCTTCCATTGCTTCTTCTCGCCAAGTGGCTTCTTCTTCAAGGGGCACGATCTAACATGATGCCCTTCAATCTTGCACTTGAAGCACACAATCTTGGCGGGGTCCTTCACATGCCCATGGCCTTTCTTCCGCTTGTGCGTGGTGGACTTGTTCTTGTCGTTGGAGTTGAATCCAAGTCCACTCTTGTCATTTGGGGATTGCTTCCCTTCATGACCCTTTACCAAGTCCTTCTTCAAAGAAGTGACTTGGTGTAACGGCCCAGCGTAATACCCCTCTTAGAGTTGTTTGTTCTTTTTCTTTAATGCATCATCATGTCATCATGCATCATATCACCAAAAGTTTTATCAAATAAAAATTATTTTAAATAAAAACTATTTCGTTTTCCTCTCATATGGGTTAATAAAACCCTCCTCTATCCTTTCATTTAACAAAACCCGAAAACCCAATCTTTCAAACAAATAAAATTATTATTTTAAAACTATTTGTTTATCGCGCTCATCTCTCCGTTTGGATTCAGACTGTGTTTGAATTTGAACTTTGTTGAAAACAGTTTTCAAATTAGATAAGTAAAAGATTTTTTAAAACAAAAATAAAACCCTTCTCCCTTTTTCTCCCTGGGCCCTCCCCCCTTCTTTCCTCTCAGCCCAGCACCACACAGCCAGTTCCCCTCCTCCTCTCCTTTTTCTTCGGCCCGTTCTTTCTCAGCCCGACCCCCTTTTCTTTCCGAAGGGGTAGGCTTTTCCCCTTGTCGTCTTTCCCAGACACGAGAGAGGCGTGAGCTCTCCCGTCGCTGTCCATCCCCGTCGCCACCTCCTCCTCACCTGCTCGCCCTCCCCCTTTTAACCCTCTCTCCTCCGCAGCAAACCCTAGCATCTTCCCTCCCTCGTGCCGCCACCCTTCTCCTCTTCATCTCCCTCGATTTTCTTCTTCTCTGTGAACCAACGAACAACACTGGCACCCTCCTCCTCATCATGGCGTCGCCGCTGTAGACTTTCCCTTGCTGAGATGAGACCACCGGAAGATGCGCCTCGTCGTCCTCTTCGTCTGGGTACAAGGAATCGAGTTGGTTCCGCTCCAATCGACGCCAAGGTCGCCGTTTCTCCGCCACGGCCACCGCGCTCCGGCGAACATTCCGGCCGCCACCGAGCTCCCCCGACCTTGCTGAGTCCTCCAACACGTTCCTGGTGAGATTCCGCACCTCGTGGACCTTTTCTCCGTCTCCCTCCTCTTCTCAAACGTCATGCCGCATTGATCTGCCTTCTCCGCCGCAGGACCTCGTCGGCGGCGCTACTCCGGTGACCCCCAGGACTCCGTACCACCACCATCGGGCTCCCCAAGTTCAGCCGCATCCCCGACGCCATCTTCCCCTTCCCGGTTCGCCCCAGAACGTCATCCCCGTGCTCGTCTGCAAGCCCCGCCATGGTTGTTTCTTCCCTGAGCTTCCGCATCGGCCTGGATTAAAAGGCTGCGCAACCCGTTTGATGCAACGATAGATGCATCAGCCCAGCTGGTTTGTCCCTTGTCCCTATATTTGGAGATCCTGGGTTCAATTCCCACATCTGGCTAATTAAGCCATCTTTTTGTTCTACATAATTCTCTGAATCAGATCCAGCTTGATGGGCCTTGACCCAGATCCTCCGACGCAGCCCGCCTCCCCGTGCGCCTAGCTCCTATCCGTCGCCGCTTGCGGGCCGCTGCGGCCCAGCTTCTTTCCCGACGCAGAACCAGGCCAGATCCGGCCCATCGTCCCTCTCTGGTTATTCCTTGTCCTTTTCTTTTTACAGGAAATGTTCAATCTTGCAAAAATCATATCTCTTGGACCGTAACTCAAAATAAAAAGTGTTTTATATGAAAATTGATCATAAAAATGTGAAGATCATGAATATGCCATCCATTCATTTGTTTGCATCTCGCATCATGTCGCACGTTGATAGTCATGCATGTTCAACTAACATATATGCGGAGTATTTCGGATACCGACTAGGGTTTCCCCGCTCCGTTTAATATTGATGTAGCTCACCCCTGCCATGTCTTGCCATGCTAATCAACATTTAATACGCGGGGTAGATAAACAACTTGAACCTAATAATTGTGTGTCAGAATTCCGATTCCTTTTAAATTGGATATAAGTTGCATCGCCGCATCATGTTTGCCATGCCATGCATATCATCATCTCGAGCATGCCGATTCTTTTACCGTAGTAGTAAGATGTGCATCCGTTGGTTGTTGTAGCGATTTGCTTCTTCCCGGATAGGATCGCGAAGTGGTGTTGTGAGATACGACAAGAACTCCGGATGTTCCTCGAGAATCTCTAACATGCAAGCATTTCCCCTATACTCCTGTCCCTGCAGGAGTCGCTCACCTATTTTATTTTGCCTTCTCCCTCATGCTATCCTTAAGTTACGTTCTTGTCACGTGTCCCTTCCACTTGTTACCTCAAGCAACCCATATTGCCACCACCACCTCCTATGGCTATTGTTTGGTTTTGGGTCTGCCTTGCGAGTCGTAGTGCATGCTAGTGCTGTTTATATCTCGTTACCGTTGTTGTTATCTTATCGGGTTATATATTGGGAAGAATCATGGTTACTTTAGTTGTTGATAATTATTTAGCGGAGGCATCGGTGGGTCAGCTGATCGTTTTGTGACGGCTCACTTGTGTTTCCTAAATAACTTAGGACCCGAGTTCTTGTTATCTGTTCCGAGACTGAGCGCTCTAACCACACGTGGGTATGCTTACCGGGTCTCCCCTCGACCACTGCCGGAATCTACAGTTTTGTCCAGTGGCCACAATTAGTTTGAAAGTTTTGTTTCTCCCGAGCGTGCAAGCATGTTTCTTTGTGGTCAGATGATATGATATTACTTTTGGGGAAGCCATGTTGCCATGTAACCCCGTTGTCTCTTGCACGCTCGTAGGCGCGGTACGTATTGCTGAAGATGGATTCACCCTGCGGGCACTGTTTCCATCCGAAAGCCGTAGACGCAAACACCTAAGTCCGCTTCGGAGCACGGCCGGACTTCGATACTGGTTAACTTAGTTAGGTGGCTTCCTGGACATTGTTGTAGTGAAGGAGAGTGCGTGTCGTGATATCCACCTGTCATAAGTGGGTTGATCGTGCGTGTGGGCACATTTGGGCACCCCTGCAGGATTACAATCTTATCGATAAGCCGCGTCCGCGGTTATGGACGACTTGGAGCTGTATGACTCGACCATAGACAACTTACACCTGTTGTTTATTAATAATAACTTGTGTAGTAAGTTAGCACGACTCCAATAATAAATGGTTAAAACTTGACAACCGTGTGAGTGCCTTTGAAGTACCTCCTGGCGAGGGGGGAACACATCGGCTGTGTTATGTTTGCAGAGTATAGAACTGTTAGTTACACTCTCTCATCTTCTCTGATTAGACGAATGTTGTAGAGTGTCTCTATAGGTTTTTAGTGCTTGCGCGCTGCCGCTTAACCCCACCATATTGCCTATGATGTTCCTCTAAGTCCCCTGCGTGCCTCAAGTACAAAGGACGACTGGTTGACGAATGCTTATACGTCTTGAAGTCTTGTTAAGTACGAACCCGTACTTATTGCTGCTTCTACGGGATATAACCGGGCAGGTATGAAGATATGTTCGATGAAGACGACGCTAGCAAGGTTACCCTTCCGGCTTGGCCTGGGCAGGGTTATGGACGCCACTGGTTATCTTCAGGACTCTTAGTCCAATTTGTATCTTGTCCGTACTCGGACGCATTTGATCTTTTGTATGATTCGGATCTTTGTATGTATCTATTTGTATCTTGAGTTCTTGACTCGTTGCAGTCTTTGTTGTAATATATGTTTCCTTGTGGGATCTATTGTAATCCTATTGTAATGTTACCGCTCGTGTTAATTCCTCTGGCATCACGTGTGTGATTCGTCGCGCACGTCGTGTCGGAGGGCGTCTCAGAATCGATATCGTGCGGATTTTGGCGGGATCGCTGGGATCCTCATGGTACCGGTTCCGGGGCGTCACAAGTTGGTATCAGAGCCTCAGGTTGACGGTACCCCACTAGTCCAGCCTGTAGGATAACCTTGCGTCGTTCAGCTTAGAGCGTCAAAACTATTTTTCTAAAATCCATTGAATAGATCTGATTAGCTCTGGATTTTTCTTCTTACCTCTATTCTTTCTCCTCTTATCTATGCGAGTTTTGAGTCTTCTCTCTTATTTGAGTTCTCTGAGTCTTAGGTTTCGATGCGGGTTGAACGATCCTTGCCTTATCCTAATAGGTCCGATCTTCTGAGGTCACGACGAAAGCTCGTCATCGACAGCGGAACAACGACTTCTTGCTGGTGGTGTCGCCCGTTCTACATGGAGCAAGAATTCATGTTAGTGGTGTCGAGGAGCTCGACACGTCGCCAGAAGATCCGATAGTTCCACCTCTCTCCCCCGTACCTGGACTTGGGATCTCGGGGAGCGATCCCTTGTTAGTGGTGTCGATTGTAACGGCCCAGGGTAATACCCCTCTTAGAGTTGTTTGTTCTTTTTCTTTAATGCATCATCATGTCATCATGCATCATATCACCAAAAGTTTTATCAAATAAAAATTATTTTAAATAAAAACTATTTCGTTTTCCTCTCATATGGGTTAATAAAACCCTCCTCTATCCTTTCATTTAACAAAACCCGAAAACCCAATCTTTCAAACAAATAAAATTATTATTTTAAAACTATTTGTTTACTGCCGCTCATCTCTCCGTTTGGATTCAGACTGTGTTTGAATTTGAACTTTGTTGAAAACAGTTTTCAAAATAGATAAGTAAAAGATTTTTTAAAACAAAAATAAAACCCTTCTCCCTTTTTCTCCCTGGGCCCTCCCCCCTTCTTTCCTCTCAGCCCAGCACCACACAGCCAGTTCCTCTCCTCCTCTCCTTTTTCTTCGGCCCGTTCTTTCTCAGCCCGACCCCCTTTTCTTTCCGAAGGGGTAGGCTTTTCCCCTTGTCGTCTTTCCCAGACACGAGAGAGGCGTGAGCTCTCCCGTCGCTGTCCATCCCCGTCGCCACCTCCTCCTCACCTGCTCGCCCTCCCCCTTGTAACCCTCTCTCCTCCGCAGCAAACCCTAGCATCTTCCCTCCCTCGCGCCGCCACCCTTCTCCTCTTCATCTCCCTCGATTTTCTTCTTCTCTGTGAACCAACTAACAACACTGGCACCCTCCTCCTCATCATGGCGTCGCCGCTGTGGACCTTCCCTTGCTGAGATGAGACCACCGGAAGATGCGCCTCGTCGTCCTCTTCGTCTGGGTACAAGGAATCGAGTTGGTTCCGCTCCAATCGACGCCAAGGTCGCCGTTTCTCCGCCACGGCCACCGCGCTCCGGCGAACATTCCGGCCGCCACCGAGCTCCCCCGACCTTGCTGAGTCCTCCAACACGTTCCTGGTGAGATTCCGCACCTCGTGGACCTTTTCTCCGTCTCCCTCCTCTTCTCAAACGTCATGCCCGCATTGATCTGCCTTCTCCGCCGCAGGACCTCGTCGGCGGCGCTACTCCGGTGACCCCCAGGACTCCGTACCACCACCATCGGGCTCCCCAAGTTCAGCCGCATCCCCGACGCCATCTTCCCCTTCCCGGTTCGCCCCAGAACGTCATCCCCGTGCTCGTCTGCAAGCCCCGCCATGGTTGTTTCTTCCCTGAGCTTCCGCATCGGCCTGGATTAAAAGGCTGCGCAACCCGTTTGATGCAACAATAGATGCAGCAGCCCAGCTGCTTTGTCCCTTGTCCCTATACGTGGAGATCCTGGGTTCAATTCCCACATCTGGCTAATTAAGCCATCTTTTTGTTCTACATAATTCTCTGAATCAGATCCAGCTTGATGGGCCTTGACCCAGATCCTCCGACGCAGCCCGCCTCCCCGTGCGCCTAGCTCCTATCCGTCGCTGCTTTCAGGCCAGTTGCGGCCCAGTTCTTTCCCGACGCAGAACCAGGCCAGATCCGGCCCATCGTCCCTCTCTGGTTATTCCTTGTCCTTTTCTTTTTACAGGAAATGTTCAATCTTGCAAAAATCATATCTCTTGGACCGTAACTCGAAATAAAAAGTGTTTTATATGAAAATTGATCAGAAAAATGTGAAGATCATGAATATGCCACCCATTCATCTGTTTGCATCTCGCATCATGTCGCACGTTGATAGTCGTGCATGTTCACCTAACATATATGCGGAGTATTTCGGATACCGACTAGGGTTTCCCCGCTCCGTTTAATATTGATGTAGCTCACCCCTGCCATGTCTTGCCATGCTAATCAACATTTAATATGCGGGGTAGATAAACAACTTGAACCTAATAATTGTGTGTCGGAATTCCGATTCCTTTTAAATTGGATATAAGTTGCATCGCCGCATCATGTTTGCCATGCCATGCATATCATCATCTCGAGCATGCCGATTCTTTTACCGTAGTAGTAAGATGTGCATCCGTTGGTTGTTGTAGCGATTTGCTTCTTCCCGGATAGGATCGCGAAGTGGTGTTGTGAGATACGACAAGACCTCCGGATGTTCCTCGAGAATCTCTAACAGGCAAGCATTTCCCCTATACTCCTGTCCCTGCAGGAGTCGCTCACCTATTTTATTTTGCCTTCTCCCTCATGCTATCCTTAAGTTGCGTTCTTGTCACGTGTCTCTTCCACTTGTTACCTCAAGCAGCCCATATTGCCACCACCACCTCCTATGGCTATTGTTTGGTTTTGGGTCTGCCTTGCGAGTTGTAGTGCATGCAAGTGCTGTTTATATCTCGTTACCGTTGTTGTTATCTTATCGGGTTATATATTGGGAAGAATCATGGTTACTTTAGTTGTTGATAATTGTTTAGCGGAGGCATCGGTGGGTCAGCTGATCGTTTTGTGACGGCTCACTTGTGTTTCCTAAATAACTTAGGACCCGAGTTCTTGTTATCTGTTCCGAGACTGAGCGCTCTAACCACACATGGGTATGCTTACCGGGTCTCCCCTCGACCACTGCCGGAATCTACAGTTTTGTCCAGTGGCCACAATTAGTTTGAAAGTTTTGTTTCTCCCGAGCGTGCAAGCCTGTTTCTTTGTGGTCAGATGATATGATATTACTTTTGGGGAAGCCATGTTGCCTTGTAACCCCGTTGTCTCTTGCACGCTCGTAGGCGTGGTACATATTGCTGAAGATGGATTCACCCTGCGGGCACTGTTTCCATCCGAAAGCCGTAGACGCAAACAGCTAAGTCCGCTTCAGAGCACGGCCGGACTTCGATACGGGTTAACTTAGTTAGGTGGCTTCCTGGACATTGTTGTAGTGAAGGAGAGTGCGTGTCGTGATATCCACCTGTCATAAGTGGGTTGATCGTGCGTGTGGGCACATTTGGGCACCCCTGCAGGGTTACAATCTTATCGATAAGCCGCGTCCGCGGTTATGGACGACTTGGAGCTGTATGACTCGACCATAGACAACTTACACCTATTGTTTATTAATAATAACTTGTGTAGTAAGTTAGCACGACTTCAATAATAAATGGTTAAAACTTGACAACCGTGTGAGTGCCTTTGAAGTACCTCCTGGCGAGGGGGGAACACATCGGCTGTGTTATGTTTGCAGAGTATAGAACTGTTAGTTACGCTCTCTCATCTTCTCTGATTAGATGAATGTTGTAGAGTGTCTCTATAGGTTTTTAGTGCTTGCGCGCTGCCTCTTAACCCCACCAAATTGCCTATGATGTTCCTCTCGCGTCCTCTAAGTCCCCTGCGTGCCTCAAGTACAAAGGACGACTGGTTGACGAATGCTTATACGTCTTGAAGTCTTGTTAAGTACGAACCCGTACTTATTGTTGCTTCTACGGGATATAACCGGGCAGGTATGAAGATATGTTCGATGAAGACGACGCTAGCAAGGTTACCCTTCCGGCTTGGCCTGGGCAGGGTTATGGACGCCACTGGTTATCTTCAGGACTCTTAGTCCAATTTGTATCTTGTCCGTACTCGGACGCATTTGATCTTTTGTATGATTCGGATCTTTGTATGTATCTATTTGTATCTTGACTCGTTGGAGTCTTTGTTGTAATATATGTTTTCTTGTGGGCTCTATTGTAATCCTGTTGTAATGTTACCGCTCGTGTTAATTCCTCTGGCATCACGTGTGTGATTCGTCGCGCACGTCGTGTCGGAGGGCGTCTCAGAATCGATATCGTGCGGATTTTGGCAGGATCGCTGGGATCCTCATGGCACCGGTTCCGGGGCGTCACACTTGGGCCTCAAGCTCTTCGATTTCCCCTACATTGTTAGTAACAACACAAGTACTAGAGGAAGTAGAAGCTTTATTGTTAGAGCAACAAGGCAATGTATGCAATTCACCACAAGATATAGCAATAGCATGGGTGGGTGAATTACTAGCACAAGCACATGGATTTTTAGAGCAACAAGGCATAGAAGGTAGTTCACCACAAGATAAATCAATAGCATGAGTGGGTGAACTAAAAGCACTAGCACATGGTAAAATAGCATTTTGAGAGGTAGTGCTAGTACTCACATGAGGCTCACAAGATTTTACCTTTGACATGATAGCCTCATGAGCTAACTTTAGCAAATCATGAGAGACTAGAAGATCATCATGGGAGCTAGAAAGCTTTCCATAATTTTCTTCCAATTTCTCATAATTGCTTGTTAGCAAAGCAAGTTGAGCCCTTAGCTCAACATTCTCCTTCAAGATGGAAGCTTCACAAGTGGTAGAGTTAGTAGCACAAGAAGGCAACTTAGCAAGCTCTATTAGGTTGAGAGCCTTAAATTGCTCATGTGACTCGGTGAGTTTGATGAGCTCACTCTCCATGGTCCTAGAACCATTTTTGAGAAGCTCAATATCCTCAAGGAGTTTAGCATGAGCAATTACTACCTCATCATTTTTAATTTTAAAATCATGTGCCACCTCTAAAGCTCTATCACGAGATTCCTTTACTTTAGTTAGCTCTAGAGTAAAGGTCTCCTCAAGAGATTCATTGGTGGTTTGTTGTTCTTCAAGAGCTTCACTAAGAGTTGCAATCTCGTTTGCATACTCGCGCTCATGCCCTTCCATTTTCTCAGTAAGTTTTGTGCTCTCAATGGCAAAAGCCAAGATTTTCATGAAGTTAGAGCAAGCAAATTTCTTATCATGGAGAGCATGGAATACTAACTCACCCATCATGTTTAAGGAAGCAACATTAAGTTCTTCCATATCATCATCCTCATCATCACTAGATATATAGGGTTCCAAGGAAGGAGATACCTTAGAAGCCTTAGCCATAAGGCAAGTGTGGGAACCATGAGATGATGAAGAGGACGAAGTAATTGAAGCTCCATCCAAGATCTTGTCTTGGCCCATAGTATCCTTGGTTCCCTCTACATTGTTAGTCACAAAAATACTAGAGGAAAGAAAAGTATGTTCATTATGGCAACAAGACAAGGCGAGCACATCATCATGGAATGAAGATATGCAAGGACTACCAACACTAGCATGTAAAGCATTTATAGTGCTACAAGTGTTAAAGTCCAAAGATGAAACATTGCAATGGGATAGGGATGTAGAATCATCAAGAGAAAGCTCACTATCAACAATACAATGTTCATCACCACTCACCATACCATTACCTTGTGTCTTACCACACATTGGTGAAGTGGAAGGAGTGCGATCATCCTCAATGGTCTTGGACCCACCATATGTATCTCGAAGCTTTGTCCAAAACTCACGAGCACTCCGGAAAGGCGTGATGGAGGAAATCACTACATGACTCACAACATGGAAAAGCACTTTAGTAGCTTGAGCATCTAGATAAGAGTTTTTCTTCTCCTCAAAAGTTGGATTTTGTGGATCCTTAGGAGGAGAAAAACCCATATCAAGAATTTGCTCCACATGTGGGTGCATGACCCTAAAATAATCAAGCATGTAGAATTTCCAAGCATCATAATTAGTGCCATCAAATGTAAATGTGGAAATGTGCACTAATCCTCTAGCCGACGTCATACTCTATAGGTGGTGAAGCCCAACTAGATAAGAGAGCCCTAACTCTGATACCAATTGAATGTACTAGGACGTCGCCTAGAGGGGGGGGGGTGAATAGGCGGTGTATAAAAACTTCTACTTGAGAGCTAAACTAGGCGGAATAAAACTACACATGTGTTTACTAGTTTAGCTCAAAGCCTATCAACAAGGGGTTTGCATAAGAGCACAAACAACCTATGCTAGCATGATGAGCAACAAGGTGATAACAAGATAGGTATAGCATCAAGCATGATAGATATCACAATGTAAAGCGCATAGGTAAAGGAGCTTGGGTTGAGAAGTAACCGGTGCACGAGGAGACGACGATGTATCCCGAAGTTCACACCCATGGGTGCTACGTCTCCGTTGGAGCGGTGTGGAGGCACGAGGCAGTCCAATAAGCCACTAGGGCCACCATATTCTCCTCGAGCCTTTCCTCCAAGGAGGAAAGCCTCGATCCACTAAGGGACCCTTGAGGGTGGTCACCGAAACCGTACAAGCTTGGGCAAACTCCCAAGTATCAAGCTTGAGGCAACTCCACAACACGGAGGCTCTCAAGTACAAGGCCACAAGAGGCTACAACACGCCACACCGGCAACAAAGCCACTAAGACACCAACGCGCCACAACCGGCTCCAAAACCACAAAGGCTAATACACTCCACAAAGGCAACACCGCCACAAAGGCTACAACGCCACAAAGACGACAAGGCCACAAAGGCTACAAGGCCACAAAGGCTAGAACACCACAAAGGCAACAAGGCCACTAAGGCAACAACACCACTAAGGTCAACATGCCCTCTACGAGATCGAAACCCCGGAGAGAACCCAAACCGATGCACCTAATGCTATGGCTAAGAACACCACTAAGATGCCCAAGTTCTTCTCTCCCAAATTCCAACAAAGCTACAAAAGATATTGGGGGAATAAGGGAGGAAGAATAAATATGTGGAGAAACACAAAATAACTCCAAGACCTAGATCTAGCAGGATCCCCTCACTTGGAGAGGGATTCAATTGGTGAAGCTCTAGATCTAGGTCTCCTCTCTCCTTTCCCTCAAAAATATGCAAGAAATAGTGGAGGGATCAAGAGGAGGAAGAATCAACTCAAGGTCAACAATGGAGGAGAGAGAATGGAGGGGGAGAAGTGTTTGGGTCGGAGGTGGAAGATAGGTATAAATAGGGGGCCCAAAATATAGCTGTTGGAGGAACAAAAACGGTCAGATTCGCGCCCGAGCGGTACTACCGCTTGTCAAAGCGGTACTACCGCTCGCGCGCGATCTGTGCATAAAACAGGCGAAAAAGGCCCGAACCGGTAGTACCGCTGTGCAAAGCGGTACTACCACTTGTGCAAAAAATCCAAGCAGATCTGAACATGCATGCAGGAGAGAGAGGGGAAAACAACAGTAGGAGGAAGCAGCACGAATCAGAGCAGAGCAGCAGCAGGCCACGCAGTGGTAGCATGCAATAATGGAGGCGTGGGCGGGAGCAGCATGCGTGGGGCCGCGCGGAGCCAGCATCTCCCGATCGAGGACAGCGAGCAGGTCAACGCACGCAGCGAGCAGCGCTCGAGCTGCGGGAGCCGCCGGGCGAGCTGGCGCGTGGCCTGGCGAGGTGGAGCTGGGCTGCGCGGTGCGGGAGCGGAGTGGAGCGGGCCGACGGCTGCCCAAGGCGGGGACGGCCCAGTGCGGGAGGAGGCCGCAGCGGCGTGGGTGGGCCGGACTGGTGGGCGAGGCCCACGCGCGGGAGAAGAGGTGAAGGCTGAAAAAAAATAAGTGGGCCAGCGGTAGTACCGGGCCCGGTACCGGCCTGGTACCGGTATGCTCTCTGTGAGCAAAAATGCATGTGCGCTAGCTAGGCCGGTACCGCTCGCGCTAGTACCGGTCGGCCCAGTACTTCTTTTTCTTTTCTTTTTCAAAAACGAGGCAACCGTAAAAACCATAACTTGAGCTACGAAAGTCCAAATGAGGTGAAACCAATTTTGCCGGAAAGAGGGCGACAAGAGCTACCTCTACACAAGGTGAAAACATGGAAAAGAGAGAATGATGATTTTCTCATGGTCATAGAGGTGTAACCTCTCAATACGGTATATCGGGAAAATCATCACCCTCACATATGCAACATGCGATGCATCCGGAATCCGTTTCCGATGAGCTAGAGCTTGTCATGAGAATGAACACAAGCTCTAACCCATCTCATGGATAAGAACCAAGAACAACCAAGAAACACGATGCAATGCATGCTAGGTTTGAGCTCTCTCCGATGATGTGACCTTCTACACCGTCTTCTCTCTTCATCTTCAACACCGTCTTCATCTCTTTTCGACACCATCTTCATCGGTCTTCTTCATCATACTCGATCTTCTCCATCTTGCAACCTTGAAACCGACACTTGGCTATGGACTTGACCTAAGATATATTCTCAATGCAACCGTTAGTCCATAGGGATTGTCATCAATTACCAAAACCACACATGGGGTAATGGACATGTTCTTTCAAGGGGGTCAAAAAAATCCAAGAAAAGAAATAATTTTCATTCATAGAGGATGACATGCGGGACCCATGATCCTGCATCGTAAACGGCTCGATCGGAGAGCGTTGAACGAGATGGCGCGATCGAGAAAAAAAGCAATGCTAGAGAGACTGCAATCTGGGCCCCACATCCCTGGGCAATACCGATTTGCGTTGACTCGGCCGGCGCACCTGAGAATTCATCATGCACCACATCCCGGGCCACCATACGCGACGTTATCCATGTTTTCGTTGGGCTAGGCGGCCTCAAAAACGAGAAAAAAAGTTTTGACATGCACCACGGAGAGAGCAAAAACCACCGGCCATGGTGCATCAACAACCACGGCGCGACTTTCAATTCGTCGGCAATGGCAACTTTTCTTGTAGTGACAATTCAAGTGCGGTAAGTAGGCAAACTCCTAGCCATCTTCTTTTTCAAGATAAGATGCATCAAGACTCCCTCTCTCTCCAGTTATGCACCTCCGCTGGCTGCCGGTTTTGGCAGGCGTTTCTAGCTCAGCTCGAAGTCCATGGTGTGTAGGCTCTGTAGCCATGCCGATTTTTTCGCACCAAGTGGTTCCTCCCCGGCTGCGACGAGGATCATTCCGGGAAGTGGCTGTTAAGGACCCGATCGCATTTCTTGCTTGCAGCCTGGGGTCTTCCATGTAAAAGTTAGGGATTTAGATATAATTTCATGTTTATTTTGTGGCTTGCTGTAAACTGTGTTCTGATGCGTATTGGAAGTATGAGTCCTTCAGGATCCTTCGGTTGTCCCTCTCTCCGTCTCTCAAAAAAACATCTCTCTCATTATCGGCCTCGCTCGCTCGCTCGCACCTCCTGCACACTGAGAAACCCTGCACAACAGTCAACATCATCACCTGAAAAAGGGGAGACACCATAAATAAGAGGGGGCCGTGACTACTCTCCCTTCGTCTCCTTCCGTGTGATCCCTCTTTCTCCGAGTTTCACTGGACGGGCAAACACATGTGTTGCCTAGTAATATAATACAAAGGTAAAAAAATCGACCTACGAATCTATGATTAAATAGGTTAAACTATGGTTTTGCCCAACACTACAGATCAAGTTCAAAAAATCCAACTACTGGGTTCGATTTTGGCCAACTACTATAATTAAATAAGTTGAACTAGTATTCCTCTGAAAATCATTTTCATATGCATTGTTTCGTACTTTTCATAGTTAGAGAGTGCTTACTCTCTCTGTTAGGGATTATAATGCCAATGCGCATCCCTAGATCATCAATTTGATTACAATATAATATGAATTTTACGGCACAAAAATTATATCATTAGAAACTAGACGGCCATTTGAACTTATTAACCATATATTTTGGGTAATATATATCGTGTATTATGTTGCTCAATTTTACAAGAAAGGTATACTTTCCTGCATTGTAATATCCCTAACAGATGTATAGTACATCACAAATTTATGACTTCATGCTTTGATTTGCCATTTTACAATTTTTTCGAACCACCTTCGGCTTTATTTGAAAGTTAGGTCAAATTATCGGTGCATGCAATGTGTCCTACTTGGATGCAGCGCACATGTTTGGCCACTGTTTTAGGCTTCCACATCTTTGGGGGCATGTCCATGTATTTACCTTGTTTTTTTGAATTGTAATTCATGTACCCTCCTCCCAGTTAAATTTGAAATAAAAATGATTTTTCCCAAATATAATTCAGTATATGGTTGCACACAAAGATAATTCATGGATCGTTGGAATTTGCCATCGTAGCTACCATGTCTCATATGCAGACCTGTGAAAATTGGATTGGTGGTAGTGTGCACACTGCACTTCATGCGGTAGCCACTTCATATAAAATACCCATTTAATATATTTTTTGTCCTTTGGGCAACAATCAAAAGAAAAAACACATTTATGAGTGGCAAACCCAAAAAAAAAACTAGTTTGCAAACTCTTGACGGCAATGAAAATTTTCTTATATGTGCGAAAAATAGGGTGATGATATTAAAAAGTTCGCCCTAGTTCTTGAAGTAACGAGGCGCATGCATATATATATGCGCGTGGGAAATTGAAGAAGCAAGGCAAACTCCAACATATATATGAATGGCAAGAGATGGAACTCGTTAAAAGGTTTTTCTAACAAAGGTCACGCTTCGTATTTTATCTAGGTATGTAGTATTGTACATCACAAAATTGAAATGAAAAAGATGTGCATCTCTATAAACCCTAAACCCTAATTAAACCCCCTAAACCCTAACCCTAAACCCTGCACATAAACCATAAACCTATATATCACTACCAAAAAATGAGTCATGTGACACTACAAGAAAAGTTGCCATCGCCGATGAAGTTGAAGTCGCGCCATGGTTGCTGGTGCACCATGGCCGCCGATTTTTGGTCTCTCCGTGGTGCATGTCAAAACTTTTTTTTTCTCGTTTTTGAGGCCACCTTGCCCGACGAAAAAGTCCAAAACGTCTCCTATGGTGGCCCGGGACGTGGTGCATCACGAATTCTCGGGTTCGCCGGCCGAGTCAACGCAAATCCGCACCGCCCAGGGATGTAGGGCCCATATGGCAGCCTCTCTAGCATTGTTTTTTTTCTCGATCACGCCATCTCGTTCAACGCTCTCCGATCGAGCCGTTTACGATGCAGGATCATGGGTCCCGCATGTCATCCTGTATGAACCAAAATTCTTTGTATTCTTGGATTTTTTGACCCCTGATTTCTGGCTACTTCCTTTTTCTTTTGATCAAGTGCCGCCTTGGAAACGTTGAGACCGCTGCTGCAAAATGGGGCCCACATGTCATCCTCTATGTGCAATCAACTTTCTTTTCTTGGAGTTTTTTTTGGCACCTCATATTTGGTCACTTGCCTTTTTCTTTCGGTCCCGTGCCGCCTCTCAAACGGTGATACCGCTGCTGCTAAATGGGACCCGCATGTCATCCTCTATGTACTATAAAACTTTCTTTTCTTGGATTTTTTTGGCACCTGATATTTGGTCACTTGCCTTTTTCTTTCGATCCCGTGCCGCCTCTCAAACGGTGATATCGCTGCTGCTAAATGGGACCCGCATGTCATCCTCTATGTACTATAAAACTTTCTTTTCTTGGATTCTTTTTGGCACCTGATATTCGGTCACTTGCCTTTTTCTTTCGATCATGTGCCGCCTCTGAAACGGTGATACCGCTGCTGCTAAATGGGACCTGCATGTCATCCTCTATGTACTATAAAACTTTCTTTTCTTGGATTCTTTTTGGCACCTGATATTTGGTAATTTGCCTTTTTCTTTCGATCTCGTGCCACCTCACAAACGGTGATACCGCTACTGCTAAATGGGACTCGCATGTCATCCTCTATGTACAATCAAGTTTCTTTTCTTGAATTATTTTTGGCTCCTGATATTTGGTCACTTGCCTTTTTCTTTGGATCTCATGCCACGTTGGAAACGTTGAGGAACCTGCTGGCTCATGGGATCCGCATGTCATCCTCTATGTGCTATAAAAGTTTACTTTCTTGGATTTTTTTTCACCCCCTGACTTTTGGCTATTTCCTTTTTCTTTTGATCCCCTACCGCCTTGGAAACATTGAGTAAGCTGCTGACTCATGGGACCCACATGTCATCCTCTATGTACAATCAACTTTCTTTTTCTTTTGATCTCAAGCCGCATTTGAAACGTTGAGACCGCTGTTGCTAAATGGGACCCGCATGTCATCCTCTATGTACAATAAAGTTTCTTTTCTTGGATTATCTTTGGCTCCTGATATTTTGTCACTTGCCTTTTTCTTTCGATCTCATGCCGCCTTTGAAACGTTGAGTAAGCTGCTGGCTCATGGGTCCCGCATGTCATCCTATACGAACAATAAAAGTTTCCTTTCTTGGAGTTATTTTTGAGCCCTAATTTCTGGCTATTTGCCTTTTTCTTTTGATCTCCCGCCCCCTTTGAAACGATGAGGACGCTGTTGGCAGCTCGGTCCCACATGTCATCCTCTATGAACAATAAAAGTTTCCTTTGATGGATTTATTTTGAACCTCTAATTAATTTCTGGATATTTCCTTTTTTTCTTTTGATCCCCTACCGCCTTGGAATCGTTGAGGATGCTGCTGCCTCATGGGTCCCGCATGTCATCCTCTCAGAACGGTAAATGTTTCTTTTTCTTGGATTTTGTTTACCAAATGATTTTTGGCTTATTTTTTCTTTCGATCTCCTGCCGCCTTTAAAACATTGAGGACGTTGCTGGCTCACGGGTCCCACAAGTCATCCTCTATGAACAATAAACGCTGAGGATGCTGCTGCCTCATGGGTCCCGCATGTCATCCTCTCAGAACAAAAATGTTTCTTTTCTTGGATTTTTTACCAACAGATTTTTGGTTTATTTTTTCTTTCCATCCACTGCCGCCTTTAAAACGTTGTCGACGCTGCTAGCTCATGGGTCCCCGATGTCAGCCTCCCCGTACAAGAAACATGTGATATCTTGATTATTTTGCAGATAATAAACAGTGTATTTCGCTCTGAGCTATTGCAAACGGATAAATTAAATCTTTATTTTTACATAAACAAACTTATATGTTGAATATCCTTGTTTTTTGTTTTTTGCGAAGCATAGGACTTTCCTGTTCTTTTTAGAAAAATCTGAACTTTCCTGTTTTGGAGTGGGCTGAAATTGTACGAGTCAAAAGGCCCAGCAGGATAGTTCGAAGGCCCAGATGTCCAGATGCAGCCCAATTGAAATCTTTCTTTTCTTGGATTTTTTTCACCCCCTGATTTCTGGCTACTTCATTTTTCTTTTGGTCCTCTGCCGCCTTGGAAACGTTGAGACCGCTGCTGCAAAATGGGACCTGCATGTCATCCTCTATGTACAATAAAGTTTTTTCTTGGATTATTTTTGGCTCCTGATATTTGGTCACTTGCCTTTTTCTTTCTGTCTGATGCCGACTTTTAAACGTTGAGGAAGCTGCTGGATCATGGGCCCCGCATGTCATCCTCTATGAACACTAAAAGTTTCCTTTGTTGGATTTATGTTTTACCCCTAATTTCTGGCTATTTGCCTTTTTCTTTTGATCCCCTACCCCCTTTGAAACGATGACGACGCAGTTGGCAGGTCTGTCCCACATTTCATCCTCTATGAACAATAAAAGTTTCTTTTGATGGATTTGTTTTTGACCCTAATTAATTTCTGGCTATTTCCTTTCTTCTTTTGATCCCCTGCCGCCTTGGAATAGTTGAGGATGCTGCTGCCTCATGGGCCCCGGATGTCATCCTCTCAGAAAGGTAAATGTTTCTTTTCTTGGATTTTGTTTTCCAACTGATTTTTGGCTTATTTTTTCTTTCGATCTCCTGCCGCCTTTAAAACATTGACGACGCTGTTGGCTCATGGGTCCCCAATGTCAGCCTCCCCATACTGCAAATCCTCTTTCTGTAAAGGTTGTATTTCTAGATAGCTAAGGTGGATTCGAATCTGCCGTGGTTCAAGCAGCTCAGGTAAGCCTTCTTGCACTGATTAATGGAAGTAGTGTATAGCAAGGTCAAGACATGTGGCTCGGTGTAATGAATCTATTTGAATCATGTTGTGGGTTCAATCTGATAGTTCTCTAACATGTCAGCCAAAATAGAAATTAAGTTTTTTTCTAAAACGGAAATGAAAATTAAGATGAACACAAACATTAGTTATCATAATAGCTGATCATACATACATACTTGCTAAGAGAAAAAGCTTGCCAGAGTTTTACCACCCATACAATTAATTAGCAGTTCAGATAAGATAACCTTATATACGTATAACTACAAATGCATTTGCTAAGGGCTCATGGGACAACAGAACTAGACAACCGCGAACTTTATGACCAGCATGTCACAGCGGCATCGAAAGATCTTGACCTTCAACTTTGATCCAATGCGAAGTTTGGCACCGTCAATGAACTTTTTCCACCTGGAAGTAACAGACCAAGCGGCCATCCGTGGGACCGACGGAGTACCTTCCCTCCACCGTGAGACCTTCACTCTCCATGACGAGGGATATCTTGCCCCTTCGGCCAGCATTGAGATCCTCGGAGATACTTTTAGGCAATTTCTGATTCAAAGCCAGAGATACCACCAAAAATTAGTCAATGGCACCAATGCACTGAACCATGTGAGACTTTGAGCAGAGGAGACATCAAGATAAGAGCAGTTATGTTGTCATATACTCACGAACATAGCCTTCAGATGCGTCCTGGTCACCACACGGGTGGCCACATCAATGAGTTGAGACCTCGGTGATCTGGCTGGGGCAGGTGCAGGAGCTTGGGCTGGTACACGAGCTGGTGCTGATGCAGGAGACTGCTGGGCAGGTGCGATGAACGGTGCCTCTAGAGGAACCGGTGCTGATGCGAGAGACTCGTTGGGCAGGTGCGATAAACGGTGCAGCTAGAGGAACCGGTGCTGATGCAGGAGCCTGCTGGGCAGGTGTAGTATATGGGGCCTCTACAGGAACCAATGCTGATGTAGGGGCCTGCTGGGTAGATGCAGTAAACGGAGCTGGTACAAGAACCGGTGCTGATGCAGGAGAGTGGGAAGCCGGTGCCGGTGCTGGTGTGGGTGCCCTTTGTGACATCCGCTCCTGTTCAATCAGGGGATCTGCAGCTTTGATCATGTTAAACCCAGCAAGCTAGAACAGAGGGAATGGTTTAGAACAACTGCTCAGAATGTAGTAATCAAAGGATATGAGTACAAAAAAGTTACATATTATATATTTGGAAGTGTCTCCAACTCTGTAAGCAACGTATATCTGCCCGTTTGAGTTTCTGATCCTCAGCTCGTCGCCCTTCTTCAGACCGTAGTCAAAAGCAAACTTTATCCAATCATGTCCATACAAATATGTGATGGCCTGCGTCTTGTAGACATACACCTCATAGACCGTGAAGGTGTTCATCAATTTTTCATTGCCATGCATAGTGAAAGACCCTTCATGCGGACACATCTGGTTAATCATTGGACGAAGTTCACAAGGTACAGTCTGCATGTGAAAATTGATACTAATGTACGAAGCGGGAAGACTAAAAATAAGACTTTACTATATGCCAATTCATGCTAAACCATTGAGAATACATACTTGTAACTCTGTGAAGGAGTTATTAGAAAGGTAGATAGATCCATAGGAGGTGTTATATGCGGGGTATATACATGGGCCCGCCATATTCCCGCAAGCTCGGCATCGGGATGGTGAAGGAAACATGGGAGGTACTACTGGTGCGTAGCGCTGAATGTAAGTCGAAGATTTAGGTTGTGTAAAATGCATAGTTCAGAGCAATGCAAATGTTGACAAGCGAGTGCATAACACTATGTTACAAACTGAACAGTGAAAATTTAGTGTATGATGAATATAAGCATGCTAATTTGGTGTTTCTGAATTCCAAAAAGCATTAGACAGAGCCGGCGATAATATCAGACATAAATCATGGCATGTATATGTGGCTTAAGAAAATATACCCGAACCCTTGGATGGTTACGACCCGGCTGGTCCTTGGACTTGAGCTTATATAAGCATCCAGAAGGTGGGGCTGACAGTAACTTGGTGGCAGCCTCTGCAGATGCCTCATCAGCGGCAGTTGCAATCCTTTTGACCAATGAAGGCTTAGCAGTTTCAGTCTGCATATGAAAATTGAAGAGCAACATACATCAACAGTGATATATAAAATGAATCTATGAGACACTTATGCATATAGCGCTGGATGTAAGTGGAAGAATAGGGTTGTGTGTGTTTCTGAACTATTGGTAAGCATTAGACAAAGCCGGCAATAAACAGACAAAAATCAAATCATGTATGAGGATTAAGAAAATATACCTGCTTACTGAAAAGGATACCACCCAGCTGGCCCGTGGCCTTGTGCTTGAGGAGGTTTTCATAAGATGGTGGCGGCACCATCGTCTTCACAGCAGCCTCATCAGGATCATTTTTTCCATTTGAGTAGAGGCACAGAAGTTTCATCCTGCATATGAATAGCAACAGAACTCATCATTGATATTTAATAAATCTACTAGGACAAAGCCCGTGCTTCGCTACGGAGCAAATCAGAAGACTACCCTGGCTTGTTTGTTTGTCGGTTGTTGCCTAGGACACAAACATCGTCATCCTGCTAGGTCCCACCACCCTTTGGCCAGGTTATATAGTTGTGTTGTACACTCTCTCATTATCCCCATTGCACCCCTCATCCAGAATTTATGATGGGCTAAAACGTAGAGTTTTTAAAACAAACAATTTTCTTTTCTACAACCGGTTCCTTTTTGTTAAATATTTTTTGATAGAGCAAATTGTTCTTGACATGGTGAGATGCTACTCTAATAACCAGTATCAAGCAGGAATAACAACACAATTCTACTACAACAAAACTGAAATTGACCTAAAAGCTTATGAGGTAATTTTAAAATCGGGAAGTACCCACCCTATCTGTTTCTGCCTCGTACCGCCGAGGATTGACGCACTGCTTGCCGAGCTTGCTACGTCGCCAGTGCGACTGACTATGAAGTTGTCATTATGCTAGAGTCAACTCCTCGCCGGCGCTTGGAGCCACCGTCTAGTTTGCAGTCATCTCTACGGGACGCTCACCCGTCATCACCGGTAGGATGTGCTCCATGTCCTGGGTCGCCATCTCAATGTGTATCAGGGTCCGAGAATCTGGGTCATGGGGTACGTGAATGTACTATACTACATTACTATATATTGATGGAGGCACCAAGTGACTATGATCAATTAGTATAGATCAGGCAGTTCAAAAACCTGACTATACTATTGGGATTTACTGCAGTACGTACTTGATATTCAGATTAGCAACATCATTGCCAGATCAGATCTGGCAAGTAGAGGGCTAAGGCGCAATGTTTGATCGCTTATATAATTTCCTGAAATCACAGGGGCTGAACATCATGATCACCTACAAAACCATATGTGCAGATTGCTCACTTGCAACTGCTTGCACGAAGTGCTGATCGGTGAGCAGAGCATAAACATGGATGACAATTGCGGAGCAAGCAATATTGTATTTGTCCCGTAACTGAAAGCAAGCAGCGAGGTAGCCACCTTAGTAAAAACAGATAGTCCTCTTTAAAAAAAGAAATTAAAAACAAATAGCAAATTCTGGAGCTGCATGATCAAAGCCACCGATTGTAGACGCTAGTGCAGCATTTTTATTGAACGGGTATGCAAACTGATAGCCACCACAATGATTTGTACGATGAAACTCAAAGTAACAGACCAGTACCGCATCCATCAAGTTCTGCCATTCAATGTTAGGTGTATTTAACAAATGAACTGGATGAGCCCAGAGAACAGTAGTTTATTCGAACGTTGTCATTCTTTCCCTAGACATGCGATTCACTCGGATTTTCACCGGGATGGGTATTTGTGGAGTCCGGTGGTACCGATTTACACGGTTCGGTAAACCCATAGCGAGTAAAAGCCACACACGAAATCGAACTGCAGAATGCTGAGCGTAGACCACCATCAGAACATGACGAGCACAAGTCGGCTACAACGCGTTGAGGCTTGACAGAGTCAACCTCGCGGTCGCGGGCATGACAGAACGGAGCTTCCTAGAACTCGGTGACACGCCTCTCCTCCTGCTCTGCATGAGGCGCTGACGGCATCTGCGTGTGCGCGCTCGCACATCACGGGGCTAAGTCTTGTGTCCTGTCTCTGATCAAGAAGCACGAATCGGATGCAATCTCAATGACTCCTTCTACCTCTCCACTCCCAACAGCCATGTATGAAATCAGGAGGAGACGATCTCTCATGCCGCCTAGGACGGATCCGGCCATCGCCGACGCACCATCTCACCCTGCCGCCAATATGCACCGGGGCCGGGCAGCCCCTTGCCTCCTTCAGATCGTACCATCCACGAATCGAGGTTCGGCCTCACCGAAAAAACGTTTTCTCCTCGTCATAGGCATATAGCCACACGGGGGAGGCGGGAGATCGAGGCGAAGCGGTACATGCGGCCCAGAGAAGGAGCCGGTGAGCCGCCTGTCTCTCTCATAGCGGCCGCCTCATCTACCTCCGGGATGGACCCGGCCGGCCGCCGCAGCTATCTGCCCCTATCAACGCCGCTTGGGCTGGGTAAACACTCCCGCTAGTAGGCATACTATTCCTCGTAGACGGCCGCCTCGTCTCCTCCCGGAACCTTGCCGCCGGCGGGCTGCCGGATAAGGTAGGAACTGATCTGGATAGGGCAGAGATTATTGCCAGAAGCGCCACGCAAAGCTCTAACATCTAGATCCGTCGAGCCGTCGGCGAGTTCGCTCTTGGACGCTCGATCTGCACCCGCTCTCTTGCGTGCGTTCGTACTCATGTGTGGATTATTTCATGGGATGCTCGTGAGCAGATAGATGCATCATGGATGGATGCGCGTATAGGGAACTGATTAACCGTGGCTTTCAGGGTACATAGATCGTGGGTGTCGAGTTGGATACCGATCGATGGATTCGATGGGATTTGTATCGAGCGGATCACACCCTCAGGTAAATTCAATCGATTGTCAGCACTATTTAGATTGGTCTGGACTATTTTGGATCGGTCGACCAGGCCCAAATAAAGGCCCAAGTGTGACACCAGGCGGTCACCTATTGCAATTTAATAGTAAAGATGAGATAGACTGATGCAAATAGTGCGTGATGTAAGTGGAAGAATAGGGTTGTGCATAGACAACAGTTGACAACAATGCAAATGATTACAAAAGAAGCCAACGGAACTCAACAGTTTATATACTGGATGAGACAGACTGAAAAGTGAAAAATTAGTGTATGATGATTGTAAGCAACACAGTGTTTCTGAACTTTTGGTAAGCATTAGACAAAGCCCACGGTAATTAAACAGATAATAATAAAATCATGTATGTGGATTAAGAAAATATACCGGATTCATTAAAAGGTCACCACCCAGCTGGCCCATGGCCTCATGCTTGTAGAGGTTTTCGGAAGATGGTGCCGGCACCATCATCCTCACAGTAGCCTCATTTTGCATCCACTTGAGTAAAGACGCAGCAGTTTCAGCCTGCATAAGAATGGGAACAGATCTCAGCAGTGATATTGAATGACTCTGAGACAGACTGATGCATATAGTGCTGGATGTAAGTGGAAGGGTGTGGCTGTGTATGGACAACAGTTCACAACAATGCAAGGGTGTGTTCGGTTCTGAAACAGCATGGAATGGAATGGAATGGAATGGTTCCATTTCAGAGGAATGGAATGGTTATATTTTTGTTCGGTTGGGAAAAATGGAGAGCAGAAGAGATCAAGGTTAAACTAATCATTTGTCTCAAAATTGTAAGTAACAATTGCAGATGACATTTTAATCTCAAAGTCGTAATTAACAGCGCCTAATGGTGCTCTTTTAATCTAAAAATCGTAATTAACATCATTTTTTGTTGGGTTAGGGGAACTGGAGAGTAGATGAACATTACTGTATGATGATTGTAAGCAAACAAATTTGGTGTTTCTAAACTTTTGGCTTCAAGATCTTATGGGTTTCAACTCTAGCCTACGCCAACTTGTTTGGGACTGAAAGGCTTGGTTGTTGTTGTTGTTGTAAAACTTTTGGCAAGCATTAGAAAAAACCGATAATAAACATACAAAAATCAAGGCATGTTTTGTGGATTAAGAAAATATAACATATTCATTAAAAGATCACCACCCAGCTGGCGCGTGGCCCTGTGCTTGTAGAGGCATTTAGAAGATGGGGGCGGCATCAACATACTGGCAGCCTGATCAGCCGCAGTTTTGATCTTCCTTTTGAGTAAAGGCCCTAAAGTTTCAGTCTGCATATGAATAGCAAAACAAAAGGCTGATCTCATCAGTGATATTGAATTACTGTATGAGATAGACTGATGCATATAGTGGATGCTCTTAGCCTATTGCACCATGAACACTAGCTATGGACAGACAAAAAAACTAGTTGACTCAGCTTTGTCTAGATATGAATGTACTACCTCCATCCCAAAGCTTAAAGCTTATTTGTTTTTGAGAAATCAAAACAAGTAAAGTTTTGACCAAAATTTTAGAACATTCTATCGACAAATAAAATATTGTGTAGATACCGTAGGAAAATATATTTCATTATCTATTTAATGATATTAATTTTGTATTTTGCATGTTAATGATTTTTGGTAAAAGCTTAGTCAAACATGGTATAGTTTGACTTTCTAAAAATAATATAAGCCCTAAGCTTTGGTTTGGAGGTAGTAGTATCTAGAGCTAAAACACATCTAGATACATCCGTATCTACATATATTGAGTAAATTAATTTGGATCTGAGGGAGTATCAGATTCAGACTACATAATGGTAAGTTTGTTAAAAAAATTACCCCTGGGCGGTCCCTGCCCAGCTCGGCAGTGACATTTCGCTTCTCGTGCTGCAGATCGGGCCATGCTCCTGTAGCATGTGGGGCACTATTCTCGTTCCCCATAGCCTCAGCACGGAACCTGGAGGTACCAACCTGATACAGAGAATATAGACATGGTGTTACAGAGGCTTTACGCACAAACAACTGAAGACATGTGCTACTTTAAGCATATTCCAGAACAGGAACAGATTGAGGATGCAGACGGTGGATAAGCAAACGGAGTACCTGCTTTGCGGGGCTGGGGACGCAGCTCAGGCTCAGCCAACTGCCCACATGCGTGGTGGCGTTACACTCCATTGCCCCCCACCACCACGGACAGTTCCACCACCACCGAGGTCTTTCCTTTCCTGTACAAGCTGACAAAAGATACAGTGAGGATCAGCAGAAACTACAAAGGTTGCAAATGTCGACAAATAAAGGAAGAACACCCCAATCCAAGCAAAGGTAGCCCCCGCCCCCACCCCCATCAATCACTCTCAGCGCGAGGGTGACCAGAAAGACACCCCTTCGCCCAGAATAGGAAAGAGATGCGCAAGATATCGAGGTGAGGAAAAAAACCGATCTCGAGGAAGGAAAGAACATTACTAGTACTACCTAATCCGCTTGGTCTAGATGCAGCTTGCCCCTCCAAGCTGGATGCCTGGACGGTGGAGGCGAAAGGAGGGGATCGAGCTAGCGGCTTGCATCCGTCGGCAGTCGGCACTCGATCGGGAGAGAAGGGGGGCTACATAAAGGGGAGGGGTAACATATTTTATTACACAGTGAACTGACTGATGTGACTAGTCATTACATGTCTCACTGAAACTGGGGCCCATAGTGTGGCACCCCAAATTCACTTGAAGCTGCCCGCTGGGATGCATTGGCGCGTCAAGAAAATCCCCGAATTGTAGCGGGGAAATGAAACATTTCACAAAAATTCGAAATTCAAACACACCACCACGCGCCAAGCACGCGGGCTGTTCCTTCCTCTTCCTCGGTTCCTCCTCCCCTATCCGAAAAAACCCCATATCCCAAGCTCAAACAAAAAAAACCCCAAATCCCCTGGCCGCCATGCATGTCCTCGTTAACCCACTGGAGATCGTTCCCGGACGAGGCGGACCCCCCGCCCTGAGATCCCGAGTTCCGTCCACCTCGAGGCACTGCGTGTTGTCTCGCAGCAGCGGCTTGAGGGCGCTGTAGAGGAAGTTCCGCCGGAAAGTGCTCATGACAACCGTGCAAGCTCACCGGCGTGCTGTATCCCGAGAGGAACTGGTCAACGGTTTGCTATTCGCAAAAAAAAATTGCGGGCCAAGATCTGGTAAAGCTTCGTCGATGGCTTGCCGCGAGAGGCTTGGAGTCCAGAGTCAATAAACTAGCTGCTCGAGGACTTGGGCGGTTTACACCGATTCATATTAACTGACTCAAGTTTGTTAGTCTAGTTAACAAATGCATCTAGATACATCCATATCTAGACAAAATCGAGTCAATTAATATGAATCAGAGGGGAGTACCTGAAAGTGTTTCATGCTACCAATTAATGCGCTGGCAGGACTCACTGTAGAAGTAATTGTGCTACTACTCATACGATGAACTGATTGTGTGGGTGTCAAATTTTCAACGCGATCATCCACTGAATGCTTAATTATAGTTCTAGCTCCAAAGGCGTACAAATCATAACATAGATAGTACATACTACAGCACCAGAACATAAGAGTACGAATCATAAAGTAGCTCAACATTTCACATCAGGGCTGGATGGTTCTGAGACTACCGGGACGCCCATGATGATCTCCGGGCGTGCATCCACTTCAACGCAAAGCTGTGTACTCGGTCCACGGCTTTCTTCTGTAGGCTGGATAATCTCAGGTGCAGGACCTCCGTCTATGAAAGGCTCGTCATCAGTACCATCCACAGGTGCATCAGGGGTGAGTGGTCTTGAGACTACCGGGACGCCCCTGATGATCTCCGGGCGTGCATCCACTTCAACGCAGAGCTGTGTACTCGGTCCACGGCCTCCTTCTGTAGGCTGGATAATCTCAGGTGCAGGACCTTCGTCTATGAAAGGCTCGTCATCAGTGCCATCCACAGGAGCATCATGGCTGGGTGGTCTTGAGACTATCCGGACGCCCCTGATGATCTTTGGGCGTGCATCCACATCAACGCAAAGTTGTGTACTCGGTCCACGGCCTCCTTCTGTAGGCTAGATAATCTCAGGTGCAGGACCTTCGTCTATGAAAGGCTCGTCATCAGTACCATCCACAGGTGCATCAAACTGAGATTCATCTTCAAATCTCCCATCAAACTGAGAGACCTCTTCAACTCTATGCTTCTGCAATTAGTACATCAACCGATTAGACAAACATCTAAGGGATGCAACCTGAACAAATGCCGTTTTACATATTTACCTTCTCATCTGGCACAACACATGTCCCAGAGCTGAAACCCGTTTCCTGAAGCAAGCGCTTTTTCTCTCCTTCCCGTCCATCCATCTGCAACAAGTTAAATTTTAGTACAGAACCTTGCACATCAATGCAAACTATTGATCGAAACGGCGGCAACATCAATATAAATAATTAACTACATATGCCAGCACACATACAGTGTGAGCAAGATCTGCTTCTCCCGCTGAAGGATCATTATATGGTTCACCATGATAAACCCACCTAACATATGTGCGGTCCATCCCAAAAATGTGTAAATGATCTTCCACTACATGGTGAGGCCTCTTCTCACCATTCATACATGTGCAGCGCGGGCAATACATGTCCAGGTTGTGACCTTCATGAGCTCTAATAAACCCCATAAAGGGTTGAACACCATTTATATATGAAGGGGAACATAAGTGTCCATGCAGTATCCAAGTTCTGTCCATCTGTTTAATTATGAGATACAATGGTTGGTGATTAATTTAAGGCGAAGTAGGAAATGTATATCCCTCGAGTACAAAACTATACTACATGATTATGCATTTCAGCAATCATGTCGAGTATAAAACAAAAAATGCACTTAGCTCATTGGAGGTGATAGAACTAAAGATGAGTGAGATGTTTGTTTGCATCATCCTAAAGGTAGTACTAGAGTACCTCCCCATCGCAATGCTTAATTATCCTGGCATTTTTTAGAAAAGTCAACCCACGTAAGGTTTGACCACTATTTAAAAGAATCTATCAACATATATCATATTTTATAGATACCATATGAAAATATAGTTCATTAACTATTTGACGGTATTGATTTGAAAAGCCATAAAGTCAATTTAAAACATTTGGTTACGCATTTCAAAATTTCGAGCAAACTAGGGGTACATAAAGTACAATTCAAAATTTCGAGAAAAATACTAAGGGGCAGTGCTCTAAGTATAGTGTTGGAACCTCAAAGCTCTAGTAAAACTTGTGTGTTGCATCCACCTAGCACACATGGCCTGCATGCCCTACTAAAGTGTGTGGGCAACCCCAAAACATTAGTCAATCATTTGTGTTGCATCCACCTATAGCACACACGGTGTGCATCGATCGTTTGATCTTAACTTACATTGAGCTAGAGGTGGTACAAAAAATAAAAGTAAAACAAACCGATACATGTAGGCATTATACGTACACATATAAATCGCGAGGTGAGTATTTTTTTGTGATGTGGCTGCAAAAAATAATTAGGTGCAAACTGCCAATACTTTATTTTGCAAAGGTGATTAATTAATTGACCTTTAAAGAGGCCAAATTCAAAGTGTGAGGATATATGTTGTGATCAATAATATGTGCTCTCTCCGTCCCAAACTGTAAGGCACCTAAGATTTAGTCAAAAGTTAACATCTTCTAACTTTGACCAAGTTTATACAAAAAAATATGGATGTCTACAATATCAAATGGACATTTTGAGAAATTATACTTTCAGCTGGTGAATATATTGATATTGATTTGGCATTGTGAATGTTTATATTTTTACATATAAATTTGGTCAAATTAAAATATGTTGACTTTTGACTAATGTTTTAGATGTGTGAGCCCATTTTTGGAAGAGAGCTGAGATGATGTGTGCATCTTCTCGTGCGTGGCTAACATCATCTCTGCCAACAAGGTATAGATGTTTTTGCTTCCCCGCAAACAAATAATATCTTTTTCTTCTCTTTCTCGTGTAGATGGAAAAATGAGATATTTTTGTGATGTGGCTACGAAAATAAGGTACAGTCATTTCAATTTTCACATTTAAATGACTTTATGCCGATTTTTTGAAAGTAATTCAAATTTGAGCTGTAGGTGTGTTATAACTTGGTCGTCCAATAATTCCCGAAAATCATTTTTAGATACATATTGCTTATTAATAAAAAAACCAATGATAGTACTGAAATATTCAACCCCTTTGTATGAATAATCATGTCGACCATTTTGACCAGGTTTTGAAAAAACTAAAGGAAAATGAAGAAAACCTCAAAAAATGAAATCCTTCCGCATGGAGTGCATATATGTGTACTAATTGATAGGGAAAATAAGAAACCTATAATAGGGTATTGAAGAAAAACAAAATGTCTTCACAAAATGGACTATCGGGTATGAAGATTCATGGTTTTCAAGCCAAATGATATAGTTATGGCCGTATTTGTTATATTGGTGGTGCATCTTGCCATTCCCAACAATGTTGTTGACTACACTTTTGAAATTTTTGGTATAAAAAATTATTTTCATTTTCTAAATGACAAAATAGGTTTATTTTGTGAATGGGGTACAAAAAATACGGGTCAAAATGGCATCTTTATATTTTTAAGATAAATTAGGCCATATTTTAGTGCCAATTCCCAACTTTTACGATTTTTAATGCTTTCTAGCTAGTTTCGCACATTTAAATGACTTTATGCTAATTTATTGAAAGTAATTCAAATTTGAATTGTAGGTGTGTTATAAATTGATCCTAGAAGTTTCCAAAAATCATTTTTAGATACATATTAGTTATTATATATATGACTCTAATAGAAGTTTGAAACTATTCATCTATCAGTTTGTCTTATTTCGATGAAGGTTTATCTTTATCATGCATTCTTATTAAATTAACTTGAGAGCTATCACGATGAAGTTAATAACATTAGCCTGACGTGTTTTTCACAACCATCAAGTTATTTCCAATTAACTTGAGAGTTTTACTCTCCCCCACAAGAATATTAATTCCTAAACCTGACGGGAATAGCAGATCGTCACTTTAATTGGTCATTAACCTAATGTGTTCTTCTCAACCATCAAGTTATAGCCAATTAACTTGAGAGATTTATTTTACCCGCCAAGAAAATTCATTTCCTTGAGGTCAGTTTTCGGGCCCCTCAAGCAAATAATGCCCCGTCAAGGTCTTCACGTTTCCTGGTAGTGGTAGATCAACCTTAAATGATGGTGAAATTGATCCAAGGTGTGTGTGTGTGGAATATATATACACACTACAGTGCACCAGTTTTGAACTAGCTAGACATGTATTAGCAGCTTAACAACTGTTGGTTGACATAGGCATGTCGGATAGGTCTGCCGAATAAAGTATCCGAGGTTATCTAGAAGGCCCACGACCCGAAGCATTGAAGGCCCAGAAGCCCAAAGAATCTCGGATAAGGAACATAGACTTGTATCAGGAATCATGTAACAATATGGGAAAGGCCCGATAAACCTTCTCGTAGTTTGTAACTTGTACGACACGAAGTCCCTCGGCTCTGCCTCCTATATAAAGGAGAGCCGAGGGAAGAGAAAATGATCGATTCATTGTGAACACAAACCACCGCAACTTTAGTCGAAACACCTTTGTCGGCTGGAACCTTCGAGATCTACTTGCCCTCTACTTCTTATGAAACCCAAGTCTACAATCTGTAGGCATTGACAAGTTAATACCTTGTCAATTGGCACCGTCTGTGGGAACTGGAGGTCGCAAGGTCGTGATTTCGATGGCATCATCAACATCATCATCTGCTGCAAGCAACACGATGGACGGAGGTAAACGAGTCCAACCTGATCTCGCCGATTTTGTTCCTCACCCTCCCACCCATTTGCATGTATATGCCGATCTGGAGGAGTCGACGGAGATGATGTTCGGGAGCTTCCGCTTCCTCGTCGGGAAAGAAGGATCGCATCGTCTTGCGGCACCGATTTTTTCGGGACCGTCAGCGATCGATTCCGATTTCTTGGGATCGTCAGCATCATCCATCGAGTCAGACGATGAGGAAGTTTCGCCGCCACGCTTCACCAAGCCCGCCGACGGCGGGGAAATCACCGATCTGTTCAGTGACATGACTTTCGGGTCGTTCATGGATTCTGATCTGGAAAGCGACTCAGAGAGCTTCGAAAACAACAACCTCAACAACCACGGCTTCACCAGCTTTGACTGCATCGACACCGCCCCTGAGAGTTGGGAGGTCTTTGCCGATCTATACAATGGTGTCACCGACCCTGAAGATAATGAAAACACATATGCAATATATCATCAAGTCTGTGCAATAGGTGAATCAAGCAAACAAGAAGATGAAGAATCTGAGGCTTTTGATGATTTGGGTAATCCTTTCATCGATCCCGCAGATCTCACGCGTGGAACCGGAAATAAGTACATCGGAACCACGCCGCGAGAAAAAGTGCGGCTGTCGCATGAAGCATGGGATAGAGCTCAGAAAGCCATGGATGGCACAGAGCCAATGACCATTGCAGCTACACCGGAGGCGTTACAAGCTTATCAATATAAAATCGCTCTCTCTAAGCGAGAGCTAGAAAAACAAATGGTAGTCCTCGATCTGAGAAGAGCTGGAGCTGGTGTGTCAAGTGGATGCAAGGCCAACCTGAGTCGACAATCAAGAACTTTGGGAGATAGTCACAGGAACACCCGTTCAAGAGCAAGATCTCGACTAGCAAACATGCCCGAGGCAGATCGGGAGAACTAGATCCAGAATCTCGACATGTCCTTTATGTTAATAGATACGAGAGGGAACATAATCCCGAAAACTCCGGAGGCAGGATATATGGCGACACATGCTTACATAATGGCATCCAAACCACCTGAAGAAGATCCCAGAGAGTCACTGTACTAGATGGCTATGGCAGGAGTCGGTATTATGGGGGCAGCAATTGTAGGAAGAGAAGTTGCACCACAACTCGAAAGTGCTCCACGCAGAAATAGTCCAAGACAAAATAGTCCTCGACCCACTGCAGTGGCGGTGCGAGATCCTCCAAGATATGGTGACACGAGGAACACGGTGAACCAGGCTCGAGTCGATATAGCACGATAGGAGAGGAACCGTGAAAATAGAAAATGGGAACGTCAGCACTCACCGGAAGTTAGTGAGGAGGATTTGTGTGGACTCCCTTGTTTTACCCGACGAGTTCGTAAAACTAAAGTACCTTCTAGCTTCAAGTTACCTGACAACTACAAAAAATTCAACGGATTGCAAGATCTTGAGGATTGGCTAGTCGACTACTTAGAGACAGTGAAGCTGATGGGCGGAACCATAGCAACGGCCATGCAGAGCATTCAGGTCCACCTCCGTGGAGCCGCAAGATCCTGGATGAAGAAGCTACCGGAAGGATCCATCGACAACTGGGAAACTTTTGAGGACTTGTTCATGAGGAATTTCTGTTCCACGTGCAAGAAACCATCATCAAATAGAGCAGTTAAGGACCTGCAAGAAGAAGTCAGATGAATCAATGAGGATGTATATCCAGAGGTGGAGCATCATAAATTTTTTGGCGGAGAACGTGTCCGATGAATGAGCAATCGACGCGTTTGTTGCAAGAATCCGAAGAAGAGATCTAATCAAAGAAGTGGGTAGGTCCAACCCAAGAACAATAGCAGACCTCATGGAGATAGCAAATTGCTGGGCTGACGGAGAAGATGTTGTTCATAACAAGCGGCAGAGGTCACCCGAGGAGGATCGCAACAGAAACAACAATCAAAATAGGCGAAGTTTTTGCCACTTAACAGATTATGATGGTCCCAGCCAAGTGGCGGCTGGTTTCCGAGGAATAGTGGAGGAAATCACCTGGACGATTACCAGAGGAGTAATGATCAGCGCAAAGATCACAGAGATGCACCGAGTTCCAGTGGGCAAAATAATCGGCCAAGGTTTCCAAGGCCATACAATGTGCCACCTGAAGATCTGCTGAACGGGTCGTGCCAGATGCATTTTGACCTCGACAATGAAGGCAAGAGACAGTCGGGTCACCTTCAGAAGGACTGCCGAACATTCCAAGCTTTGCGGAGATACATGGAGAACGCAAACACCCAAGCAACAAGCAGGGGATACGTGCAGGGGCCAAGGAGTGAAGTTCACCTGCCACAACCACCCGCAATTACCAGTGTGAACCAGCATCATCTGCAACTTGCAGCACCTCCAAGCAACAATGGCGACTTCATAGATACAACGGGAGCAGTATCGATGATACAGAAGGGCAGGCCCTCCAATTGAGCGCAGAAGTTGATTTCGCGATAGGTATACATGGCAGAAAAGTCGCCTCCACCAACCGTTTGGTTTCTCAATTGGTTGGGACAGCCAATAGGATTCACTCAAGAGGATCATCCACCTCTAGTTCCACGACCAGGGCAATCAGCTATGATCTTACCGGCAGTGATCGCAGGTTTTGACGTCTCACACATATTCATAGATGGAGGAAGCAGTCTAAACCTCATATATGCAGAGACGATGCGGCAGATGAATATTTCCTTAGCAAACTTGACACCAACAGACACGCATTTTCACGGCATCACACCCAAGAAACCAAATTATCCTTTGGGAAAGATTGCACTGGATGTGCAGTTTGGAACACGAGAAAACTTCAGGAAGGAGAAGCTGGAGTTCGAAGTTATCGACTGCCCGTCTCAATATCATGCTCTCTTGGGATGACCCGCATATGCCAGATTCATGGCTGTGCCGCATTATACATACCTTTTATGGAGGATCCCTGGACCCAAGGGCCCAATAACAATCAAAGGAAGTTTTGCCCTGGCAGATAAGTGCGACAAGGACTTTCACAAGATTTCCGAAACCTTCGGGATGCAGGCTGAGTACGAAGCGTCCAAGCTCACCACCAACTATGACGTGTTACCTGACGGAGGAAGATCCTTGCAAGAGCAAGCTTTCGACACTTCCAAGAACTCAAAGGAAGTACAGATCCACCTGACAGATCCAAAAATACGACCTCCATCGCTTCTAACTTGGATAGCGCATAGGAAAGCGCGCTTGTTGAGTTCCTCCATGAGCGTTGGGAGATCTTCGCATGGTGTCCAGCTGAAATGCCAGGAGTACCCAGGGAAATTGCCGAGCACCCCCTCAATCTAGATCCAAGAGCTAGACCAATTCGACAACCTTTGTGGTGATTCTCTGAGCCAAACTGCAAATCCATGCTATCTGAGATCCGTCGACTCAAAGAAGCGGGTTTCATCAAGGAGCTGCACACTGAGGCCACGTGGGTCGCCAACCCAGTGTTGGTCCCGAAAAAATACACTGAAGTCCTCCGCATGTGCATCGATTTCACGTGTCTCAATAAACATTATCCAAAGGATCACTTTCCTCTCCTGAGGATCGACCAAATTATCGATTCCACGGCAGGCTCCGAACGTCTTTCCTTCCTCGACGTGTAATCTGGTTACAATAAGGTCCGCTTGAAAGAAGAAGATGATGTAAAAACAGCTTTCATAACCCGTTATGGCATATTCTGCTACAGGACAATGCCCTTCGGGTTGAAAAATGCCGGAGCCACGTATCAACGGATGATGCAGAAGTGCCTCGCCACGCAGATTGGAAAAAATGTCCAAGTGTACATCGACGATGTCATCATAACTAAAAAGCAAGGGTCATCCGCGATCGATGATCTTAAGGAAACCTTCGGCAACCATGGAGGCACACAATTCTCTTCATGTAGATATCCGCTAGCTTCGCACTAGTGTAAGTGGTCTTCACTGACACAAAGTGAGCTACCTTGGTCAAACGACAGACTACTACCCAGATTAAATCATACTCGGATTTGGTTCGAGGAATCCAGTTATGAAGTCCATACAAATTTGATCCCATTTCCAATCTGGAACTTTCAACGGTTGTAACAAACCTGCTGTGTCTGATGTTGAGCTTTCACCTTACTACGTGTGTTACATTTGGCTATGTACTCTGCAATGTCCTTCTTCAAGCCATTCCACCAAAATCACTCCTTCAAATACATATACATCTTAGTATTACCAGGATGAATGGAATATGGAGACTCTTGGGATTCTTGGAAAATCAACTTCCTTAGATCGGGGTCTTCGGGTACATAGATACGCTTCCCAAACCAAACAATTCCTTGCTCATCTTCATGGAACTCTGTTGTTCTTCCTTCCACCAATGCTTCCTTCAAGACCCTTCTGACTTCTTCTATTTCTTTATCTCCTTTCTGGGTTTCTCAGATTTTATCCATCAATGTTGGTTGAACAACTAGTGATGCTACAAAACCTTCTGGAACAACTTCCAAGCTGAGATCCCTAAATGCTTCACACAAATCCTTGGGTAACTCCTTGCTTGACAGACAGTTCACATAAGTCTTACGGCTCAGGGCATCAGCGATTACGTTTGCTTTACGGGGATGGTATTGCAAACTCAGGTCAAAATCCTCGATGAGCTCTAACCATCTTCTCTGTCTCATGTTCAAATCCTTCTGAGTGAAAATGTACTTCAGACTCTTGTGATCGGTGAATACTTCACAACGCTTCCCCATCAGGTAGTGTCTCCAGGTCTTCAAGGCATGAATTACTGAAGCTAACTCTAGGTCATGGGTAGGGTAGTTGCCTTCATGTTTCTTGAGCTGTCTAGAAGCATAAGCTGCTACTTTACCTCCTTGCGTCAACACACTCCCAAGTCCTTGACGTGATGTGTCACAGTACACTTGAAATTCTTTCTCTAGATCAGGCAGACACAACACCGGAGCAGACACTAATCTTTTCTTCAATTCTTGAAAGCTGGCTTCACAAGCCTCAGTCCACTCATATTTCTTTTCTTTCTTCAACATTTCAGTCATGGATTTAGCAATCTTGGAGAAATTCTCAATGAATCTTCTATAGTAACCAGCCAAACCTAAGAAACTACGGATTTCTCTGATTTTTTCAGGAGTTTCCCATTCTTTCACAACAGTCACCTTTGAAGGGTCGACAACAATTCCATCCTTGGATACCACGTGGCCAAGAAATCTTACTTCACTCAGCCAGAACTCACATTTACTGAACTTTGCATACAACTTGTGTCCCCGTAGCTTCCCCATAATTAGGCGAAGGTGTTCCTCATGTTCCTTAACACTCTTGGAATAGATTAGTATGTCGTCAATGAAGACTACGACAGAATTATCAAGAAATTCCATGAATACTTTGTTCATCATATTCATGAAGTATGATGGTGCATTGGTTAAGCCAAAGGGCATCACCGTAAACTCATAGGAGCCATACCTAGTGACAAAAGCGGTCTTGGGTATGTCATGCGCTCTAATCTTAAGCTGAAAATATCCAGACCACAGATCGATCTTGGAAAAAACAATTGCTCCTTCCAGCTGATCAAACAAGTCATTGATCCTCGGTAGGGGATATTTGTTTTGGATGGTTACTTCATTCAGTGATCGATAATCCATAACCAACCGCTGACTGTTGTCTTTTTTCATAACAAACAGAACTGGGGCTCCCCACGGGGATGAACTCTCTCTTATGAATCCTTTGTGCAGCTGCTCCTCAAGCTACTTTTTGATTTCTTTCAACTCATCAATGGACATAGGATAAGGTCTCTTTGCTATAGGGCCAGTGCCCGGAAGCAAGTCAATCAAAAACTCCACATCTCTATCTGGTGGCATTCCCGGTAATTCCTCTGGAAAGACATCTGGGATTTCTCTTACTATGGCCACTTGGTCTAGGCTAACCTCCTTAAGATGGTTTAGGCTAACTCCCTTAAGATAGTTCAGCCTAACATCCTTAGGTTCCAGCCGGGATTTGTACCTAATCGTTTTACCCTTTGGGATAATTAATGTGATGGCTCTATTGGCACAATCTATGACTCCACCATAGGCAGTCATCCAATCCATACCCAATATAACGTCAAAACCTTGTGATGGTAGAACTACTAAATGGGTAGGAAACTTCTGTAGCCCAATTTCTAAAATCAGACCCCAACAATTAGTATTGACTATCATTTCTCCACCCGAGGAACTTATTTTTAGAATCCTTCCCATTGATGCAGTGGCTAACTCATTTTTATTCACAAAAGCTTTTGATATGTATGAATGTGATGCTCCAGTATCGAATAAAATTAGTGTTGTGAAGGAGTTGAGTGGAAACGTACCAATCACAGCACCTGGTCCATTCATCACCTCTTCAACATCAAGGTGGTTCACGTGCCCCTTCTGGAATGGATTGGGCTTGGTTGTATCGACAATTTTCAGTTCCGGGCAGGTGTTGGAGTAGTGTCCATACTTCTTGCACTTGTAACACATGACCCCTGATAAGTCTCTCTTGTCATCTGAGTTGGATTGCTGTTGTCCATTGTTCCCATTGCCATGGCCATTACGATGGCCGTTCTGGTGACCATTGTGATGTCCAAAAAAGGAGTTGCTCTTGTATCCACCATTGGACTTGTGACCATTGTAGTGTGGCCGTTAAAGTTGTGGCCATTACCCTTGTTGTAGTGATCTCCATGACGGTGAAAACCGCGGCTCGCACTGCCCTCACAAGAGTGGTGTTTCTTGTGAGAGAACTCAGTGTGGTTCTTGTTGCTGTTAAACTTCCTCTTGCAGTTCTCTTCCTTACTGATAGTTGGGGGCATATGCCACAGACAACGGTATCTTCAGGTCTCCCTTGAGTCCATTGAGGAATTTATCCTTCCTCTTAGCATCCGTGTCTATATCCTCAAGAGCATATGGATAGAGCACATAAGTCATCCATGTACTCTTTCAGTGTCCTACCTCCCTACTTCAGGGTGCGGAACTCATCCTTCTTCATGTTCATAATGCCCGATGAGATATGGGAATTACGAAAACCTTCCCTGAAGGTGTCCCAGTTTAGGGTTTCCACTTGATGAGTGACTTGGTAAGTCTCCCACCACATAGCATCTGGTCCTTCAAGTAAGTGAGCTGTAAATCTGATCTTCTCCGCGTCAGTACACTCACATGTAACCAAGTTCTTGTTAACCGAACAGAGCCAGTCATCAGCCACAATTGGCTCAGTAGCAGTAGCAAACTTGCTAGGTCTCAGCCTCAGGAATCTGGTTAGTCCGTCAACCTGGGGTGGTGGTGGAGGTGGAGGTGGTGGTGCATTGTTGTTGTTGTTGTTGTTGTTGTTGTTGTTGTTGTTGTTGTTGTTGTTGTTGTTGTTATTCTAATGCTGGAAGAACTGAGTCATCATCTGCATCATTTGTGCCTGGGCTGCTATCAGCTTCTGCACTGCATCATTGTTGATGTTGCGGGTGTTGGTTCGGCGGGGAGGCATCTGAGGTTTAGCATAGATAAGAATCATATGGATAGATACTAAGGAAGAAAAACTTCCGACCCATGCACAAACAAGTCACACAACCAAACAAAAACATTCAAAACATGAAATTCCAAACTTTCTTTAATAAGTAATAAGGTTCAAAAATACGCATAGACTAGTTGGTACTGCCATACATCTGATAGTAGGGCAATACAACAGAATGTAAAGGAATACATATGAGTCAATGGGGTCATCTAATGCCTCTTGACTACCTTAACAAGCTAGAGAAAATGGCTACTTGCTCGTCCTCCTTGATGGTTTTCATTAGATATATCATCTAAGGAAAGAGGATTTTTTTTGAAGATGGAATAGATGAGAGTACTAGAAGTTCACAAAGTACACTTTTTCTTTAATAGAAACAAGATTAGATAGATTTTTCATCCTAGGGTCTTTCTATTTCCAATCCAAACCTAGGGTCTCGATCCTACATGCAACACTATGCTCTGATACCATTTTGTAACGCCCTACCTTTTAACAAAGGTAGAACACCTATGTTCAGTGCTACTCCTGGATCATTGGTAGCACCACAGTACAAAATATAGTATTCATAGCAATAGTATCAATATACAACTTAATGATCCGGTACGACAAATAAAGGGAAATACAACTGGCATAGCCCAAATGACTAGCAATCAAATAAAATTAAAATTGTCTAACACAGCGGAAATAAAATAGCATGGAGCCTCCATCTTCATTATGCGCCACAAGCAGACATGTTGGAATGTAGACTCGAGATCCTATCAGTAATCTTCATCAGAGCGACCTGCACGTTTGAATATGCAGCCCCACGAATGGAGCTCAGTACAATGATGTACTGGCAAATGACACTTATTTGGTGGCAATTTTTAAAAGACTAACTACATGATATTTGGCTAGTGGAGCTAGGCTATTTGCATAAAGCCAGTATTGTCCTATATTTGAAAAAACATTTGATAACTTTGTAAATCATCATGGGTATACAGAGGGCGCACCATGACACACCATGAAGTTTATTAAGGGGGCACATAGGGCTCACCGTGTGCACCTAAAAGAGGTTTCTAGCGAGTTTTTATTTGATTTCAGGAAACAAAAGGGGCGTTGAGATTCTTCAGCACAATCCTTACCTAGTAGCTCAATTGTCCATGACCGGGGACACGGCTAAGATCTTCGATTAAACTCTCGAGAGGTTGTGCCCTTTCACCTTAAGACCCATCCTACCCAAGAGTAAGATGAGACAAGACCTTTGGGAAGAGAAGTTCACACATACCAGCCAGACCCGTTACTCTTATAATTCTGCTACCACCCACTGATCTGACAACAGGATGAACCTCCACAACTTAAGACTCTTAGCAGAGCCATATAACATAGGACTGCACGGGAAGCTATCAAAAACAGTGAAGACCTACAAATCTCTTTGTTCCTGGGTGGCGGTCCACAATTCATTCAACCACCCTTCCAAGCCAGTCCACCCAGGGGTGCATTATGGTTTTTAGTTTTCAAAGTTTTGTAAATATTGTAATCCACGAAACAATTTTGATAGTAGCCAGGTATGGCAAAGCATTTACCTAACAGGGGGGTTTCAGGGTGGCTATTCACTACAAGGTATTCTAGCATTGCATAAACTTTGAAAACAAGGAACAACCTATCATGCATACTACTAGGAAAACACTAATGCATTATATAAAAATGGGTGAGAAGATGAGTGTCACTTGCCTTGCTCAAAGCAACCTGAACAAACACATCAATCACAAGCAAGACCCTGGTCCTCCTCACAATCTAAACAAGGCAAACAGAAGACAAATAAACATAACATTCAAAGTGCACAACAATAGACATGTATGCATGCATGATATACACTATTTAATTTCACACATAGGGATGATGTGAAAATGTTGTATTTAGTGTCCTCTGGTATTTATAATGTTGTAATGATCTCTGCTTGTATTTGTTTTATTAAGATTTCATTTATAGCACTACTAATCACTTAAACAATGCATAGACATGAACTAAAATAGTTACTGCAAGGTTTTATGTTTTGCAAAAATCTAAACTTGACATCTCTGGATAGGGTAAAGTAATACGAGACTAATGCAATTGGATTCACTAAAATAGTTTGTAGAATTTTGAATTATTGTCAGAATACTGATTTGAATAGATTTACAGAAGCAAGTTTGTGCACGTATTAACTTTAGCCAACTCTGGTTCCATGATGATCTACATGTTCTAAGGATTCCAGAGACTACAAATTTGTAATTTTTGGCCCACAGGATTAATTTACACAAATTTTATAGTGTCATAGGGTTAATTCTCTATTTTGAATTCTGGTGGAAATTTCATCATAGAACATATACTTTATTATGATATGTTTGGATTCTACATGTTGGAAGCTTTCCAACGATATAAAATTTGCTAAATTTGGATATGTGGTTGATTTTATATTGATTTTACAAGATGGGAACAATTTGTGCCATTTAAATTTGAATTTAAACAACATTTGACTAGGTTTGACCTGCGCACTGACTGCGCAGGTCACGTGGCGGCGTCTAATTTGCCGATACCGGTTCAGTTAATGTTTCTAATCTATGCCATCCGATCGTGATCTGACGGACGAGGAGGGAGGGGATTAAGGAGAGGAGGGAGTTCACCTTGGGGTGGCTGGGCGATGGGGAATGGCGGCGGCGGCTCAGACGCGGGGGTCGCTGGCGCTCCAGCGGTCCTCTGCGGCTGCGGACAGGCTTTCGATGTGTGGCTTGGCGTGGCCGACACGGTGGCGGTGGTGGCGTGGCCGGGATCGGGCTCGGGTGGCCGAGGCGGGCAGCCGAAAGCGGCGGCACGCGGGCGGCCTTCCGTGAGGAATTGCCGCAGCCTGGCGGCGTGAAAGAGAGAGGAGGGAGGGGGAAAAGAGAGAGGGGATGGGGGATTTAAGGGGGGCGCTCGGGGGTAGAGATGGGGGTCGGGGTGAGTGGGGGAGGTGGGGGCGTGGGGCATGGGAGGTGGCCGGGATGGGGAGCGGTTGGAGGTGGAAAAAGGCGCTGACAGGTGGGCCCCACCTATCGGTGAGAGAGAAGAGAGAGAGAGGGGCGATGTACGCGCGTGCCATTTTCTAACGAGCTGGGCTGGTTCGTTTGGTCCGACCCAGTTGGGTCGGTCCGTTTACTTTTTTTTATTCCTTTTCTTTTCTTTTCTCTTTTTCCTTTTCTGTTTTATTTCATGTTTGTAAAAATTTGTAAAACTCAGAGTATTGTTTTAGGACTAAAAGAGACAAGAAAAAGGATCATTTGAAAAATAAATAAACTAATTTTGGCACATAAGCTAAATAGCAACATAATACAACAAGGGTTTTACTTATTGAGGTTTATTTATTTTATTTGACTTTTAATGCATGAGTGATATGAATGCATGATGTTTTTTTTGAATTATGAAAACTCAGGATGTTACATAAGCATTCAAGTTGATAAACAAGGTCTAGACATATACAAGCCTGAAAAATCATGTATCTACCCCCCTAACCCAAAACTTTGTCTTATGAAGTCAAGCATGAAGAGAAGTGGTTTTGGGTTTCAAACATGCGTATTTCAAAAACCTGCCAAGAGCTTCATTTTGGAGTGACTAAGAAGGATCCATTCTTACCTTTTCTATTCATGTTTTAAATTTTCTTAAATCTTGGTCAAACCTATGATTTGACCATGATTCAAATGGGCATAAAAAATAAAAATAAAAAATGAAAAACCATGGTCTTCTTATCTTTACTATTAAATTGTAATAGGTGACCGCCTGGTGTCACACTTGGGCCTTTATTTGGGCCTGGTCGACCGATCCAAAATAGTCCAGACCAATCTAAATAGTGCTGACAATCGATTGAATTTACCTGAGGGTGTGATCCGCTCGATACAAATCCCATCGAATCCATCAATCGGTATCCAACTCGACACCCACGATCTATGTACCCTGAAAGCCACGGTTAATCAGTTCCCTATACGCGCATCCATCCATGATGCATCTATCTGCTCACGAGCATCCCATGAAAATAATCCACACATGAGTACGAACGCACGCAAGAGAGCGGGTGCAGATCGAGCGTCCAAGAGCGAACTCGCCGACGGCGCGACGGATCTAGATGTTAGAGCTTTGCGTGGCGCTTCTGGCAATAATCTCTGCCCTATCCAGATCAGTTCCTACCTTATCCGGCAGCCCGCCGGCGGCAAGGTTCCGGGAGGAGACGAGGCGGCCGTCTACGAGGAAGAGTATGCCTACTAGCGGGAGTGTTTACCCAGCCCAAGCGGCGTTGATAGGGGCAGATAGCTGCGGCGGCCGGCCGGGTCCATCCCGGAGGTAGATGAGGCGGCCGCTATGAGAGAGACAGGCGGCTCACCGGCTCCTTCTCTGGCCGCATGTACTGCTTCGCCTCGATCTCCCGCCTCCCCTGTGTGGCTATATGCCTATGACGAGGAGAAAACGTTTTTTTCAGTGAGGCCGAACCTCGATTCGTGGATGGTACGATCTGAAGGAGGCAAGGGGCTGCCCGGCCCCGGTGCATATTGGCGGCAGGGTGAGATGGTGCGTCGGCGATGGCCGGATCCGTCCTAGGCGGCATGAGAGATCGTCTCCTCCTGATTTCATACATGGCTGTTGGGAGTGGAGAGGTAGAAGGAGTCATTGAGATTGCATCCGATTCGTGCTTCTTGATCAAAGACAGGACACAAGACTTAGCCCCGTGACGTGCGAGCGCGCACACGCAGATGCCGTTAGCGCCTCATGCAGAGCAGGAGGAGAGGTGTGTCACCGAGTTCTAGGAAGCTCCGTTCTGTCATGCCCGCGACCGCGAGGTTGACTCTGTCAAGCCTCAACGCGTTGTAGCCGACTTGTGCTCGTCATGTTCTGATGGTGGTCTACGCTCAGCATTCTGCAGTTCGATTTCGTGTGTGGCTCTTACTGCTATGGGTTTACTGAACTGTGTAAATCGGTACCACCGGACTCCACAAATACCCATCCCAGTGAAAATCCGAGTGAATCGCATGTCTAGGGAAAGAATGACAACGTTCGAATAAACTACTGTTCTCTGGGCTCATCCAGTTCATTTGTTAAATACACCTAACATTGAATGGCAGAACTTAATGGATGCGGTACTGGTCTGTTACTTTGAGTTTCATCGTACAAATCATTGTGGTGGCTACAGTTTGCATACCCGTTCAATAAAAATGCTGCACTAGCGTCTACAATCGGTGGCTTTGATCATGCAGCTCCAGAATTTGCTATTTGTTTTTAATTTCTTTTTTTAAAGAGGACTATCTGTTTTTACTAAGGTGGCTACCTCGCTGCTTGCTTTCAGTTACGGGACAAATACAATATTGCTTGCTCCGCAATTGTCATCCATGTTTATGCTCTGCTCACCGATCAGCACTTCGTGCAAGCAGTTGCAAGTGAGCAATCTGCACATATGGTTTTGTAGGTGATCATGATGTTCAGCCCCTGTGATTTCAAGAAATTATATGAGCGATCAAACATTGCGCCTTAGCCCTCTACTTGCCAGAACTGATCTGGCAATGATGTTGCTAATCTGAATATCAAGTACGTACTGCAGTATATCCCAATAATATAGTCAGGTTTTTGAACTGCCTGATCTATACTAATTGATCACAGTCACTTGGTGCCTCCATCAATATATAGTAATGTAGTATAGTACATTCACGTACCCCATGACCCAGATTCTCGGACCCTGATACACATTGAGATGGCGACCTAGGACATGGAGCACATCCTACCGGTGATGACGGGTGAGCGTCCCGTACAGATGACTGCAAACTAGACGGTGGCTCCAAGCGCCGGCGAGGAGTTGACTCTAGCATAATGACAACTTCATAGTCAGTCGCACTGGCGACGTAGCAAGCTCGGCAAGCAGTGCGTCAATCCTCGGCGGTACGAGGCAGAAACAGATAGGGTGGGTACTTCCCGATTTTAAAATTACCTCATAAGCTTTTAGGTCAATTTCAGTTTTGTTGTAGTAGAATTGTGTTGTTATTCCTGCTTGATACTGGTTATTAGAGTAGCATCTCACCATGTCAAGAACAATTTGCTCTATCAAAAAATATTTAACAAAAAGCAACCGGTTGTAGAAAAGAAGATTGTTTGTTTTAAAAACTCTACGTTTTAGCCCATCATAAATTCTGGATGAGGGGTGCAATGGGGATAATGAGAGAGTGTACAACACAACTATATAACCTGGCCAAAGGGTGGTGGGACCTAGCAGGATGACGATGTTTGTGTCCTAGGCAACAACCGACAAACAAACAAGCCAGGGTAGACTTCTGATTTGCTCCGTAGCGAAGCACGGGCTTTGTCCTAGTGTCCTATAATAAGCATTCAAGTTGATAAACAAGGTCTAGACATATTCAAACCAGAAAAACCATGTATCTACCCCCTAACCCTAACTCTTTCTTATGAAGTCAAGAATGAAGAGAAGTGGTTTTGGGTTTCAAACATGGAAATTTCAAAACCTCCCAAAAGCTTTATTTTGGAGTGACTAAGAAGGATCCATAGGAAACTTTGTACTAATACAGTATAATAACCACCCGAGATATTAGAGCAACAAGTCTGTCACTTACGTGTGGTTCCCATGCGTGAGGTCCCACACTTCAGTGAGCACAAGTCACGTACGCTAGGTCGGCAAACTCCCAGCCATCTTCTTTGTTAAGAGAGAGGCATCAAGACTCTCTCTCTCTCTCTCTCTTTCTCTCCCACTCTCCAATTATCCACCTCCGTTGGCTGCCGGTTTTGGCAGGGCGTTTCTAGCTCAGCTCGGAGGACATGGTGTGTAGCCTCTGTAGCCATGGCGATTTGGTCGCGCTAAGTGGTCCGTCCCCGACAGCGACGAGGATCAATCCGGACGGTGGCTATTAAGGACCTGATCGCATTTCTTGCTTTCAGCCTGGGGTCTACCATGAAAATTTTAGGGATTTAGACGTAATTTCCTCTTTATTTTGTGTCCTATTGTAAACTGTGCTCTGATGCGTATTGGAAATCTGGGTCCTTCAGGATCGTTCAGTTGTCCCTCTCACAAAAAAAACATCTCTCTCATTCTTGGCCTCGCTCGCTCGCACCTCCTACACACTAACAAACCCTGCACAACAATCAACATCACCCGAAAAAGGGAGACACCATAAATAAGAGGGGCCCCGTGACTGCTCTCCCATCGTCTCCTCCCGTGTGATTGATGACCCACAAGTATAGGGGATCGCAACAGTCTTCGAGGGAAGTAAAACCCAATTTATTGATTCGACACAAGGGAGCCAAAGAATATTTGTAAGCCTTAACAGCGGAGTTGTCAATTCAGGTGCACCTGGAAACAGACTTGCTCGCAAGAGTTTATCGAGTAGCAACAGTTTTATAGCAGTAGCAGTAGTGAAATATAAGCAGCAGTGTAACAAAGATAGTAGTAGTGATTATAGTAAACAACAGGATTAAAATACTGTAGGCACAGGGATGGATGAACGGGCGCTGCATGGATAAGAAAACTCATGTAACAATCAAGGCAGGGCATTTGCAGATAATAATAAAACAGTATCCAAGTACTAAATAACCATAGGCATGTGTTCCGTATATAGTCGTACGTGCTTGCAATGAGAAACTTGCACAACATCTATTGTCCTACCAGCCGGTGGCAGCCGGGCCTCTAGGGAATCTATCGGTAATTAAGGTACTCTTTTAAGAGAGCACCGGAGCAAAGCATTAACACTCCGTGAACACATGTGATCCTCATATCACAGCCTTCCCCTCCGGTTGTCCCAATTTCGTCACTTTGGGGCCTCTCGGTTCCGGACAGCAATATGTGTATACAACTTGCAGGTAAGATCATAAAACAATGAATATCATCATGAATCAATAACATGTTCAGATCTGAAATCATGGCACTCGGGCCCTAGTGACAAGCATTAAGCATAACAAGTTGCAACAATATCATAAAAGTACCAACTACGGATACTAGGCACTATGCCCTAACAATCTTATGCTATTACATGAACAATCTCATCCAATCCCTACCATCCCCTACAGCCTACAGCGGGGATTTACTCACACATGGATGGTGGAAACATGGATGGTCGATGGAGAGGCGTCGGTGGTGATGATGGTGATGATCTCCTCCAATTCCCCGTCCCAGCAGGGTGCCAGAACGGAGTTTCTGATCCCGAGATTGAGTTTCGCGATGGCGGCGGAGTTCTGGATGTCTTCTGGCAGATTGGTCGAACTCCCGTGCGTTTTTAGGTCAAAGGCTGTAAGTAGTCCATAGGGGAGCGTCGGGGGCTGGCCGAGGCGACGCTACCATAGGGCGGCGCGGCCCAGGGGCCCACCGCGCCGCCTGGTGGTGTGTGCGCCTCGTGGCCCCCCTCCGTCTCGTCTTCTTGCTCCGTAGGTCTTCTGTGAAAATAGGCCCATTGCAATTATTTCCGGGGATTTTCCTGAAAGTTGAGTTTCTGCACAAAAGTAAGACACCAGGGCAATTCTGCTGAAAACAGCGTTAGTCCGTGTTAGTCGTATCCAAAATACACAAATTAGAGGCAAAACAATAGCATAAGTGTTCGGGAACGTAGATACGTTTTGGACGTATCAGCCCCCCCAAGCTTAGCTTATTGCTTGTCCTCAAGCAATTCAGTTAACAACTGAGTGCGATAAAAGAACTTTCAAGAACACATTTGCTCATATGATGTAAATATTCTCATGATATGGACGCGTACTTAAGCAATTCATAATAAGATACATGTAAATAAAGTCATCTAATAGTTATGTCAATCATGAAAAAGATACCAACAAACTAATAATAAGCATCATGAATCATGTCTATCAGCAGGATTGCAATGTTCATAAAAAGATATGATAAAGTGGTATCTCGCTTGCCCGTATTTGTACAACAAAACATAAATGCTCAGGCACCTCTGAATTTCATGGAAAGACTAGAAGTAAAGATTATCAAAGATAAAATCATCAAAGTTATACCACAGTTAACCATATTCTGGGACAAGCATATTATACTAAGAATGAAAATTATGCTCTCAAGAAGGTGCTCAAAGAAAGGATGGTGACTCAACATAAAAGTAAAAGATTGACCCTTCGCAGAGGGAAACAGGGATTAACATGTGCTAGAGCTTTTCATTTTTAAAACAGGAGTAAAATTGTTTTGAGAGGTGTTTGTTGTTGTCAACGAATGGTAGTGGGCACTCTAACTACCTCGTCAACCATACTTTCAAGAGCGGCTCCCATGAAGGACGTTATCTCTACCAGCAAGGTAAATCATCCCTCTTCTCTTTTTTTTACACATGTATTTTAGTTTCATTATGGATGACACTCCCCCCAACCTTTGCTTACACAAGCCATGGCTAATCGAATCCTCGGGTGCCTTCCAACATTCACATACCATGGAGGAGTGTCTATTTGCAAAATTAAGTTGCTTACTGATGAATCAGGGAAAAACATGTGAAGAGAATTATTGATGAAAGTTAATTAATTGGGGCTGGGCACCCCGTTGCCAGCTCTTTTTGCAAAATTATTGGATAAGCGGATGTGCCACTAGTCCATTGGTGAAAGTCTGTCAGGAGTAAATGACAAGGTTGAAACATACACCACATACTTCCTCATGAGCTATAGAACATCGACACAAATTGAGAAGTACTTTGAAGGTTTAAAGGTAGCACATGAGAATTTACTTGGAATGGTTTGAAATGCCATTCATAGGTATTTATGGTGGACACTTTGGAATAACTTGGTTTTCAGGGGTTTGGAAGCACGAGCAGCATTCCCGCTCAGTACAAGTGAAGGTTAGCAATAGATTGGGAAGCGACAATCAAGAGAGCAATAACTGTCATAATCATGCTTGTGACAAAATAAAATTAACGGAGGCATACAAGTGATACAAGAACTCTGAAGCAAAGTAAATCACCGAGGCTTAATTGACTTTTGTTTCAGTCATATGCATGCATGAGCATGTGCCAAGTCGATTCAAATGAATTATTCAGAGGAGGATACCACAATGTCATACCTATCTATGAATAAAACAATGCAAGCAAATATTTATGACATGCTACTCATATTAATAAATTGGAGCTAAACATGAGAGATCATGAACTACTAGACTTTCATTAAATGACATATACCTCACATGAACCAACTAAGCATGCTCACATGGATGAGTATATGTACAAAAATGAAAACAAATAGAGTTCATACCAGCCTCTCACCATAGTCGAGTTGTCGTAGATCGTCATTATTGCCTTTCACTTGTGTGGCTTGAATAATATGGAATGAAAACCAAGCTCCAACCACCGAAGACCGCTGAACTCCATAGTGAAATTTACAAAACGAAAGAAGAACAACAAATATGTTTGGTGTTTTCGAATTGGAAACAAGAACAAAAGGAAACAGGCAAACAAAGCAAAATCTTTTTGGATTTTCTCATAGCAAACCAATGATAGTAAACAAAGCAAAATAGGAACAAGAAACCAAAATAAACAATGGTGAAGAGAAACAACAGAAATATTTTTGGTCTTTTTTTGTTTTAGGAAAGAAACAAAGCAAAAACAAGAGAATGAAAGCTAAAAGAGTCACATAAACACAAAGTGGCAGAAATCCGTCAAACTTGACAGCAGTACAGTAATCATTTTTTACGAAAATCTTCCGCTGTTCAACTCGAAAAGTGCTAAACTAATGAAAGTTAGATAATAACCTGGGAAACATGCACAAAAATTGGCTTCTCAAAATAACGTTCTGGCTATTTTTAGGAATGTTTTTAGTATCAGTCCAGAATCTATTTTTATATAGCACTTCCCCAAATATCATCTTCCTCATATTAGAGGCAACCATAAGAAGCGAAACAAGTATGTACAAATATCCGGCAATTGTAATATGCAATGAATGAGTGATGCCGGCATACCTCCCCCCAAGCTTAGGCTTTTGGCCTAAGTGGAGATCAACCCCAGCGAGGGTCAGGATTCCACGCCGGTGGATCATACATGGCGTGGTCCTAATAAGATCCCTGTGCAGAAGAAAAGGATGAAGGCTCCACATGCCCAAAATTTAAATGTGAAGAACTTGCTGCGTCGGATGACAAGTTGAGGGGTTCCTCGGCCTCCTCCGTGTCGTCCCCTGTATGATGGCCGCCCCTCTCTATGTATGCATCAAGTTCATCTTCTGTGACCGACCAATTTTCCCTGGAATCAAGGTTAAACAAAGCAGGTGCAGGCAATGCAACTAGCCTTTCAGTTTTAGTTATTCTCCACTTTTTCTTGAAAAAGGTTATCTCATAGGACAGGTTATTCAAATTAGACCAATTAGAAACAAAGTCATGTTTTATCATGGAAACAATATCAAGTTTCTCTATAGAGAGCTGAACATCAAGAGGGTGAGGTTCTACACCATGCATAGCTAGCAACCGAGAGGCAATGAGACCTCCACAAATTCCTCCTTTATCACGGTTAGTAGCAAGCCTAAAAGCTATCAAAGCACCCAAATTATAAGTTCTATCACGTTGCAATGCAGCAGCTAAGAAAACCAAATCATGGATGGATAACTTGTTTGCATTCTTTCTAGCAAGTACGCACTTGGTGATAAAGTAAGCAAAATAGCGAATAGCTGGGAGTTGAATACTACGAATTTTACCACTCTCATCTGAGAAGCTTCTCCCTTGACAGATCATCTTGTATAGACTCAAGAGTTCATGCGGCAGCCCCCTAATCTTCTCACATGATCCCCATTGTGGCACTTTAATAGCTGCACAAAAATCACCAAAGGGCAAGTTGATAGTTTTATTGTAGATTTTATATCGAACCATGTGGTTAGGTTGGGACCAATGGAATTGAAAATCCTGCACCACTGACATGGTTAGTTTTGCATATTGGTAAGGTTCACCAACAACAAAATCTTCTAACCCTGCATTAGAAATTAGATTTTGAACATCCTGAAAAATTCCTGCACTCTTCATGAAATCGGTGCACGGGTAGTAGGAGGGGTATACTCCCTCTTCACGGTGGACTCTCATAACTCATGCACCTCCAATTCATGTTGGTTGAGTTGGTGTCTATTCCACTCCATTTTCTGAAATTTTTCAACAATCATTATAAAAGTTAATTTCGAGACATATAAATGAGGGAAACTACTATAGGAACTTGGTAGAGTGCTAAACATGCATCAAAACTAATTTTTACAACTTAGAACAAGCATGCAAACTCATTTAACATGTCACCTACAGCAGCAAAATACTCAAGATATACTCAACCAAACAAAATTCTATTTGGATAATCGGAGGAGTCACATACCGGAGAACAAATACCCCAAATTTCAGCAGCAAAGATGGGCTGAGCAAGGAGATCGAAAATCTCGAGCAAGAACAGCAAGAAACTCGGGTTTGAACAATGGTGGTGTGTTTTCCCGTGAAAGAGAGTGGAGTGGTAGGTGGAGGAGTAAGTGGAGGGCAGGTGGGGCCCTCACCACAGGGTGGCGCGCCCCCCTCCTTGGCCGCGCCGGCACATGGGGGCCAGCCCTGGGGTGCCCCACTGGTCAGCCCCAGGCACTCCCAGGTTGCATTTTGAAAAATAGGACCAGCGGTATAATTTTTGTAAATTTTTGAAAACTTCGAAAACTGCACATTTCTGGGTGTTAAAATAACTATTACAGGGCAGAGAAAGATTTTCAAACTTCTAACCAACTAAAGCATCTTGCAAAACAAGTAGTACTACAGAAAGTAAATAAGTGTGGAGAAAGAAAGAAATGTTGTTTAGATCTTCTATGCATATAAAATGTACTTGTTAACAAGGTTGATCAAGTCTTGCCACCAAATAAATTTTACATGACACAAGAAGAAATAAACCTCAAATCAATCATGTTACCTTATATTGTATTGATATGGATCCAATCATAATATTTTGATATCCTTGTTTAGGCTCATATATAGGACACTCAATAACTCCCACTTTGATAGTTCTCAAATTAGAAATTGTATTAACTCCATATACTTTATCAATCCTCTTGGGAAAATAAACAGTATGCTCCTTGTCATCAACATTGAAAGTAACTTTTCCTTTATTGCAATCAATAACAGCCCCTGCAGTGTTAAGAAAAGGTCTCCCAAGAATAATAGACATATTATCATCTTCGGGCATTTCCAACACAACAAAATCAGTTAATATTAAGCAATTATTAGTAACTTGAACAGGAACATCCTCACATATACCAAAAGGAACAGCAGTAGATTTATCAGCCATTTGCAAAGATATATCAGTTGGTATCAACTTATCTAAATAAAGTCTCTTGTAAAGAGAAAAAGGCATAACACTAACTCCTTCTCCCAAAACACATAGAGCAGTTCTAACATAATTATTCTTGATGGAACAAGGAATAGTCGGTATACCTGGGTCTCCCAGCTTCTTTGGAACCTTGCCATTGAAAGAGTAATTAGCAAGCATAGTGGAAATCTCCTCATTAGGAATTTTCCTTTTGTTAGAGACAATATCTTTCATATACTTCGAATAAGGAGGAAATTTAATAGCATCAGTCAAAGGGATTTGCAGGAACAAAGGTTTCATCCAATCACAAAATTTATTATAATGTTCTTCCTCCTTTGATTTTAGTTTCTTAACAGGAAAAGGCATTTGCTTTTGAACCCAAGGTTCTCTTTCATTACCATGTTTCTTAACAATAAAATCTTCTTTAGTGTACTTTTTATTTTTAGCATGCTTTTCAGGTTCATCATCAACCTCTTCTTTATCAGAAACATCATTCTTATCATTATCTTTATCATGTTCATTACCACTTTCAGTTGCAGCATCATAAATAGAAATACTATTAGGATCATTAACAGGCTCAGAGGATTCTACAACAGTTTTATGTTTCTTCTTCTTTTTCTTAGAAGGAGCACTAATTTCTTTAGTTCGTTGAGAATCTTGTTCAAATCTTTTGGGATGCCCCTCAGGATATAGAGGATCCTGAGTAGAAACACCGCCTCTAGTTGTTACTTCATAATCATGTTTTTCTTTAGAAGTATTTTTTAACAAGTCATTTTGCACTTTAGTGAATTGATCAATTTGAGTTTGAACCATATGAAAATGTTTAACAAGCATCTTAACATCATTGGAGGTTCTCTCCACAATATCATGCAATTTACTAATAGCTTGAGAATTTTCCATTAAATGATTCTCTACTCTCATATTAAAATTATCTTGCTTAACAATATAATTATCAAACTCATCTAAACATTGATCAGGAGGTTTTGAGTAAGGAATATCTTCTTTATCAAAGTGTTGAAGAGAATGTACCTCAATCGTGGATGAAGGGGGAGTTATCTTACATAAATCTTCTATGGGGGTAAATTCTTCACATCTTCAGATTTAATAACTTTCTCTTTTAGATATTTCTTGGCTTCCCTCATATCTTCATCATTTAATTTAATCATACCACTCTTCTTCAATATTGGTGTTGGGGTTGGTTCAGGTGTAGTCCAATCATCATGATTTCGGCTTATTCTAGCCATTAATTCTTCAGCATCGTCTGGAGTTCTTTTCGTGAAAACACAACCAGCACAACTATCCAGGTATGACCTAGACTCAATGGTTAGCCCACTATAAAACATATCAAGTAAGTCATGCTTTTCCAAATCATGTCCAGGCCGAGCTCTAAGAAGAGAGCAAAACCTTGCCCAAGCTTCAGGCAATTTCTCTCCATCTTCCTGGTCAAAACTATAAATTTTCTGCAAAGCAATATGTTGAGCACTAGCAGGAAAATATTTTCGAAAGAAAACATCAAGCAAACCACTTGGACTATCAATAGAATCAGGAGGCAAACTATTATACCAAGTTTTAGCATTATCCTTTAATGAGAAAGGAAAAAATTTAGCAACAAAATAAGTACGCTTCTTGGTATCATCAGAAAACAAGCTACTCAAAGTAGAAAGCTCAATCATGTGCTCTACAGCACTTTCTTTTTCAGTACCACAAAAAGGTGTTTTCTCAACAATAGATATGTGAGATAAATCAAGAGAGAAATCATAATCCTTATCCTTGATGTTTATAGGAGATGTGGCAAATTTAGGATCAGGAGACAGTTTATATCTAACAGCACGTTGTGCAAGAAGCTTTTTAATGTTACTTGCATCAGTAGTAGCATTACATTTATCAATAAAATCATCATCAAGTTCCACATAATCTTCATCAATATCATCACTAGAGTATTCAACAGACTCAGGCGAATTAACAGGTGTAACAGTATTTTCATTAGGAATTTTAGTATTTTCAATTTGTCTAGACCTAGCAATTGTAGCATCTAGAAAAGGACCTAATGAACCATTATCATCAAGCACAGCAGAAGCATCATCAAAATTATAAGAGGAATTTTCAGATTCAGCAGAAGTACCAGCACGTGAAGCTTGTGGTGGTGAAACAAGTTGACTTATCACAGATGGTGAATCAAGAGCAGCAGAGGTACTCAGAGTTGTACCTTTTCTTGTAGTGGATGGTAATATGGCGACTTTAGCATCGCGAGGTTTACCCATGATGGAGGATTTGCAGCGAACAATATCAATTCAGGTGCAAATAAAGCTATGCTCCCCGGCAACGGCGCCAGAAAATAGTCTTGATGACCCACAAGTATAGGGGATCGCAACAGTCTTCGAGGGAAGTAAAACCCAATTTATTGATTCGACACAAGGAGCCAAAGAATATTTGTAAGCCTTAACAATGGAGTTGTCAATTCAGCTGCACTCGGAAACGGACTTGCTCGCAAGAGTTTATCGAGTAGCAACAGTTTTATAGCGATAGCGATAGTGAAATATAAGCAGCAGTGTAACAAAGACAGTAGTAGTGATTATAGTAAACAGCAGGATTAAAATACTGTAGGCACAGGGATGGATGAACGGGCGCTGCATGGATAAGAAAACTCATGTAACAATCAAGGCAGGGCATTTGCCGATAATAATAAAACAATATACAAGTACTAAATAACCATAGGAATGTGTTCCGTATATAGTCGTACGTTCTCGCAATGAGAAACTTGCACAACATCTATTGTCCTACCAGCCGATGGCAGCCGGGCCTCTAGGGAATCTACTGATAATTAAGGTACTCCTTTTAATAGAGCACCGGAGCAAAGCATTAACACTCCGTGAACACATGTGATCCTCATATCACAGCCTTCCCCTCCGGTTGTCCCAATTTCGTCACTTTGGGGCCTCGGGTTCCGGAAAGCAATATGTGTATACAACTTGCGGGTAAGATCATAAAACAATGAATATCATCATGAATCAATAACATGTTCAGATCTGAAATCATGGCACTCGGGCCCTAGTGACAAGCATTAAGCATAACAAGTTGCAACAATATCATAAAAGTACCAACTACGGATACTAGGCACTATGCCCTAACAATCTTATGCTATTACATGAACAATCTCATCCAATCCCTACCATCCCCTACGGCCTACAACGGGGATTTACTCACACATGGATGGGGGAAACATGGATGGTCGATGGAGAGGCGTCGGTGGTGATGATGGCGATGATCTCCTCCAATTCCCCGTCCCGGCAGGGTGCCAGAACGGAGTTTCTGATCCCGAGATTGAGTTTCGTGATGGCGGCGGAGTTCTGGATGTCTTCTGGCAGATTGGTCGAACTCCCGTGCGTTTTAGGTCAAAGGCTTTAAGTAGTCCAGGGGAGAATCGGGGGTTGGCCGAGGCGACGCCACCATAGGGCGGCGTGGCCCAGGGGCCCACCGAGCCGCCTGGTGGTGTGGGCGCCTCGTGGCCCCCCTCCGTCTCGTCTTCTGGCTCCATAGGTCTTCTGTGAAAATAGGCCCATTGCAATTATTTCTGGGGATTTTCCTGAAAGTTGAGTTTCTGCACAAAAATAAGACACCAGGGCAATTCTGCTGAAAACAGCGTTAGTCTGTGTTAGTCGTATCCAAAATACGCAAATTAGGGGCAAAACAATAGCAAAAGTGTTCGGGAAAGTAGATACGTTTTGGACGTATCAGTGATCCCTCTTCCTCCGAGTTTCACTGGATGGGTAAACACATGTGATGCCTAGTAATAATAATAAAAACATAAAAAATCGACCTACGAATCATTTTCAAAAAATCCAACTACGTGGTTCGATTTTGGCCTGCTAATATAAAATTAAATAATCTGAACTAGTATTCCTCTAAAAAATCATTTTGGTACGCATTGTATGGTACTTTTCATAGCTAGAGTGCTTACTCCCTCCGTTAGGAAATAGTCTTCGTATGTCATATAGTAAGCATTCAAGTTGATAAACAAAGTCTAGAAATATTCAAACCAGAAAAATCATGTATCTACCCCTAACCCTAAACTCTGTCTTATGAAGTCAAGCATGAAGAGAAGTGGTTTTGGGTTTCAAACATGGAAATTTCAAAAACCTCCCACGAGCTTCATTTTGGAGTGACTAAGAAGGATCGATACAGGCTTAGTTTTTCATATTCATGTTTTAAACTTGTTTAAATCTTGGTCAAACCTAGGATTTGACCGAGATTCAAATGGGCATAAAAATTCAAAAAAATGGAAAACCAAGCCACATAGTGTTCTTATGTCATATAATACGCATTCAATTAAATTGATAAACAAGGTCTAGACATATTCAAACCAGAAAAATCATGTATCTACCCCTAACCCTAAACTCTGTCTTATGAAGTCAAGCATGAAGAGAAGTGGTTTTTGGTTTCAAACATGGAAATTTCAAAAACGCTCCCAAGGGCTTCATTTTGGAGTGACCAGGAAGGATACAGGCTTACTTTTTCATATTCATGTTTTAAACTTGTTTAAATATTGGTCAAACCTGGGATTTGACCAAGATTCGAATGGGCATAAAAATTCAAAAAAAATCAAAAAAATCAAAAACCAAGTCACATAGTCTTCTTATGTCATATAGTAAGCATTCAATTAAGTTGATAAACAAGGTCTAGACATATTCAAACCAGAAAAATCATGTATCTACAACCTAACCCTAAGCTCTGTCTTATGAAGTCAAGCATGAAGAGAAGTGGCTTTTGGTTTTAAACATGGAAATTTCAAAAACCCTCCCAAGAGCTTCATTTCGGAGTGACTAAGAAGGATACATGCTTACTTTTTCATATTCATGTTTTACACTTGTTTAAATCATGGTCAAACCTAGGATTTGACCAAGATTCAAATGGGTGTAAAAATTCAAAAAAAAATCAAAAAAATGAAAAACCAAAGCACATAGTCTTCGTATGTCATATAGTAAGAATTCAAGTTGATAAACAAGGTCTAGACATATTCAAACCAGAAAAATCATGTAACTACCCCTAACCCTAAACTCTGTCTTATGAAATCAAGCATGAAGAGAAGTGGTTTTGGGTTTCAAACATGGAAATTTCAAAAACCTCCCACGAGCTTCATGTTGGAGTGACTAAGAAGGATTGATACAGGCTTACTTTTTCATATTCATGTTTTAAACTTATTTAAATCTTGGTCAAACCTAGGATTTGACCAAGATTCAAATAGGCATAAAAATTCAAACATGGAATGAAAAACCAAGGCACATAGTCTTCTTATGTCATATAGTAAGCATTCAATTAAGTTGATAAACAAGGTCTAGACATATTCAAACCAGAAAAATCATGTATCTACCCCTAACCCTAAACTCTGTCTTATGAAGTCAAGCATGAAGAGAAGTGGTTTTTGGTTTCAAACATGGAAATTTCAAAAACGCTCCCAAGGGCTTCATTTTGGAGTGACCAGGAAGGATACAGGCTTACTTTTTCATATTCATGTTTTAAACTTGTTTAAATATTGGTCAAACCTGGGATTTGACCAAGATTCGAATGGGCATAGAAATTAAAAAAAAATCAAAAAAATCAAAAACCAAGTCACATAGTCTTCTTATGTCATATAGTAAGCATTCAATTAAGTTGATAAACAAGGTCTAGACATATTCAAACCAGAAAAATCATGTATCTACAACCTAACCCTAAGCTCTGTCTTATAAAGTCAAGCATGAAGAGAAGTGGCTTTTGGTTTCAAACATGGAAATTTCAAAAACCCTCCCAAGAGCTTCATTTTGGAGTGACTAAGAAGGATACATGCTTACTTTTTCATATTCATGTTTTACACTTGTTTAAATCATGGTCAAACCTAGGATTTGACCAAGATTCAAATGGGTGTAAAAATTCAAAAAAAAATCAAAAAAATGAAAAACCAAAGCACATAGTCTTCGTATGTCATATAGTAAGAATTCAAGTTGATAAACAAGGTCTAGACATATTCAAACCAGAAAAATCATGTAACTACCCCTAACCCTAAACTCTGTCTTATGAAATCAAGCATGAAGAGAAGTGGTTTTGGGTTTCAAACATGGAAATTTCAAAAACCTCCCACGAGCTTCATGTTGGAGTGACTAAGAAGGATTGATACAGGCTTACTTTTTCATATTCATGTTTTAAACTTATTTAAATCTTGGTCAAACCTAGGATTTGACCAAGATTCAAATAGGCATAAAAATTCAAAAAAAAAATGAAAAACCAAGGCACATAGTCTTCTTATGTCATATAGTAAGCATTCAATTAAGTTGATAAACAAGGTCTAGACATATTCAAACCAGAAAAATCATGTATCTACCCCCTAACCCTAAACTCTGTCTTATGAAGTCAAGCATGAAGAGAAGTGGTTTTGGGTTTCAAACATGGAAATTTCAAAAACCTCCCACGAGCTTCATTTTGGAGTGACTAAGAAGGATACATGCTTACTTTTTCATATTCATGTTTTAAACTTGTTTAAATCTTGGTCAAACCTAGGATTTTACCAAGATTCAAATGCGCATAAAAATTCAAAAAAATGAAAAACCAAGGCACAGAGTATTCTTATGTCATATAATAAGCATCCAGTTAAGTAGATAAACAAGGTCTAGACATATTCAAACCAGAAAATCATGTATCTACCCCCTAACCCTAAACTATGTCTTATGAAGTCAAGCATTAAGAGAAGTGGTTTTGGGTTTCAAACATGGAAATTTCAAAAACCTCGCACGAGCTTCATTTTAGAGGGACTAAGAAGGATCAATACAGGCTTACTTTTTCATATTCATGTTTTAAACTTGTTTAAATCATGGTCAAACCTAGGATTTGACCAAGATTCAAATGGGCATAAAAATTCAGAAAAATGAAAAACCAAGGTCCATAGTCTTCGTATGTCATATAGTAAGCATTCAGGTTAATAAACAAGGTCTAGACATATTCAAACCAGAAAAATCATGTATCTACCCCCTAACCCTAAACTCTGTCTTATGAAGTCAAGAATGAAGAGAAGTGGTTTTTGGTTTCAAACATGGAAATTTCAAAAACCCGCCGAAGAGCTTCATTTTGGACTTATTAAGAAGGATACATGCTTACTTTTTCATATTCATGTTTAAACTTGTTTAAATATTGGTCAAACCTAGCATTTGACCAAGATTCAAATGGGTGTAAAAATTCAAAAAAAAATCAAAAAAAATGAAAAACCAAAGCACATAGTCTTCGTATGTCATATAGTAAGCATTCAAGTGGATAAACAAGGTCAGACATATTCAAGCCAAAAACATCATGTATCTACCCTGATGTGGCCTAAGGGCTAGGATGAGGTGGGAGAGGAAGAAGAACACAAGATCCAACCAAAACACACACGCACAACCCAACACAAACCAAATTTACTCCCTTGGTAGGTTAGACCAAGCCAATAGAACCACTTCTTAGATGGAGATCCAACTAGCACTTGGATGAGAGATGTGGTAGCCTTGAATTATCCATGAAGAGCAGAAATCCCTCAAGAGTGCCTTGATACAAAGAACATAGTTCTAGGGAGACAAAGCTCAAGTAGTTTAAGCTTCAAATATTGTCTAAACCCTAATTGAGGAGGGGGATGAGATACATATAGGTTCAGATTCGTCCAGGGGTAAAAGGGGCATCACAAATAAGTATTCCTAACCATAGATGATAAATAGACGGTCTGGATGAAGTCAACTCGGGTGGGGCCGGCAGTGCCGGCCTGGTTCCAGCGGCAGTGCCGACCTGGGTCACTGTAGCGTCTTCAAAAGGTTGGGCCGGCAGTGCCGGTTGCTTGAGGCCGGCAGTGCCGGGGTGAGCAGGCCGGCAGTGCCGGCTGCTTGGGGCCGGCAGTGCCGGCAGTTCCGGCTGCCTGGGGCCGGCAGTGCCGGGGTGTCGAGGCCGGCAGCTCCGGGGTGGTAAGGCCGGCAGTGCCGGTCCTAGGCGATGGCCTCCGGCTGAAACTCTCCTTCTCCTTCTTCCTTGTCCAGCGTTAAGCTACCCGTGACGTGCTCCTCTTCAGGCTCATAACTAATGACACAAAGAACATTGGCATGAGGTAGCATTCCGTCCAAAGTAGTTCCAAGATTGAGCGTCGAGAGGATTGAGTTCACCTTTTCATGTAGGGCTTTCACCCAGGCTCGAGTCATAGGTACGCTTGGGGAAGTAGTTGGCCTTGGTGTAGTGGCGTCCTTAGGCGGGGCTACATCATCTCCCCCCTTGGGAGAGAGTCGTCCTCGACTCTTGTTCCTCTTCATCTCCATAATAGTGTGAGAGATCCGAGATGTTGAAAGTGTTGCTCACTAAGTACTTGGAGGTTGGTATGTCGATGACGTAGGCGTTGTTGTTGATGCGCTTGAGGACCTTGAAGGGCCCATATTGTCTTGGCTTAAGCTTGGAGTCGCGTTCATGAGGGAATCGTTCTTTGCGAAGGTGAATCCAAACAAGGTCTCCTTCTTGAAATATACGTTCCTTCTTCTTGGCGTTGAGGCGGGTAGCTTGGCAAAGCACATGTTCTTGTATGGTGGCCCTTGTGTCTTCATGTAGTTTCTTCATGGCGGTGGTGCGCTTGTCGAAGTCCATGTTCGTCCTCTGATGAAGAGGTAGTGGGAGGATGTCGAGTGCCGTAGGAGGGTCGAAACCGTAGACGATCATGAATGGACTCCGTGATGTTGTGGAGTGCGTGGCTCGATTGTAGGCAAACTCCGCGTGGGGGAGGCACTCTTCCCATGACTTCAAATTCTTCTTCACTAACGTGCGTAGGAGCGTTGAGAGGCTTCGATTCACCACTTCCGTTTGTCCGTCCGTTTGCGGGTGCGAGGATGATGAGAATAATAGCTTCAGTCCAAACTTTGCCATGAGCGACTTCCGTAGATAACTCCTAAACTTGACGTCTCGATCCGACACAATGCTTGCCGGTATTCCGTGTAGGCGAACAACTTCCCTGAAAAACAATGATGCAATGTGTGAAGCATCATCGGTCTTATGACATGGTATGAAATGAGCCATTTTAGAGAACCTATCCACTACACAAATATTGAGTCATGACCATGTTTTGTTCTTGGTAATCCTAGTACAAAGTCCATACTTATATCGTCCATGGTGCATATGGAATAGGCAAAGGTGTGTAAAGACCATAAGGGTTGGTTACTTGGTTGTGGACTTAGCTTGTAGGCATGTGGTGCAACGGTTGCATAGGTGCTCCACATCTTGCTTCATCTTCGGCCAATAGTAATGAGTGGAGAGCATAGAGAGCGTCTTGTCATGTCCAAAGTGTCCCATGAGACCACCTCCATGTGATTCTTGCAAAAGCAACTTTCGAAGAGAAGACTTGGGTATGCAAATTTTGTTAGCTTTAAACAAGTAGCCATCATGCAAATAGAAGTCATCAAATCCTCGGTCAACGGAACACCTTTCAAAGATGGGTCCAAAGAAAGAGTTGGAAGGATAAAGTTCTTTGATCTCCTCGAGACCCAAAACATGAGAATCCAAGCGAGTGAGAAAAAGGTTGTTCTTGCGGGAAAGAGGATCCGCTACCACATTGTCTTTTCCCTTTTTGTATTTGATCACATAAGGGAATGACTCAATAAACTCAACCCACTTAGCATGTCTCTTGTTCAAATTGGTTTGACTTTTCAAGTACTTCAAGGACTCATGATCGGAATGAATAACAAACTCTTTTGGCCAAAGGTAGTGTTGCCAAATTTCAAGAACACGAACCAAAGCATAAAGTTCCTTGTCATAAATAGGATAGTTGAGGCGTGCGCCGTCCAACTTCTCACTATAGTATGCCACGGGTTTACCATCTTTCATAAGAACTCCACCAATACTGAGTCCACTCGCACACTCAATCTCAAAAGTTTTTGCAAAGTTCTGAAGGACGAGAAGTGGTGCCTCGGTAAGGCGTTTCTTTAATTCATCAAAAGCATTTTGTTGAGCCTTGCCCCACACAAACGGAACATTCTTTTTGGTAAGTTCATTTAAAGGGAAAGAAATGGTCACTACAAGAAAAGTTCAAATAGACAACGTCCCAAAATCGTCCGCTAAGGGCCATTTTTCGTCGCCTATGGGCCTAACCCGACGATATGGGTTCTGTGGTCCAAACTGCGTCAGGCAAAGTCCTACCACATTTTTGTCGGTCCGTCGCGTTCGGGCGCCCTTCCGCCACGGAAAATCGGACCGTTGCAGATGTATTTTCGGGAGCCCGTTGACTGCTGACGTCATGCAAACTGACACGTGGCAGACGCCGTTAACTAGCAGTTAACAGCGTTAACCGGCAGAAACCCCGTGGTAGATGGTAGGCCCACACGAGGCCTGCCACGCCTTAAGCGGGCCGGCCCATTTAGTTTGCGGGCCAGGCCAGCTGACTTAGTTTGACCGGTCAACTATACAGCTGGGCTGGTCCATTAGTTACGTGGGCCGGGCCTAATCTCTAAGGTTGACTGGTCAAAATTTATATGGGCCGGCCCACTAAGCCCGCGGGCCGGGCCGAATGCACTCGTTTGACCGGTCAACAGGCAAACGGGCCGGCTGACTAGACATGTGGGACCCACTTTCCTATTATAGGGCCGGCCCATTTAACATGTGGGGACCACCACGAAGCAATTGGGCCGGCCCAAGAAGGTATTGGGCCGACCCATTTAGCATGTGGGTCCCACTTTTCTGCTATCGGGCCGGGCCATTTAGTAAGTGGGGTCCACCATAGATCAAGTGGGCTGGCCCAAAAACACACGTGGGTCCCACCTTCCTGTTATTGGGCCGGCCCATTAAACAAGTGGGGTCCACCATATAGCAACTGGGATGGCCCAACAAAATACTGGGCCGGCCCAATAAGTAGGTGGGCCCACTTTCATGTAACCGGGCCGACTCAGTTATCAAGTGGGGCCCATCATAAAACACGTGGGCTGGCCCAACAGGTTGGCGGGCCGGCCCAATAACAAAAGTGGGTCCCACTATCCTGTTAACGGGCCGGCCCAAGTAGCCTGTGGGACCCATGGTGTTGGCCCAATAAGTAGATGGGTCCCACTTTCCTGTTAACGGGCCGGCCCGGCTAGTGAGTGGGTCCACTTAAAGCAATTGGCTGGCCCAATAAGTAAGTGGGCCGACCCAGAATGAAAATGGGTCCCACACTACTGTATGTGGGCCGGCCCACTAAGTTGTAGGGCCCTGGTTGTTTGACTAGTCAACTTGCATTCTGGGCCACCCAAGTTAGGCTTATGAGAAGGACCATTAAATTTCATAAGCCTAAAATCCGATATCAATGATACAAACAATTACATACACAAATAAAATAACTAGGAAAATTACAAGGCAATTAATGTGCCCAAATAAAAAAATTACATATAATCATGGAGGACTTCTATTAGCATCATCAATAACACGTTTACATTTGGCAATTGCCTTGATTGAATCTTGTGTACTCTTTGTCAACATATCAGCTACAGATCTTAAAGCAGTAATACCATGTCTTTCATACAGCACAACCTTGAGATATTTATTGTTTGATGAAAGGAATGGTCTAGGATGACGGCTATGAGAGGTTGCATCAGAAGAAAGATCAGAACTTTTTGTGGGCCTCTCTTCTGATGAAGATTGCTTCATCACAAATGCATTCTGATAATAATGCAAAAAGAGTTAAACAATGAACTATGCAAACATGTATTAAGCATTGTCGATATGAGATAGTCACAAGTACTAAGCACATACTTACATTATATCGTTGCATAGGCTCACCCCGGAACCTTTTTTGCCCTCTATCTTCTACTAATGACTTCTTCATTACAATCGCATTCTAGTAATATTGCAAACATAGTTACAACAGTGAACTATTCAAACATTTATTATGCAATGTAGATATAAGATAATAACAAGTTGCATAAATAAGACAATGTATGGAACTTGTACTAAGCACAGACTTACATCATAATGTTGCACAGGGTCGCTATAGTTCCTTTTTTGGCGACTATCTTATAATGATGACTGCTTCATTACAATTCCATTCTGGTAATATTGCAAACATAGTTACAACAATTAACTATTCAAACATGAATTATGCAATGTAGAGATCAGATAACATCATGTAGCAGAAATAAGCACAAGATAATATATGATACATGTACTAAGCACATACTGGCTCGCTACAGGTCCTTCTCTTGCGTGCACTAGTCGTGGTAGACATGCCTGTCATTTTAGGTTCAGCCATCAGGTGAAATGTTAATCCTCCTGCTCCATTGTCCTTAATCTGTGTTTAGATATCACATTTAAGACCAAGTCAGCTGGTTTCAAATAACAAAAAACTTGAGCTGCCAAATGAATAAGCCAATATTTACCAGATATCAGATTGAAACCAAGTAGATGTTGCTTTGCATGAGATACGAATTTCAGATATTCAGATTTAGAGTAGGGTAATGCCAAGGTTTTCCGCATAAAGTAAACTGGCATTAAGAATGACCAAATGTCGGGTTCAAATCACCTTCGCAGTTGCTCCAAGACAAGCATATCAAATAGGCAGAAACATAGTAAAGCATGAATGGCATTGCTATGGCAGGGTTCCAAAGTGTTAATCTCTTGCATAAGGAACAATGCATATAGGTTATAGATAATAATGGAAGTAAACTGCCAAAATTACCAACCAAGAACTCAGATTCCAACCTTCCCTACCGTCACCGCTGTTAATGTTGGATGTTCTAATAAGAGGTTCGCATGATCAATCCCTAGGAAAAATAACATTGACAAGTTAGTCTACGACAATACAAAGACCAGACATGCACGCAACAATAACTATACAAGTTGTGCGATAGGAGCATTCATGGAAAAAATAGCTATAAGCTAATGACGAGGTATAAGAGCAAGCAGATTGGAAATGCACATAGCATGATTATAAAAGCAGTGTGAGAATAGCAGGCACAAGAAAACAGCTAGCGGCTAGCGGTGAGCTAATGACGTGGTATAAGAACAACCAGATTCGGAAATGCCAATAGCATGACTATAAAAGCGATGCGACAATAGCATGCGAGTACAAAAACAGTCGGCAGCAAATGAATGGGTATAAGGCTATAAATATGTGGATGCACACAGGTGTCAGTACAATGAACAGGATGGTAGCGACCGGATAATGCTTTTGTATTGTACAATATTTAAACGAACTTCATGCGAAGCAACACATCAAGAAAGTTAATGGCATATGAGATCTGCAAATAACTACACAAAACATGGCTAAAGAAACACCGCGATCCAACGGGCCAGCGTACTAACCAAGCTGCGGCGGGGTGGACGGGGGCGGCAGTTTGCATTCCAGCGGCGGCGAACGCGGGAGACGATGAATCGACCCTTTTTCAGGAGACACTACAAGAAAATTTCTGATAGACAACGTCCCAAAATCGTCCCTAAGGGCCATTTTTCGTGGCCTATGGGCCTAACCCGACGATATGGGTTCTGTTGTCGAAACTGCGTCAGGCAAAGTCCTACTACGATTTTTTCGGTCCGTCGCGCTTGGGCGCCCTACCGCCACGGAAAATCGGACCGTTGCAGAAGTGTTTCCGGGAGCCCGTTGACTGCTGACGTCATGCAATCTGACACGTGGCAGATGCCGTTAATCGGCGAGCTAACGGCGTTAACCGACTGAAACCCCGTGGTAGATGGTAGGCCCACACGAGGCTCGCCACGTCTTAAGCGGGCCGACCCATTAAGTTTGCGGGCCGGGCCAGCTGACTTAGTTTGACCGGTCAACTATATAGCTGGGCTGATCCATTAGTTACGTGGGCCGGGCCTAACCTCTAAGGTTGACTGGTCAAAACTTTAATGGGCCGGCCCACTAAGCATGTGGGTCGGGCCGAATGCGCTCGTTTGACCGGTCAACAGGCAAAAGGGCCGGCCCACAACACATGTGGGACCCACTTTCCTGTTATCGGGCCGGCCCATTTACCAAGTGGGGTCCACCTTAAAGCAAGTGGGCCAGCCCAATTAGCATGTGGGTCCCACTTTCCTGCTATCGGGCCAGCCCATTTTGTACGTGGGGTCCACAATAGATCAAATGGGCTGGCCCAACAAGCCAGTGGGCGGGGCCAAAAACACAGGTGGGTCCCACTTTCCTGTTAAAGGGCCGACCCATTTAGTATGTGGGGTCCACCATATAGCAAGTGGGCCGGCCCAACAAGATAGTGGGCCGGGCCAAAACACAGGTGGGTCCCACTTTCCTTTTAAAGGGCCGGCCCATTTAGTATGTGGGGTCCACCATATAGCAAGTGGGCTGGCCCAACAAGAAAGTGGGCCGGGCCAAAAACACGAGTGGGTCCCAGTTTCCAGTTAAAGGGCCGGCCCATTTAGTATGTGGGGACCACCATATAGCAAGTGGGCCGGCCCAACAAGATAGTGGGCTAGGCCAAAAACACAGGTGGGTCCCACTTTCCTGTTAAAGGGCCGGCCCATTTAGTATGTGGGTCCACCATATAGCAAGTGGGCCGGCCCAACAAGATAGTGGGTCGGGCCAAAAACACAGGTGGGTCCCACTATCTTGTTAAAGGGCCGACCCATTTAGTATGTGGGGTCCACCACAAAAGCAATTGGGCTGGCCCAACAAGTTAGTGGGTCGGCCCAATTAGTATGTGGGCCACGGTAAATCAGGTGGGTTGGCCCGACGAGTTAGCGGGCCGGCCCAATAAGCTTTTGGGGCCCACTTTTCTGTTACAGGGCCGGCCCAGTAGTGGGTGGGGTCCACCTTAAAGCAAGTGGGCTGGCCCAATTAGAGTGTGGGGTCCACCGTAAATCAAATGGGCTGGCCCAATAAGTAAGTGGGCCAGCCCGTTTAGTTGCTGTTTATATGCCGGCATAATAGGCGCTTTAGGATTTTGCGGGCCGGCACATATGTGATTTCGCTTAATTGGGCCGTTTAAGGGATGGGAATTTGTGATTTAGATACTGAGAATATTTACGCAGCACATGATTTCTGTCGGATAGCCTCACTTATCACAAGCACCATAGAAAAAATGCGCGAAAGAACTATAAAACTAACTAAATATTACATCAGCTGCAAGGCTTTGAAAAAATATTACGTAACCCGGAGAAATTGAATGGTAATTAAACCTAGCAATACAATGAAGCGATTCGGCAATCTTTTAAGTTGTCCATGCAGCACCTATATCCGAAACAAAGACATTACAAGTTAAGACAGACAACAATGGAAAGGCAAAGACACTACAATATTGTTTGCCAAAGAATTTGGAACTCATCATTTCGTCATTATAACAAGATCATTGTAATGCACACAATAAGCAAACAAAGAGTGCATGCCGCATACCAACGACCAATATAACGAGCACGTTAGAATGAAACAATAGACTTACTACCTGTCGAGTCCCATGCAAACCAACATGTTCGGGGAGTACAAAATTGGCATGAACAACATAGTAGCGAGGCTATAAATTTTGTAACAACGACCGAGCAAGATGAAGTTATGATGGCTACATCTACAGAAGCGAGGAATGTAAACCAAAAATAGAAGTTACGATGGCAAAAGCTAAAGAGGAGGGAATGTGACCCAACAAGTGCCAAGTGCAATTACTTCAAATTGACCGTGAACTAAATAATACTCCTGAACTTATAGTGAAGGGGATGAAAATCAAGATGTTTCGGGATATAAACTTGTAATGAGCAACACATAGAGGATAGTTAATGCTGGAGCTTAGGATGGACCAGATACAGAATATAGTGGGATCACAAGTGAACTTGTATAATAGGGAATGCAAACCAATATGTTCAGCATTCCATATGTGAGTGTCATGCCAAGTCAGAGAAACAAGTCAATAATGCAGCTTTTGAAGAACAAGATGGCACACAAAATTATTATCTAGTAGTATGACAAGTATATTTGTACTACATGCTAGATAGCAGAGTGATAGCATGCCAAACTAAATACTTACTTTGTTAGCTTACAATGAACTAGATAAAAAACAATGGCATCACTTGTAGTACAGGGAATGCAAGCCAACAAGTTCATGGAGTAAAAAATTGGCACAAACAACATAGTAGCTGGCCATAATTTTTGTAACAACGACTGAGCAAGATAAAGTTATGATGGCTAGATCTACACAGCAGGGAATGTAAACCAAATATAGAAGTTACGATGCCAAAAGCTATAGAGCAGGGGAATGCGAACCAACATGTGCAATTACTTAAAATTGGCCATGAACTAAATAATAGCAGGATGTTATTATAATAGCTAGGAATAAAACGAGATAGGAGTTATAATGGCATCACTCATAAACTTGTAGATAAGGGAAACAAATCAATTTGTTTCGGGATATAAAGTTGTAATGAGCAACACATATAGGATAGTTAATGCTACGGCTTAGGATGGACCGAAACGGAATATAGTGGGATCACCTCGTGAACTTGTAGAAGAGGGAATGCACACCAATATGTTCACCATTCTATATGTGAGCGCCATGACAATTAAGAGAACAAGTTAATATTGCAGCTTTTGAAGAATCGGATGGCGGACAAAATTATGATGGAAGTAGTCTGACGTGACGAGTTCAGATAAATTTGTACTGCAGGATGGCAGAGCGATAGCATGCATGAACTAATAGCAGGCAGTTACTTTGTTAGCTTACGACGAAGTAGATAGAAATAACAATGACATCACCTTTAGTACAGGGAATGCAAACCAACATGTTCAGGGAGAACAAGATTGGCATGAACAAAATAGTAGCAGCCTATAATTTTTGTAACAACGACTGAGCAAGATAGAAGTTATGATGGCTACATCTACAGAGCAGGGAATGCAAACCAAAATGTTCAATCGCTTAAAGTTAGCAATGAACTAGAAATAGCAAGGTGTTACGGTCATATCTAGGAATGAACTAAAAGAGCTTCAGACAAACAAGCATCCGAACCCAGAACATGGCGCTAAAACAAGGGACTTACATTAGGAGAAGCACTCTGTGGGAGTCATAGCAGATCTTCCTGGGGTTGATAGATCCGGTGATGAAGTACGCTACATGTGCTACTTGGGGTTGGAGAGACGGCGATTACACTTCATGGTTACTCATCTCATCTGCAAAAACGTAACGACGCGTCGTTGATGCGTGTAGTTGACACGTCCGTTGGGAACCCCAAGAGGAAGGTGTGATGCGCACAGCGGCAAGTTTCCCTCAGTAAGAAACCAAGGTTTAATCGAACCAGTAGGAGTCAAGAAGCACGTTGAAGGTTGATGGCGGCGGGATGTAGTGCGGCGCAACACCGGAGATTCCGGCGCCAACGTTGAACCCGCACAACACAACCAAAGTACTTTGCCCCAACGAAACGAGTGAGGTTGTCAATCTCACCGGCTTGCTGTAACAAAGGATTAACCGTATTGTGTGGAAGATGATTGTTTGCAGAGAAAACAGTAAAACAAGTATTGCAGCAGATTTGTATTTCAGTATTAAAAGAATGGACCGGGGTCGACAGTTCACTAGAGGTGTCTCTCCCATAAGATAAAAGCATGTTGGGTGAACAAATTACGGTCGGGCAATTGAAAAATAGAGAGGGCATAACAATGCACATACATGGCATGATAAGTATAGTGAGATTTAATTGGGCATTACGACAAAGTACATAGACCGCCATCCAACTGCATCTATGCCTAAAAAGTCCACCTTCGAGGTTATCGTCCGAACCCCTTCCAGTATTAAGTTGCAAAGCAACGGACAATTGCATTAAGTATGGTGCGTAATGTAATCAACAACTACATCCTCGGACATAGCGCCAATGTTTTATCCCTAGTGGCAACAAGCACAACACAACCTTAGAACTTTCGTCACTCGTCCCGGTGTCAATGCGGGCATGAACCCACTATCGAGCATAAATACTCCCTCTTGGAGTTAAAAGCAAAAACTTGGCCGGAGCCTCTACTAGTAACGGAGAGCATGCAAGATCATAAACAACACATATGTAATAACTTGATAATTAACATAACATGGTATTCTCTATCCATCGGATCCCGACAAACACAACATAGAGTATTACGGATAGATGATCTTGATCATGTTAGGCAGCTCACAAGATCCAACAATGAAGCACAATGAGGAGAAGACAACCATCTAGCTACCGCTATGGACCCATAGTCCAGGGGTGAACTACTCACTCATCACTCCGGAGGCGACCATGGCGGTGTAGAGTCCTCCGGGAGATGAATCCCCTCTCCGGCAGGGTGCCGGAGGAGATCTCCGGAATCCCCCGAGATGGGATCGGCGGCGGCGGCGTCTCAGTAAGGTTTTCCGTATCGTGGTTTTTCGCCTCAGGGGTTTCGCGACGGAGGCTTTAAGTAGGCGGAAGGGCAGAGTCGGGGGGCTAACGAGGGGCCCACACCACAGGGCGGCGCGGGCCCCCCTTGGCCGCGCCGCCATGTGGTGTCGCCACCTCGTGGCCCCACTTCGTATGCTCTTCGGTCTTCTGGAAGGTTCGTGGCAAAATAGGCCCCTGGGTCTTCGTTTCGTCCAATTCGAGAATATTTTGTTACTAGGATTTCGAAACCAAAAACAGCGAGAAAACGAGAACCGGCACTTCGGCATCTTGTTAATAGGTTAGTTCCGGAAAATGCACGAATATGACATAAAGTGTGCATAAAACATGTAGGTATCATCAATAATATGGCATAGAACATAAGAAATTATCGATACGTCGGAGACGTATCAAGCATCCCCAAGCTTAGTTCCGCTCGTCCCGAGCAGGTAAAACGATAACAAAGATAATTTCGAAGTGATATGCCATCATAACCTTGATCATACTATTTGTAAACATATGTAGTGGATGCAGCGATCAAAACAATGGTAATGACATGAGTAAACAAGTGAATCATAAAGCAAAGACTTTTCATGAATAGTACTTCAAGACAAGCATCAATAAGTCTTGCATAAGAGTTAACTCATAAAACAATAAATCAAAGTAAAGGCATTGAAACAACACAAAGGAAGATTAAGTTTCAGCGGTTGCTTTCAACTTGTAACATGTATATCTCATGGATAATTGTCAACATAGAGTAATATAACAAGTACAATATGCAAGTATGTAGGAATCAATGCACAGTTCACACAAGTGTTTGCTTCTTGAGGTGGAGAGAAATAGGTGAACTGACTCAACATAAAAGTAAAAGAATGGTCCTTCAAAGAGGAAAGCATCGATTGCTATATTTGTGCTAGAGCTTTTATTTTGAAAACATGAAACAATTTTGTCAACGGTAGTAATAAAGCATATGAGTTATGTACATTATATCTTACAAGTTGCAAGCCTCATGCATAGTATACTAATAGTGCCCGCACCTTGTCCTAATTAGCTTGGACTACCGGATCTTTGCAATGCACATGTTTTAACCAAGTGTCACAATGGGGTACCTCCATGCCGCCTGTACAAAGGTCTAAGGAGAAAGCTCGCATTTTGGATTTCTCGCTTTTGATTATTCTCAACTTAGACATCCATACCGGGACAACATGGACAACAGATAATGGACTCCTCTTTAATGCATAAGCATGTGGCAACAATTATTATTCTCATATGAGATTGAGGATATATGTCCAAGACTCGAAACTTCCACCATGGATCATGGCTTTAGTTAGCGGCCCAAAGTTCTTCTCTAACAATATGCATGCTCCAACCATAAAGGTGGTAGATCTCTCTTACTTCGGACAAGACGGACATGCATAGCAACTCACATGATATTCAACAAAGAATAGTTGATGGCGTCCCCGAAGCATGGTTATCGCTCAACAAGCAACTTAATAAGAGATAAAGTGCATAAGTACATATTCAATACCACAATAGTTTTTAAGCTATTTGTCCCATGAGCTATATATTGCAAAGGTGAATGATGGAATTTTAAAGGTAGCACTCAAGCAATTTACTTTGGAATGGCGGATAAATACCATGTAGTAGGTAGGTATGGTGGACACAAATGGCATAGTGGTTGGCTCAAGGATTTTGGATGCATGAGAAGTATTCCCTCTCGATACAAGGTTTAGGCTAGCAAGGTTATTTGAAACAAACACAAGGATGAACGGTACAGCAAAACTCACATAAAAGACATATTGTAAACATTATAAGACTCCATACCGTCTTCCTTGTTGTTCAAAACTCAATACTAGATGTTATCTAGACTCTAGAGAAACCAAATATGCAAACCAAATTAGCAAGCTCTAAGTATTTCTTCATTAATGGGTGCAAAGTATATGATGCAAGAGCTTAAACATGAGCACAACAATTGCCAAGTATCAAATTATCCAAGACATTTTAGAGTTACTACATGTAGCATTTTCCAATTCCAACCATATAACAATTTAACGAAGAAGAAACTTCGCCATGAATACTATGAGTAGAGCCTAAGGACATACTTGTCCATATGCTACAGCGGAGCGTGTCTCTCTCCCATAAAGTGAATGCTAGGATCCATTTTATTCAAACAAAACAAAAAACAAAAACAAACCGACGCTCCAAGCAAAGTACATAAGATGTGACGGAATAAAAATATAGTTTCAGGGGAGGAACCCGATAATGTTGTCGATGAAGAAGGGGATGCCTTGGGCATCCCCAAGCTTAGACGCTTGAGTCTTCTTAAAATATGCAGGGGTGAACCACCGGGGCATCCCCAAGCTTAGAGCTTTCACTCTCCTTGATCATATTGCATCATACTCCTCTCTTGATCCTTGAAAACTTCCTCCACACCAAACTCGAAACAACTCATTAGAGGGTTTAGTGCATAATAAAAATTCACATGTTCAGAGGTGACACAATCATTCTTAACACTTCTGGACATTGCATAAAGCTACTGGACATTAATGGATCAAAGAAATTCATCCAACATAGCAAAAGAGGCAATGCGAAATAAAAGGCAGAATCTGTCAAAACAGAACAGTCCGTAAAGATGGATTTTATTAGGCCACCAGACTTGCTCAAATGAAAATGCTCAAATTGAATGAAAGTTGCGTACATATCTGAGGATCATGCACGTAAATTGGCTTAATTTTCTGAGCTTCCTACAGGGAGGTAGACCCAGATTCGTGACAGCAAAGAAATCTGGAACTGCGCAGTAATCCAAATCTAGTACTTACTTTACTATCAAAGACTTTACTTGGCACAACAAAACTCAAAACTAAGATAAGGAGAGGTTGCTACAGTAGTAAACAACTTCCAAGACACAAATATAAAACAAAAATACTGGAGTAAAAACATGGGTTGTCTCCCATAAGCGCTTTTCTTTAACGCCTTTCAGCTAGGCGCAGAAAGTGTAACTCAACTAACATCGAAGGGTGGTGCACCTACAGCGGGGTTTGGAGTTTTCTCAACCATGCATAGTATATTAGATACATAAGTTTCAGCGTCTCCCTTTTCATTAGTCTTGGACTTGCTACTCTCATCAAACAAATTTTCAGGAACAAGCCAAGCATAGTTATTTTCTAGTGCATCATTCATAGCTAGGAGTTTACATGGTATTGGTGCTTTGATCTCCCCACACCATCATTAGCATTATTAGTGTACCTTATCCTATCCATATCCATTTTTTCAAGGAGACCAACAAAATTAGTATGAGAACCAAGCATATTAAATTTAGCAAAGACCTTTCTAGCCTCTCTTGCTAGACCACCAAATTCTCTAAGAAGGGTTTCTAAAACAAAATCTTTCTTTTCCCCCTCTTCCATATCACCAAGTGTAAGAAACATGTGTTGGATTATAGGATTGAGATTAACAAATTTAGTTTCCAACAAGCGAACTAAAGCGACAGCAGCAATTTCATAAGTAGGAGCAAGTTCTACCAAGTGTCTATCTTCAAAATCTTCATCGGTACTAACATGGGTGAAAAATTCTTCTATATTGTTCCTCCCAATTATAGACCCTTGTCCTACCGGTATGTTCTTTGTGGTAAAATTAAAAGGAAACATGATGAATCAAGTAAAGTAAATGCAAGTAAACTAATTTTTTTGTGTTTTTGATATAGAGTGCAAGACGAGTAAATAAAGTAAAACTAGCAACTAATTTTTTTGTGTTTTGATATAATGCAGCAAACAAAGTAGTAAATAAAATAAAGCAAGACAAAAACAAAGTAAAGAGATTGAGAAGTGGAGACTCCCCTTGCGGCGTGTCTTGATCTCCCGGCAACGGCGCCGGAAATTTGCTTGATGCGTGTAGTTGACACGTCCGTTGGGAACCCCAAGAGGAAGGTGTGATGCGCACAGCGGCAAGTTTCCCTCGATAAGAAACCAAGGTTTAATCGAACCGAGTAGGAGTCAAGAAGCACGTTGAAGGTTGATGGCGGCGGGATGTAGTGCGGCGCAACACCGGAGATTCCGGCGCCAACGTGGAACCTGCACAACACAACCAAAGTACTTTGCCCCAACGAAACGAGTGAGGTTGTCAATCCGACCGTCTTGCTGTAACAAAGGATTAACCGTATTGTGTGGAAGATGATTGTTTGCGAGAGAAAACGAGTAAAACAAGTATTGCGAGCAGATTTGTATTTCGAGTATTAAAAGAATGGACCGGGGTCCACGAGTTCACTAGAGGTGTCTCTCCCATAAGATAAAAGCATGTTGGGTGAACAAATTACAGTCGGGCAATTGACAAATAGAGAGGGCATAACAATGCACATACATGGCATGATAAGTATAGTGAGATTTAATTGGGCATTACGACAAAGTACATAGACCGCCATCCAACCGCATCTATGCCTAAAAAGTCCACCTTCGGGTTATCGTCCGAACCCCTTCCGGTATTAAGTTGCAAAGCAACAGACAATTGCATTAAGTATGGTGCGTAATGTAATCAACAACTACATCCTCGGACATAGCGCCAATGTTTTATCCCTAGTGGCAACGAGCACAACACAACCTTAGAACTTTCGTCACTCGTCCCGGGTGTCAATGCGGGCATGAACCCACTATCGAGCATAAATACTCCCTCTTGGAGTTAAAAGCAAAAACTTGGCCGAGCCTCTACTAGTAACGGAGAGCATGCAAGATCATAAACAACACATATGTAATAACTTGATAATTAACATAACATGGTATTCTCTATCCATCGGATCCCGACAAACACAACATAGAGTATTACGGATAGATGATCTTGATCATGTTAGGCAGCTCACAAGATCCAACAATGAAGCACAATAAGGAGAAGACAACCATCTAGCTACCGCTATGGACCCATAGTCCAGGGGTGAACTACTCACTCATCACTCCGGAGGCGACCATGGCGGTGTAGAGTCCTCCGGGAGATGAATCCCCTCTCCGGCAGGGTGCCGGAGGAGATCTCCGGAATCCCCCGAGATGGGATCGGCGGCGGCGGCGTCTCGGTAAGGTTTTCCGTATCGTGGTTTTTCGCCTCGGGGGTTTCGCGACGGAGGCTTTAAGTAGGCGGAAGGGCGAGTCGGGGGCTAACGAGGGGCCCACACCACAGGGCGGCGCGGGACCCCCCTTGGCCGTGCCGCCATGTGGTGTCGCCACCTCGTGGCCCCACTTCGTATGCTCTTCGGTCTTCTGGAAGGTTCGTGGCGAAATAGGCCCCTGGGTCTTCGTTTCGTCCAATTCCGAGAATATTTTGTTACTAGGATTTCTGAAACCAAAAACAGCAGAAAACAGGAACTGGCACTTCGGCATCTTGTTAATAGGTTAGTTCCAGAAAATGCACGAATATGACATAAAGTGTGCATAAAACATGTAGGTATCATCAATAATATGGCATAGAACATAAGAAATTATCGATACGTCGGAGACGTATCAGCAAGCAATAGAAAAGCGACAGTAGAAGAGTTTAGATCATGCACGGCGCCGGTGAAGCAGATCCGGTTCATGCACAGCGGTGTCGGTGAGCAAGATCCGATGCGGTGGACGACGGATCCGGCGAAGCGGCTCCGGTGGGGTGGACGATACCGCAGCTGAAGCGACTGTGGTAGACTGCTGGATGAGCATATGGTTTCGAGGTTCGGCGGGGATGATCCGGTCCGGTTGATGACGGTGTCGATGAAGCGGCTCCGGCAGGCAGCCGGATGACGAGGATCACGAGGCCTCGGGTTGGCCAGGGAAGTCCGACGGGGATGTTCCGGTGCGGTGGTCGTGGAGGTGGGAGAGAGAGCGACTTGGGAAGTTCCGGTGGGTGTGGTCTCAGAGGAGAGACTGAGGGAAATGATTTTTTTCGGTTAGTTTCCGGGGCTAGGGACGTGGTGATCGAAAAAAATGACGGGTAGACCCCCCACCAACCGACTTATACATGGACATTGTTGTCATCTTTACGAGGGTAGAATGGGAAGTTAGAAGCGTGTGAACTATTTGTATTTTTCGGGCGGGAAGTTTTGCCGCTGGAATGAGATTTCGAATTTGGCTACAGTCCAAGTAATACAAAAATATGAGACCGTATTAGTACGGCCAAGTGTCACATCAAGTCATCATCACGTTGAAAATCGGTTACCACGATCATAATCATGATGTATCTTGAAAATCAATTTTGAAAAGCCCTTCCGAAATATTTCGGGATTTGTAGGAGATTTTGCAGCTTGACTGAGAATTGATTTTGAATAAGGCTATGGTCTAAGTAATTTTTTTCTTCGAAAAGGGGATATGACCCCAGCCTCTGCATCGTGGTGATGCACACGGCCTTTATTAATAATCCAGTCGCAACAAAAGTATGTTGTACAGATGGTCTAAGTAATATACTCGTGATTGTAATATAGAGATGACAAGTCAGGTAAGCACAGTGCTTAAGTAGTGCAAAACGTAGAAGAAAATTCAGGAAACTGTAACAAATACTGTACGTATTAACTGTAGCAATCACTGTATATTTTTACTCTACAAAAAATAGTATAAATATAAAAAAAGATAGTCATAATTTTGATTGTTACTAATTATTGTAAATGCATATGGCTTACATATATTATGGAAGTTAATTTAGATCAAATTAGACTTAATCATGTAGATGTGGAGAAGGAAAATTAGAGAGGTGTAGCTTACCTGACTTGTCTGTTGCACGTTAGAGGATCTGCTTCCGGGGTAGACCATGCTACTTAGACTACTCATAGTGGGAGTAACTGATACGTCCAATTTGCATCACTATTTTATATCATAATTTGCTGTTATTCATTGATATATTTCATATTGGAACACAATACTTATGTTATTTCATCTATTTTGCATGTTTCATGATTATTTGGAGATTGAGCACCGGAGCCGAGATTCTGCTGGAAAAAGCACCGTCGGGATGCGATATTTCGGAAGATCAAGCTGTGGAAGGAAGTTTTACGGAAAATCCTATTTTTCCGGATGACGGAGGAAGCCGGAAAGGGGAGCCGGGTGGACCCGGGGTGGGCCCACACCATAGGGTGGCGCGGCCCAAGGCCCGGCCGCGCCACCATGTGGTGTGGGGCCCCCTCGGCCTCTTTCTCCTCCTTTTCTTCGCGAAACCCTTCGTCCCGAAGACCGAAGCCACGGAGGAATCCTCACGAAGGGTTACGGCCCGCCTCGCGGGGCCGAGAACACCGAGAGAGAAAAGAGCTCTCCGGCGGGCGAGGAATCCGCCGGGGAAATTCCCTCCCGGAGGGGAAATCGACGCCATCGTCACCGCCATCGAGCTGGACATCATCTCCATCACCATCATCATCATCTCCACCATCATCACCGCCATCTCCTCCACGAGCACCTCGTCACCGCTCGTAGCAATTTGGGTTTGATCTTGATTGTTTGATAGGGGAAACTCTCCCAGTGTCGATTTCTACTTGTTGTTTATGCTATTGAGTGAAACCATTGAACCAAGGTCTATGTTCAGATTGTTATTCATCATCATATCACCTCTGATCATGTTCCATATGATGTCTCGTGAGTAGTTCGTTTAGTTCTTGAGGACATGGGTGAAGTCTAATTGTTAGTAGTGAACTATGGTTGAGTAATATTCAATGTTATGATATTTAAGTTGTGGTGTTATTCTTCTAGTGGTGTCGTGTGAACGTCGACTACACGACACTTCACCTTTATGGGCCTAGGGGAATGCATCTTGTACTCGTTTGCCAATTGCGGGGTTGCCGGAGTGACGAAACCCGAGCCCCGTTGGTATATCGATGCGGGAGGGATCGCAGGATCTCGGAGTTTAAGGTTGTGGTTAGATTTATCTTAATTACTTTCTTGTAGTTGCGGATGCTTGCAAGGGGTATAATCACAAGTATGTATTAGTCCTAGGAAGGGCGGTACATTAGCACAGAGTTCACCCACACAACACTTATCAAAACAATGAAGATTAATCAGTTGTATGTAGCGAAAGCACTAGACTAAAATCCCGTGTGTCCTCGAGAACGTTTGGTCATTATAAGTAAACAAACCGGCTTGTCCTTTGTGCTAAAAAGGATTGGGCCACTCGCTGCAATTATTTCTCTCGCATTTTACCTACTCGTACTTTATTCATCTGTTACATCAAAACCCCCTGAATATTTGTCTGTGAGCATTTACGGTGAAACCTTCATCGAAACTGCTTGCCAACACCTTCCGCTCCTCGTTGGGATCGACATTCTTACTTATCGAAGATACTACGATACACCCCCTATACTTGTGGGTCATCAAGACTATTTTCCGGCGCCGTTGTCGGGGAGTGAAGCGCTATTGGTAAGCGGAATTGGTAAGGAAATCTTTACTTGTTTGTGCTGATTTTATTTCTGCTCGCTGCTATAAGTCATTATGGAGAGATCTTCTCTTCAATTTCTATTTGGGAAATCTACTACTACTGCAACGGTAGTGGATGAGGCGCCGGGTGAGGAAGTAATACCATATAAAATACCTACGAAAATTATTGAACATGTTATGGATAACCGCTATGAAGGGGATGGAACTGTCCATCCTGGTGATCATTTACTGTTTTTGCATGAATTATGCGGGTTATTCAAATGTGCAGGTATTGCTATGAATGAAGTTAGGAAGAAACTATTCTCTATATCGCTATCTGGTAAAGCGGCGCATTGGTATAAATTGCTGAAGAATGGTGATTCTCTTGACTGGGAGGACATTGTGCCTTTATTTTATTCCAAATTTTATCCTCCAAGTGAAATTCACAAAGATCGGAACCGCATATATAATTTCCGGCCTCATGATGGAGAGAGTATTGCCCAAGCTTGGGGGAGATTGAAGTCTTTAATGCTCAAATGCCCCATTCATGAGCTTCCGGTAATATTATTATTGATAATTTCTATGCAAGACTTTCTTTTCAAGACAAGACCTTGTCGGATACTTCTTGTTCTGGATCATTTACACGCAACAAAGAAGAGTTTAAAAGGGACCTTCTTGATCGGATCCAAGAAAATACTCGAAGGTTGGGAGAACGATAAAGATAGAGAATCGGGTATAATTTATGATTATAAATGCATTGAAGCTTTTATGGATACCGATACATTTCGTAATATGAGTGCTACATATGGCCTTGATTCTCAAGTTGCTGCAAACCTTTATAAAGCTTTTGCCTCTCATTATGAATTGCCTAAGAAGAATTTTGATAAGTATCATGAACCATACAAAGATAAAACTGATTCATCTATTAATAAGTGTGTTGTAATTGAAACTACTGATCGTGTTATTCCTGAAGCTTATATTGAAAAAACTCCTTTTCCTGCTAAAATGAAAGAGTACTCTGTTATAAATAGTGCGGTTCATAAAAGTGAAAATAAACCTAGAGAACCTGAAGAACAAATAAAAGTTGAACCTCTTTGTTGCAATAGTTAAAGATCTTGTGATCGAAAATGTAGAGGATGGTCATATTATTTTCTGTGAAGATGCTTCTAATATTGTTTCCCATCCTAATAAACCCCAACAAGCTAGTGTTCCTATGCTATCTCGTTAAAATTGGTGATCATTGCTATTATGGTTTATGTGATATTGGTGCAAGTGTTAGTGCTATACCTTATGAGCTATACACGGAGATTATGCACGAAATTGATTCTTGTGAACTTGAAGATATTGATGTGGTTATTCAGCTGGCTAATAGAGAAACTATTTCACCAATTGGTATTGTTCGAGATGTGGAAGTTCTATGTGGTAAGATTAAATATCCTGCTGACTTCTTGGTACTTGGTTCTCGTCGCTAGTGATTATTGTCCTATCATTTTTGGTAGATCTTTTCTAAATACTTGTGGAGCTATTATAGATTGCAAGAAAGAGAAAATTTTGACTAAATTTGCTGGTGAATCTTATGAGTTTAATTTCTCTAAATTTACTAAAACTCCTTATAAAGCTGATTTGCCTAGTAATGATTTTAAAATGGAGCAGTGTGCATCTATTGTTCTTGTTCCTAACAATCCTTTGCAGCAACATCTGGAGGATAGCGAGAGTGAAGTTTTTAGGAAAGAAAGAGAGGAGCTTGAGGAGATTTTTCTTCGCCAACCTATCCTCAAGCATGATTTACCGGTGGAAGACTTGGGTACAACACCGCCACCAAAGGAAGATCATGTTTTTGATTTAAAGCCTTTACCTGATAATCTTAAATATGCTCATATTGATGATAAGAAAATATATCCTGTTATTATTAGTTCTAAGCTTACGAGTTTGAAGAAGAAAGATTATTGCAAATATTGAAGAAACACCGAGGTGCTATTGGCTATACTCTTGATGACTTGAAGGGGATTTCTCCCTCTATTTGCCAACACGCCATTAATATGGAAGATGATGCGAAGCCTCGTTGTTGAACCTCAGCGTCGTCTAATTCCTAAGATGAAGGATGTGGTAAGAAATGAGGTATTACGACTTCTTGAAGCTGGTATTATATATCCTATTGCCGATAGTAGATGGGTTAGTCCTCGTGCATTGCGTTCCTAAGAAAGGAGGAATGACTCGTTGTGCCTAATGATAATGATGAGCTCATACCTCAAAGAGTAGTTGTAGGGTATAGAATGTGCATTGATTATCGAAAAGTTAATAAAGTTACTAAGAAAGATCATTACCCTTTACCATTTATTGATCAAATGCTAGAAAGGTTATCTAAAAATACTCATTTTTGCTTTCTTGATGGTTATTCTGGGTTTTCACAAATTGTCGTTAAAGCTAAAGATCAAGAGAAAACCACTTTTACTTGTCCCTATGGAACTTATGCTTATAGGCGTATGCCTTTTGGTTTATGTAATGCTCCTGCTACTTTTCAAAGATGCATGTCTGCTATTTTTCATGGCTTTTGTGAGAGTATTGTGGAAGTATTCATGGATGATTTTTCTTTCTACGGGAATTCTTTTGATAGTTGCTTGCGAAACCTTGATAAAGTTTTGCAGAGATGTGAAGAAACTAACCTTGTTCTTAATTGGGAGAAATGCCACTTTATGGTTAATGAAGGAATTGTATTGGGACATAAAATTTCGAGAGAGGTATTGAAGTTGATAGAGCTAAAGTTGAAGCTATTGAGAAGATGCCCTATCCGAGGGATGTTAAAGGTATTCGTAGTGTTCTTGGACATGTTGGGTTTTATAGGAGATTTATTAAAGATTTCTCCAAGATTTCAAAACCTCTTACTAATCTTCTTCAAAAAGATGTACCTTTTGTTTTTGATGATGATTGTAAGGAAGCTTTTGAAACTCTAAAGAAAGCCTTAACAACTGCTCCTATAGTTGAACCTCCCGATTGGAACTTACCATTTGAAATTATGTGTGATGCTAGTGATTTTATTTGTAGGCGTCTGTTCTTGGACAGCGAGTAGATAAAAAATTAAATGTTATTCATTATGCTAGCAAGACTCTTGATGCTGCTCAAAGAAATTATGCTACTACTGAAAAAGAATTGTTAGTCGTAGTCTTTGCTTGTGATAAATTTAGATCTTATATTGTTGATTCAAAAGTTACAATTCATACTGATCATGCTGCAATTAGATACCTTATGACAAAGAAAGATGCTAAGCCGAGGCTTATTAGATGGGTACTTCTTTTGCAAGAATTTGATTTACATATTGTAGATAGGAAAGGAGCTGATAATCCGTTGTTGATAATTTGTCTAGATTGGAAAATATTGCTTATGATCCTGTTCTCGTTAATGATAGTTTTCCAAATGAACAACTCGGCTGTAATAAAGGTGAGCTCGCGAGACAGTCCTTGGTATGCTGATTATGCTAACTTTATTGTTTCCAAGTACTTGCCTCCGACCTTTTCAGCTCAGCAGAGGAGGAAATTCTTTTATGACTTGAGGCATTATTTCTGGGATGACCCACACTTATATAAAGAAGGAGTGGATGGTATTATGCGAAGGTGTGTTCCCGAATATGAACAACAAGAGATATTGAGTAAATGTCATGGCGGTGCTTATGGAGGACATCACGCCGGAGATAGAACCGCGCAAAAGGTTCTACAATCAGGTTTTTATTGGCCAACTCTCTTCAAAGATGCAAGGAAGTTTATTTTATCTTGTGATGAATGTCAAAGGGTTGGTAATATCTCCAGACGCAATGAAATGCCTATGAATTATACTCTTGTTATTGAACCGTTTGATTGTTGGGGATTTGACTTCATGGGACCATTTCCCTCTTCCAAAGGTAACACTCATATACTTGTTGCTTTTGATTACGTTACTAAATGGGTGGAAGCCATACCTACAAAAAGTGCTGATGGTGAGACCTCTTTAAAAATGCTTTTAGATGTTATTTTTCCTAGATTTGGAGTACCTAGATATATTATGACTGATGGAGGTTCTCATTTTATTCATGGAGGTTTTAGAAAAACTCTTGCTAAGTATGGTATTAATCATAGAATTGCTTCCGCTTATCACCCTCGAAGTAGTGGACAAGTAGAATTATCAAATAGAGAAATTAAATCTATCTTGCAGAAAACCGTTAGTAAATCTAGAAAGAATTGGGCTAGTAAATTGAAAGACGCACTATGGGCTTATAGAACTGCTTATAAAAACCCCATGGGAATGTCACCTTATAAAATGGTTTACGGAAAAGCTTGTCATTTACCTTTAGAACTAGAACACAAAGCTTATCGAGCTGTTAGAGAATTAAATAAAGATCCTAAACTTGCCGGTGATAAGAGGTTGCTACAATTAAGTTCTCTAGATGAATGGAGAAGTGAAGCTTATGAAAATGCTAAACTCTTTAAAGAAAAAGTTAAAAAATGGCATGATAGAAGGATCATCAAAAGAGAGTTTAATATTGGGGATAAAGTCCTATTGTATCGGTCTCGTCTCAGATTCTTTGCAGGGAAATTACTCTCGAAATGGGAAGGACCATATGTTGTTGAGGAGGTGTATCGTTCAGGAGCAATTAAAATTAGCTCTCTCCAAGGCAATGCTACGCAAGTGGTGAATGGGCAAAGACTCAAGCATTATATCTCGGGTGATTCTTATAATGTTGATATTGATATTATTCGAGTGGAAACGCCGGAGGCTTTCATCAAAGGACAAATAGACAGTCCGCCAGAACTCGACTTTGAATAGGTAACAGTACTGGTAATGAAAAGTTCGCGATTTACTTTCCGAACATTATTTTTGTTGTTTTTGGAAAATATGAAAAATTACGAGTTCGAAACGGAGTGGAAAGGACGCACGAGGGCGTGCCACCATAGGCCGGCGCGGCCTGACTCGGGCCCGCGCCGACCTATGGTCCGGCCGCCTCGTCGCCCCTTTCCGACTCCGGTTCGATCCGGTACTTTCCGTCCGTTCTAAAAAAAATTATTATAAAATCCCCGGACCCCCGGAGGTCCGTATATCGTTTTCTCGACGTGTTTTGTTTCGAGCTGTTTCGCCAGGATCCGTTTTCAGTTTAGAGGCACCATGGTCTCCAAGAACAAGGGCAAGGGGCTTTCGGAGGAAGAAGTGAAGGAGGTGCCATCAAGACAAGATCGGCAAGCCGGAGGGAGCAAGCAAATCTTGGTGGGATCCGTTGACACTCAACGTTCTTTTTCTCATAACTTGCGGGGACCTCTACCACCCGCTCTTAGCCTCGACTCCTTCCCCATGATGGAAGAAGTTCTACGGATTATCGATGAGTTTTGTGATCAATATCGGGCTCTAAGAAGAGAAGTGGAGATACTCCAGGAGGAGAATTGCCGTCTCCGAAGAATGATTGAATACCACTCGATTCGCATCACAAGGTCGTCTTCGCCAACCTCAGATAACAATGAATCTCTTCGAATCTTAGTGCAGAATTGTCAAGTCGAGAAACTGAAGTTGAAGGAGTTTATTAAGAAGCGCGGGAAGAATTCATCACCACCATCACCAAAGGAGTAATCCATCATCGGTATTGGCATCCCCTTGATTTGTTCCAAGCTTGGGGGAGTGCCGCGGTATCACATTATCATTACCTTTTACTTTTTACTATCAAGTAGTGTCATATCATGAGTAGGGAAGTTATCGTATGAGATGGGTTGCAGTATGGAAGTATCTCTCCTTTAGTTCGTCTATGTATCCCTTGGTGTGAGTTATTGTTATGGAATATTAATGAGAAGTCTTATCATTTACATATTGCACACCTTATTTTAGTTTGCAATTTCTACTATATGATTGATCTTGATTTTAGTATTGGTACCACTTTGGGAGCATTGAGTTAATCTATTTGGTTTTGGCAAACTTAGCAATGGTCAATAGCAACAACACTTTGAGTTTTAGAAGAATAGAGGAAATACATGTAGAAGATATTATTATCTTTCTTATCAGTCCTTAGCATTAGTATTCTAAAGTTAAAACTGTTTGTGCTTACAAGTAAGATGCATGATTGTTTCTATCACATGTATATTTGTTTGTTTCACCTCAACTCTTATGCTTGCTAATTAACCTTGCTAGCCAAAGACTTGTACTGAGAGGGAATACTTCTCGTGCATCCAAACCTGAACCCAAACCTATGCCATATGTGTCCACCATACCTACCTACCGCATGGTATTGTCTGCCATTCCAAGTAAATACTTCATGTGCTACCTTTAAACAATTCAAAACTTATTACTTCTTATTTGTGTCAATGTTTTATAGCTCATGAGGAAGTATGTGGTGTTTTATCTTTCAGTCTTGTTAGGCAGCCTCCACTAATGGACTAGTGGCTTCATCCACTTATCCTATAATTTTGCAATAAGAGCCGGCAACGGGGTTCCCAACCCCAATTAATCAACTTTCATTAATAATCCTCTTCACATGTTTTGCCCCGATTCATCGATAAGCAACTTAATTTTGCAATAGACACTCCTCCATGGTATGAGATTGTTGGAAGGCACCCGAGGATTCGGTTAGCCATGGCTTGTGTAAGCAAAGGTTGGGGGAGTGTCACCCTCAAACAAACTAAAATACATGTGTAAACAAAAGAGAAGAGGGATGATCTACCTTGCTGGTAGAGATAACGTCATTCATGGGAGCCGCTCTTTGGAGGTCTGTTTGGCAAGGGGGTTAGAGTACCCGCTACCCGTCGTTGACAACAACAAACACCTCTCAAAACTTTACTTTTATTCTCTTTATATGATTTCAAAACTGAAAAAGCTCTAGCACATGATTTAATCTCTGCTTCCCTCTGCGAAGGGCCTGTCTTTTACTTTATGTTGAGTGAGTAAACCTATTTCCCTCCATCTCAAGCAAGCATTTGAGTTGTTGTGATCAAACTATTATATTGTGATTTGCTTCATCATGTCTTTACTCTTTCTTGTTTAGTACAAGTTTTACCTTGAATGAATATAGCTTTGAAAGTCATCAATGATTAATATGATTGAGTATGCAAGTTTACCATAAGCTTTTGATATGAGAGCGCTGCTCAATAGATGAATATTATCTGTTAAATGTTCTCTGACCAAGAACAAAGTTTGCCATCACCAATTATGATTCCTTATGCACCTTTATTTGTGACCACCTTATACTTGTTTCAAGATTGAGTTATATGAGGAAGTTGTTTACTATAATGTCTTGTGTGAATGAATATGATGCTTCTTGTCCGTATTTTATTTATCGACTATTCACTCCATAAACATGTGGACCTGTTTACAGAGTTCAGTTTCGCTTGGGGACAAGCGAAGTCTAAGCTTGGTGGGAGTTGATACGTCCAATTTGCATCACTATTTTATATCATAATTTGCTGTTATTCATTGATATATTTCATATTGGAACACAATACTTATGTTATTTCATCTATTTTGCATGTTTCATGATTATTTGGAGATTGAGCACCGGAGCCAGGATTCTGCTGGAAAAAGCACCGTCAGGATGCGATATTTCGGAAGATCAACTGTGGAAGGAAGTTTTAAAGAAAATCCTATTTTTCCAGATGACGGAGGAAGCCAGAAGGGGGAGCCAGGTGGACCCAGGGTGGGCCCACACCATAGGGTGGCGCGGCCCAAGGCTCGGCCGCGCCACCATGTGGTGTGGGGCCCCCTCGGCCTCTTTCGCCTCCTTTTCTTCGCGAAACCCTTCGTCCCGAAGACCGAAGCCACGAGAGGAATCCTCACGAAGGGTTACGGCCGCCTCGCGGGGCGGAGAACACCGGAGAGAAAAGAGCTCTCCGGCGGGCGGGAATCCGCCGGGGAAATTCCCTCCCGGAGGGGGAAATCGACGCCATCGTCACCGCCATCGAGCTGGACATCATCTCCATCACCATCATCATCATCTCCACCATCATCACCGCCATCTCCTCCACGACACCTCGTCACCGCTGTAGCAATTTGGGTTTGATCTTGATTGTTTGATAGGGGAAACTCTCCGTGCATCGATTTCTACTTGTTGTTTATGCTATTGAGTGAAACCATTGAACCAAGGTCTATGTTCAGATTGTTATTCATCATCATATCACCTCTGATCATGTTCCATATGATGTCTCGTGAGTAGTTCGTTTAGTTCTTGAGGACATGGGTGAAGTCTAATTGTTAGTAGTGAACTATGGTTGAGTAATATTCAATGTTATGATATTTAAGTTGTGGTGTTATTCTTCTAGTGGTGTCGTGTGAACGTCGACTACATGACACTTCACCTTTATGGGCCTAGGGGAATGCATCTTGTACTCGTTTGCCAATTGCGGGGTTGCCGGAGTGACGAAACCCGAGCCCCCGTTGGTATATCGATGCGGGAGGGATCGCGAGGATCTCGAGTTTAAGGCTGTGGTTAGATTTATCTTAATTACTTTCTTGTAGTTGCGGATGCTTGCAAGGGGTATAATCACAAGTATGTATTAGTCCTAGGAAGGGCGGTACATTAGCACAGGTTCACCCACACAACACTTATCAAAACAATGAAGATTAATCAGTCTGTATGTAGCGAAAGCACTAGACTAAAATCCCGTGTGTCCTCGAGAACGTTTGGTCATTATAAGTAAACAAACCGGCTTGTCCTTTGTGCTAAAAAGGATTGGGCCACTCGCTGCAATTATTTCTCTCGCATTTTACCTACTCGTACTTTATTCATCTGTTACATCAAAACCCCCTGAATATTTGTCTGTGAGCATTTACAGTGAAACCTTCATCGAAACTGCTTGTCAACACCTTCTGCTCCTCGTTGGGATCGACATTCTTACTTATCGAAGATACTACGATACACCCCCTATACTTGTGGGTCATCAGTAACTAAGGAGTATTAACATAGAGCTACATGCATTGCCAACCTACGAAGCACCGATACGGATACGTGTATCCGTATCGGACCGATACGGATACGTAAATACGGCATTTTGAAAATACGCGGATACGAGGATACGTTTTAATAGCTTTCTAAATTAGAAATAAATTTACACCAATACATTGATACAACGGCATTTGGTATTGCTCCACAACCCTTGATTTATCTAAAATTGTAACATAAATAACTTCACTGTAGAATGTTAGGATTTGTAGCTTGCTCCTGGCTTATCGGTTGCTGCTCGGCATCGGCCGCTTGCTGCGAGCCGCCAGCCAAGCTTCTTGGCTCCTGCGCCGAGACGGAAAAGTTGTCGGGTCTCCGCCGGCTAGGTCGCCACCGCTACTCGGGTGCGGATCTAGTAGTGCCACCACAAGAGGAAGGAGGCAGCTGTGTCGGGGTCTCGGGGGAGGGTGGGAATTGGCAAGGGAGGGTTAAAAAAGAGGTTAGGATTTTTCATCTGGGCTGGACCGTATCGGATCTGTGTCCAAACCGTATCGGAATAGGTATCTGAATTATTATAAATTATTTTTAATTTGTTAATTTAGCGATACATCAAAAACCGTAGGGATACGGTATCCGAGCCGTATCCGTATCGGATACCGTATCCGACACGGACACGGCCTCTCTGCCCCGTATCCATGCAGCGGAGTTGCCAACTAGGCAAATTGATGACATGGCATGATATTAAATGAAGAGAGAGATGGTTGTGGTAAGTGGTAACTAGCTATGTTACCATAACACTTTTCAAGATAGAATGAGTCTACATGCTAACTAATACACTCATGCATGATAGTACTACATCTAAGTTACTATGCATTATGAAGATAGTAACATAGAGTAGTGTCATATGCATGCGGAAATTCAATTTGGCTCCCGGGTGCATATGCTCCCTCTACCAAAAAAATCATATTTTAAAATATCTAAAAAAATTAGCAAAAAATTTTACATGTACATATTCATAATATATGTTCGTTCGCCAAGTTTCACGAAAAACCAATATTTTTTGTGGTCTATGTAAAAAAGAGAAAACTTATCTTGTGAAAAGCATTATTTTTAGTACTGAGTTTTATCTTTTTACACACGTCACATGACTAGTCGATTTTTTATGAAACAACTTTGTAAGCGCATAGCACGAGAATATGTACATGTGAATTTTTTGTTTCAATTTTTGAAATTCAAAATATGTGTAAGATGCATTTCAAAATAGAGGGAGCATATGCACCCATGTTTCAAAATACCACTCCCGCATGCGCATGACACTACTATATGTTAGTCCCCACTATGACCAGAAAGAAAGTCTTAGTAGCTCTATTCAGCAATTTAAGGCCAGGGGTCCCATCAAGTCATCATCATAAAATCATTTACACCCAAGTTCTCCAAAGTCCAATTCAAAAATGCGTCTGAAATATTTCGGATTCATTTTGCAGGGGGGGTGCCTCTTGATTGACATTTTGAACTTTGCTACAGTAGAAGCAATATAAGTACTAGAAAAATTGTAGACCGACGTAGTGCCTCTGTTTAAGAATCCAAGGCCTACGGTCACATTTAGTCATAATCACAACCAAAATCAGTTCCCATGTACTATCTCCTAAAAAAACTTAAATTCAAAAACGCGTAGCGAATATTTTGGATTTTATTGGCGGGAGATTGTAGCGCTTGTCAGATATTTTCAATTTAGCTGGCGCTAAAAAATACTCGTACTAGAAAATTTGGTAGCTTACTTGTAGTACTACCTCCTTTCAGGGATACAAGGACAAGGACCCATCAACTAAAATAATGTATGAAACTGGTCACCAATGGGCCAACTAATACTTATGCTTTTCCCATGCAGCGCAATATAAAAAAATACTACAAAACAGATTAAACCTTGATTAAATATTGGTGCATCCAATCCATTCAGTTTTCATTAAATCCACATCACCAAGGAAACAACCACCAGGTACATAACAAGTGCAGATAGAAGCACCAACAAAATAGTTCAGCATCACAAACCCTTTCACACAACCAAGGGACACCTTTGACTGTCAGTGTTCACTGTGGTATTCAGCATCTCCCACACTTTCTCAGGATGTTGCCCAGGTGGGCTTGACTTGCTTCTAATCCTGAAGTTATACGGCGGATGACTACTCTTTGTGCAGCCACTATTGCTCGTTCCTCTTTGAGTTGTTCCTCGAGAACATAAAAAGACAATGACTTGGACCTCAACCTGCGCTTGGGCTTTGACTTGGACTTGGACCTCGACAAATTAGTTGTGAACCCAGCATTACGCAGGAATGTGTTGTTGGCTATACCATGACATTGTAGTACCTTGGAAAATGAATTCAGACATTCTTCCTGGGTTTTTTCTATACCATCTTTCTTTGGTTTTGCCAGCTCCACTTTCATGTCAGACTGAGGAGTTTTCAGTTGTTACACATGTGTAAGAGAAGAGATTATAATGTGAAGACATGTGTATGAACTACCTCTAATAATCCTACAAACCGGCATGGCTGATTACCGCATATACATTTTAGTAAGAGCATGTTACATCATATTGACATGTCTTCTATTGCTAACACGTAATAGCAGGACTATAAAAATATGCATGGATCCATGTGTAGAATTCGTAATATGCATGATATTGCTGAGAAGTATACAAGTGAATTGTACTAGCCCTTTCCACCAGTTCGGACATTTGGTTGTGTTGGCTAGTGCATGAAGCTTGACAGATATGACAAGATATTTCTGCATACAATTGAAAACCATAACTGACATTAGTAGAGAATACTTACAATAACACTCTGTGCAAAATGTCCAGTCAAACCATTTCTTCTCGTCTGGCACACCTTGAATTGCTCAAGTAGACTCATCTCTCTATCTGTACTCTCACAGTATTCTTGCCTTGCATTCTGATATTTTCGTAAGAGAAAATATAAATTAGTTTCACAACCACGTCACATGCCGACATGCGACAATTGAAATTTTTCGAAAAATAAATAATATAAATAAAACAGAGACATCAATTTACGATGTATATTGTGCATCTATAAATTCTAAATGATTTACTAATTTAAATATAGCTGTACAGATAACATTCCTTACCATACAGTAGAGGTGTCCAATAAAGCTACGAGATCATGTACGCTGATGTAAACGTACAGTATTACGAGCACGCATGTTACTTCGAGCGATGAACTACAAATGAAGACTTGTGAGACACATGCTTAAAAAGGAATCAGTAATGTGATCTTGTCTCACTGTCTTCACAGAACATACCAAATTATTTTGAGCAGACCAATACTCAACAAGATCACACCATTGATCATCAGTCATCTGTAGTATAGGAGAGGTTGTTGGAATATCGCTAGGAGTCCTCCCAGCAAAGTATCTCATCTTTAGCCTATGGCGCTCCTGGCGCAACGCTGAAGAGAATATGCTCCTGATAATAGTGATTACATTCTTCATGTCATCATCAAACTCAAGACATGTCTGTTTACAATAATCGGAACCATTCATGTGTTAGATAGCTAGCCAACAGCAAGCTAGAGGGCATGTGAACGAGCAACATGGTATTGTTTACGAAAATGACTTACATGTAACATGTGCAGTAAACCTTCAAAATGGGAAGGGGTGTTTACGTGTTGTTTCCATGATAGAAAGATAGGAATTTGAGTCCTGACAAAAACGCCTGTGATCGATGCTATATTAGATGATTCTTGTGGATCCAGTGGCCTTCTGATACCTGCTATAACTGATGTGATGGGAAATCTTGTTCCGATTCAGGCAATCTTAGTTTTAAGTGATTTCAAAGTCGTTGGCCCACTTCGTTTTCTTGGTCGTGGTGGAACTGCAAATTTAAGCATTACATCAAGCTATCAAGGTATTTATGTAAAGGAGCATGTAAGGGAATACGTACCTAATTCGGCCCCACCATCATCTTTAAGGAAGAAGTTGTCTCTGGCAGGACCAAAGATCGGCGGGCGATCGTGATTAGTTAGGTGTTGAGAACCTGCTGTTGAAACTGGGTCTGCTGTGAATTGTTCTTGGGTAACTGGATTGGCAACGGTGGCTGGGGAACATGTGGTTTGGTATTTGCTCCGTCTACGGCTTTTGGACCAACCGATGTGGGGTTAGGTCGAAGCTTTTTATGTTGGTGTTTCGCATTATAATATTTTTTTGCCTGGTCATCATTTTCAACTAGATTAGAGTGACTCTGACTCTGAGACCTTGTTTTTACTCTGTTCACTGCATTTTTTTGTGATCTGACATGACCAGCTTGAACCCTTTTTATTTTTAGGTGGGCTGTCAGCCATTGAGCTTCCTGTTGAACTATGTTCTTCACCTTGTCGGTATTTGAATCGTCCTTACGTGAAGTCACTGATGCCTGTCAGAGATAAACGGTACAATCAACAAAATCATATACATGGTTGATACGAATATGAAACATAAGAACAGCAAGCCAAGACATGATGAAACATATGTTATTATTATGTGTTAACTGAGCAGATGATAATGCTATAACTTGGGCTGGGTTGGACGGATACATCACAGTTATTGAAGATGCAACAATAATGCCAATGAAAAGAGCGAGAAATCACCTTGGGGGTGGAGTAGGGTGCTTGACAAGGGCATCCTGTTTACTCAGGTCTCCCTCAGACTCTTGTTCAGTAGGATCAAGTTCTGAATAAGAAAATTGATTGTTATCGATGGAGACAGGAGAGGGGTTTGATTGTTCACTGGTGATGCCTATATTTTCTCTCCGGCCCTCTTTGTACTCTAGTACAGTATCTTTAGCATGCATTAGAAAAAAATGCTAACGAGATTTATCATGGAACTTTGAGTAGAGAAGTAGAAGGGCAAATTAGTAGTAGCAAGTAGATGATAGCTCAAAAAGGAATAAAGCGTAGATCAAAAATAAATGATTTCCCTGTGCATGCCAATTGGTAAGCAGATGGCACACATTTGTTTACAAGATTTATAAACATGCAGTTTAATAATGTCGACTAATCACTCTGCAGGCTTGACTTCTACTACAGTCATACCAGATAGCACCAAACAGATTGTAGGAAAAGTAAACTTGGAACCCCTAAAACAGATCGCACCAAACTGATGTTCGGAAATGAAATGCATAACGGAAGCGGCTACACACCAACCTTCGCATGGGGAGAGGACGGGTTTACGCTTTGGTTTCGCGCGGTGGACCGGTTGGGCGCGGGGTCTACCCATTTCACCGTGCGGTAGACCTGGGATTCGGGAAGCAGATCCGACGCAGCGGCGGAGGTGGACGGCGTCCCTGAGCAGGATCCGGCGCGGTGGGCGTCGGCTACGGTGGAGCACAAATGGTGCGGTGTGCGCCTTCGTCGGGGGAGCGGCTCCGGCTTGCTTGACAACGTCTTCTCGGACACTACAGCGGCTGGTCAGGAGGCTGTGGTGGCGAGCGGTGGTGCACTGCCGTCGTCGGGCGAGATGCTCCGATTCGGTGGGTGACGCGTGAGAGATGTGGGATTCGGCGCCTGTGCTGGTGGTATGTTTTAATGGCTGGGGTGAGATTGGCCTTGGCCCGAATAAGAGAAGAACCGCTGGGGATGTTTTTGATGAAAGGATAAGATGGGAAATTCGAACATTTGAAAATTGGAGGCGGCAACCCGAGCTATTTTCGCCGGTGTTTTGGGGCTTCGACGAAAATGGTTTGGTGGATGCGCGAAAAAAAATGGACGCGGTCCGACCCCATCAAGGTCTCATTTGTAAGCATGGGCGGTACGGCAGCGATCCTACCTTGATTTTTAGTGAATATCCATTCATATATATTTTATGAACATTTGAGTGCTTAAAACGGAATTCATATGACAAAGTTGCGCCTATTATAGTGAACACTGCGTGGACCTGATTTCGAAAAGAAAACATGGACTAGGTACCAAAAAACATATATAGACTCATTCTCCGCATTAAAAAGGTTGATGTATCATGGATCTTAGTATATCTAAAATAACCTTGAGCTATTCATTATCATACACGGAGAATTGAAGACTTTAGATATTTCTTTATATTTGAAAGAAACGCCATGTTTCATCCGACAACATTTATCATCTCATTGAGTTGGCGTTGATTTTATATGTGGTGACGAAAACAACTGAGACTCCTTTGATTTATAGGATTTAGATCCTACGGGAATTATTCTACACTATTGGTTATATTCATAGGGAACATATCCTATATGAATCTTGTACTGTACTACAAATCCTATATGAACAAAACATTAGGTCATCCCTCATGGAAAAATTCCTTTGGTACAATCAAAGAAACTCATATTCCCATAGGATTCAAATAGACAAGATGTACATATGTTTTTCCTATCCTATGACTTAAAGGAGTCCTGAAATGGCTCGACAACAAAAGATCATAAATTCCGAGTTGTGCATCGAGCAAAAGATATTGAAAATTCTTGATCGATCGAATTACAAAATTATTTTCAAAAGAACTAAAGTTTTGCCATTGATCACATAATTGGTAGGTATATAGGCTCTATTTATAATAAAAATATGTTTTTGTTTATTGGGATTGCGTTAGAATTACATGCATCACAATGTCTCGGGACTATTTCGGTTTTTACCTCTTCTTTTATAGTTCGCCCTATCTAAGATTATTTCCGACATTCACCAATGTTTGCAAGGAATGGCATGCAGTCGTTTCCCACCCTGTTTCGGAAAAAATGAAGAAAAAAAAGTGAACTTGTGGCTATAAAATGATAAGCTTGAATTTTGATAAGTTTTTTTTAAAAAAACTAGCTTCAAAATATGGCCTACCATTTTATATAAACAACCATGGGTCTTAACGAAAATGCCCAAGGTAAAATGTGCATTACCATTTTGGGGAAAGGTGCAATAAGATTTCATTTTTTTGTGGGAAACAAATTGTTGTTGTTTTTTTTGCCCTTTCTGAATAGCTAAAAAGGTGTCATCTTTTTTCCATACATTCCATAATGTCATAGAACATAAGCATTCGGTGTCGAGATATAGCAACAATTCAGTATAAGACAATACTAACATAGTTTCCATAAAGTACTGCTATCACATAAGAAAACAAAAGATCTAGATGATGACCCAAGAAACAACTTCCATGTATATAATAACAATCTATTGACCATATGGCGGCTTTTGCATCACCCTATCAAAATCATCTGCCTTCAAACACGAGAGTAGAATGTCGACACGTGCTTCAACATGTTCCAAGATCCTCTTGATGATCTCATGGACATCTGCATCAGCCGAATTGGAATCAAAGTTGTCAGCCACTAGCTTCTGCTGAAAAAGAAACACCAGTGTTGAAGGCGTCGATTTTAGGAGTCCCCACATTTCATTACTTGCAAGACCAAGATGATCAAATTCCCTTTACTTCATAAGAATGTCTGGATCGCTGGCACGATCGAAATCTTTGCTAGTACCCTCCTTTGGCTGAATTCAAATTTGCATCAGATCTTGGTGCCCATGCATTTGGTATATGCGGGAAATTTTTTGCCAATATGCAGTGCATTGCACATAGCGTCCTACTGTACAGGGGTACTTCTACATATCTTCTTCCAAATATAATTTAATTTATTTCGGTTTGGATTCAATTTGTTTCAAAATTGTCCGGTATACCATTTGTATTGGTAGGAGATGCAGACTTTGAATTTTAATCATTGTTTCTAGGTGCGACACTTGCAGTGGTACAGTCAAGGATTTTATCCAATGTTTCATGTCTTGACATATCCTTTTCGTAATGGAGGTTGAGACCCTCGACCTCCGCATCAAAATGATGCACATGGATTTTTTTAGTATGGTATTCAACAAAATCTGATAAGATGCAAAAATCAAACCTTGGACAAATATGACACATGCTCACTTGGGTAGAAAGCCAATCAAACTGATAGAAATTAGATTGCAGAGTCCTTGCATGTTAAACTATATATTGCCAAACACCACATATATTAAGGGATACATATTAATTTCGATACTACAACTTTTATGATAGAAGATTTGTAACTACAAACGTTGTGGGCTGTGGCTGCCCTCCTCAATCTACTCACTTGTCTCATCGGCAACCGTCTCCACCTCTCTACATGCACATATGGGTACACCTTCTTCACACCCGAAGAAGATTACTGGAGTTTCCTATCATGCTCCACCACTTGTAGTAGGTGTGCTCCTTTTTCAGAGATGAATTCTCTTTTAGGATGGAGATGTTCTCCTTTTTCAGAGATGAGTTCTCTTTTAGGATGGAGATGTTCTCCTTCGATAGAGATGAGTTCTCCTTTGATAGAGATTAGTGCTCATTCAAGAGTACGACATACTCATTCCATAGCTTCACAGCACGGTTTACCAGATGTGTGTTCACATCTCGGAGCTTGGACGCATGGTCAATCAACTCGCGCGACTCATCCAGGAGCGACCGCCGGATTACTTGCATAGACGCTTCATGTTGTCGTCCTTCATTAGATGGTAGATTCGCAGAGCGACCCTGTGTGACACATGATATTATACTAATAAAGTGCAAGAGTGTAACTTCAATAGTAATATAGTACTCCGAAAGTTTGCATGACTTAAACTTCAATACTCATAGTAATATGTACAAGACTAACTTCAATAGTAATTGTAATATGTATAAATTTCAATTGCAATACTGTAGTAATATGTGTACTCCGGAGCTTGGAGCAATAAAGTTTCAAACTAAGAACGAAACATGAACTAATAAAGTTTGCCCTATGCATCAATCGATGGAGAGGCTGGATCTCCAGTCCGAAAGGGGGGGGAAAAGACTGCAGTGAAGTTTGAAGTTTGCATTGAAGTTCGAAAGTGGTAATGCAGCTAGTATTAGTGCAGTAGAAATCCTTTGTGCCTTGTTTGGTTGACGTGTTTTCACATGGTTCAGTGAGTAATATACGGGTCTTTCTTAATAAGAACACATTTTATCTCGTTTGGCAGGAGAGTATTGGACAGGATCGAGTCGCGGGGATCCTCGGGAAACACTTCCACGCACGTCGGGTGGACGTGGAACCGCAACACCTCTCTGCTCTCGCGTTTCTGGTCGTTGCACATACGTGCTCCGATTGCTGCTTCTCCTTCCAGGCATCCACCCCGTTCTAGCATGGATCAGGCTGAGGGATTGATTCCAATGCAAAATTACAATTCCTGAGGCCCGCTGGCATGGATTACGTGAATATAAATTGGACGCTTCACTAATAAGGCTCGAGGAACCCCTCAAAAAATAAAACTAATAATGCCCCAGGCCAGGCTATCTCTCAGGTTGTCTTGATCTGCCGCAAATACTCACGCCAAAACATGGTGAATGAAGTATTTTGCACCAAATCCCCTCCAAATAATACTCAGTAGGGGGCTAAGTAGTTTTAAACCAATGATTAAACTACATGAACCACTGACCTTGAAGCTCTTCTCCTTGGAGAGGAACGACTCCCTGGCGACGGCGAGGTTGTCTTGCGGTACCGCAGCGAGGATCGTCACGTCCGAGCCCACGAAGAGGTCGTTGATCCGCCGCCGCATGGTGGGCACATCGGACTCAACGGCGAGGCCGCCATGCGCCCGCCGCAGCTCGCCGTGGGGGGGGGGCGTGCGAGTTGGCGGCGAGGTCCTGTAGTTGCTGCTGGGGGATTACGACGGTGGGCCGCACACCTAACAGGCCCCCTAGTCCACTCGTGGGATTCATCGCTAATACAGAGGTTGTGGATGGTACAGCCGCCGACGAGCATTGTACAGGTTGGGGCTATAGGATTTTGAAGATGAATGGGGAGAGGCGGCAGGGGCCTATAAATCGAGAGGAGTGAGGTAGCGAGAATTCCCGCCACGGGATTCAAATTTACCCCAACTGCAATTCATACAAGGGGTTGAAATTTTCAAGTTATTTTAACTAGGGAGTAGGGATCACACCAAAGGAGACGAAGCGAGAGCAATCACGGGGCCCCTCTTATTTATGGTGTCTTACCTTTTTAGGGTGATGTTGACTGTTGTGCAGGGTTTGTCAATGCGCAGGAGGTGCGAGCGAGCGAGGCCGACAATGAGAGAGAGATTTTTTTCGAGAGAGAGGGACAACCGAAGGATCCTGAAGGACCTAGAATTCCACTACGCATCAGAGCACGGTTTATAACAGGACACAAAATAAACAGGAAATTACATCTAACTCCCTAACTTGGTGAGAGAGTGTGTTTTTTTTTGCGAAAGAGAGAGAGAGAGTCTTGAGGCGTCTTCTCTTGACAAAGAAGATGGCTGGCATTTTGCCTACCTACCGCAGGTGACTTGTGCTCACTGAAGTGTGGGACCTCACGCATGGGAACCACACGTAAGTGACAGACCTGTCGGTGTCATAACTCAGGTGCTTATTATACTGTATTAGTACAAAGTTTTCTATGGTTCAAAAAAGGCAATCAAAAAGCATGGATTGTTCATCATTTTCTACATAGCTACGGAAAATACCATACTGCCATACCAGTGTTTTAGAAAATAGCCCTTCAAATAGTTTGGCAACATGTTGGACTTCGTCCAGCTTAATTTCTCCCCACATGTGAGCTTGGTACTAGTACTACACAAGAACCATGTCAAACTTTTGAATTAGGGCCCAAGTTTATGTATATATTTGCAACTTTTCACTCACGCATCAAAACTTTGAAAATATGTGCATTTTGGGTTGTCGCACATATAAATGTGCCTTGACTTGTCTACCACCAATCCAATTTTCATTTGTGGGGAAACATGTGACAAGATACATCATGCCGAAGTTTTGTACTAGGACATGGACACACTCAAACTAAACACGGTAATAGGCGATACAACATCGCACACATAAATAGACGACATGTATAGAATCATACATTTTTTGAACACAGAAAAGTCCCGAAGGACCTGGCGGCACTGCTTTTATATTATGACGGTGGGATTACAGATTGCAAGGAGAAATCTCTAAGTAAAAGGAAACTCCATCTGATCCTTCTCCAACGAGCTCAGATTTTAGCCTCGAAGCGCGATCATCTTCTCCATCGAGACCGGCAAGACCATCCACCTACCGTCTCGTTGGCTTATGCTCGCACGTCCGCTCGTGTTGCAAGTATTCGAGCAAGTCGCCGCTCATGTCGCAACCATCGTTGCTGCAATCTACCTTAAACGAGGAGGGATATCTATTAATCGAACCGCTTCCTCCTACGTCTTCGAGGATGCCGTCGCATCTCGGGCACGCGAGACTGGGCAGGTTTCTTACGCAGCTTCCGCATGTAAGGTGCCCTCGCCCATCCCTGCGAACGCACTGCTTAATACAAGGAAATTAACATGATTGTTCGCCAAAAGAAAAATACAGTTGGGTGGAACCTAACGAAGAAAGTACTAACCTGGTATAGTGGACGTCGTGCTATTTGAAAGCACAAACCGCAGGTGAACGATATTCTCGCCCCATTCGGTTGGAGAAAACATCCACTGGTAAAATCCATGACTTCAGACGAGAGACTTTCACCTTGCAAGACGCCCCAACATCCCGGGCACGCGCGACCGGACAGTATCCTAGAGCAGCTGCCGCATACCAACTTCTGGCACCCACGGCACTGCTTAATACAAGGAAATTAACACGACTATTGGCCCAAATTAAAATACATGTGGATGAACCTAGTGAAGAAAGTACTAACCGACGATATTGCAGGAGGTTGTATGGGTTGAGAGCACACTCTGCAGCTCGAACAGCTCTTCTCAATTTAGCAAAGTTGACGTAAACTCTAATGCTACCAGGGGGAACCTCCATGCCCAACGATTCTAAATGGAATATGAATTTAGAGGATGGAAAGGAGATAGGGATAGAGGGTTGTAGTCTTCGACTTGTATATAATATATAGGCGAGGGAATTGCAGATTCCACCACCTCCTACTTCGTACTTAGCTCATAGGAGGTGAAAAAATTAAAGAGGAGAGATGCATGTTCCCAATACGTTTTTTACTCCACTTCATAGTTTATCTTGGAAAACCCGCATGTACACTTATTTGTGGACGGAGGGAGTATGTTGCACAAAAAACCTTGTTTATCAACTTGAATATGCTTACTATATGACATAAGAAGACTATGTACTTTGGTTTTTCATTTTTCTGATTTTTTAGTTTTCTACCCATTTGAATCTTGCTCAAATCCTAGGTTTGACCATGATTTAAACAGGTTTATAACATGAAATGAAAAGTAAGCATGGATCCTTCTTAGTCACTCTAAAATGAAGCTTTTGGGATGTTCTTGAACTTTCCATGTTTGAAACCCAAAACGACTTCTCTTCATGCTAGACTTCATAAGATCGTTCGAGTTTAGGGTTAGGGGGTAGATACATGATTTATATGGTTTGAATATGTTCAAACCTTGTTAATTTATCAACTTGAATGCTTACCATATGACATAAGAAGACTATATGCTTTTGTTTTTCATTTTTCTGATTTTTTTTTTAATTTTATGCACATTTGAATCTTTTGGTCAAATCCTAGGTTTGACAAAGATTTAAACAAGTTTAAAATATGAAAATGAAAAGGTAAGCATGGATCCTTCTTAGTCACTCTAAAATGAAGCTTTTGGGATGTTCTTGAAATTTCCATGTTCGAAACCCAAAACGACTTCTCTTCATGCTAGACTTCATAAGATCGACCGAGTTTAGGGTTAGGGGTAGATACATGATTTGTATGGTTTGAATATGTCCAAACCTTGTTAATTTATGAACTTGAATGCTTACTATATGACATAAGAAGACTATATGCTTTTGTTTTTCATTTTTCTGATTTTTTATGAATTTTATGCCCATTTGAATCTTTTGGTCAAATGCAGTTTGACAAAGATTTAAACAAGTTTAAAATATGAAAATGAAAAGGTAAGCATGGATCCTTCTTAGTCACTCTAAAATAAAGCTCTTGGGAGGTTCTTGAAATTTTCAAGTTTGAAACCCAAAACCACTTCTCTTCATGATTGACTTCATAAGACAGAGTTTAGGGTTAGGGGTAGATATATACATGAGTTGTCTGGTTTTAATATGTCTAGACCTTGTTTATCAACTTTAATGCTTACTATATATATGACATAAGAATGCTATGTGCTTTGGTTTTTCATTCTTTTGATTTTTTTCTGAATTTGTATGCCCTTTTGAATCTTGGTCAAATCCTAGGCGGTTTGACCAAGATGTAAACAAGTTTAAAACATGAAAATGAAAAGGGAAGTCTGTATCCTTCTTAGTCACTCTAAAATGAAGCTTTTCGGATGTTCTTGAAATTTCCATGTTTGAAACCCAAAACGACTTCTCTTCATGCTAGACTTCATAAGATCGACAGGGGGTAGATACATGATTTGTCTGGTTTGGATATATCTAGACCTTGTTTATCAACTTGAATGCTTACGATATGACATAAGTAGACTATGTGATTTGGTTTTTCATTTTTTCTGATTTTTGTGAATTTTGTGCCCACCCATTTGTATCTTGGTCAAATCCTAGGTTTGATAATGATTTAAACAAGTTTAAATTATGAAATGCAAAGGTAAGCATGGATCCTTCTTAGTCACTCTAAAATGAAGCTATTGGGAGGTTTTTGAAATTTCCATGTTTGAAACCCAAAACCACTTCTCTTCACATGCTTCACTTCATAAGACAGAGTTTAGGGGTTAGGGGGTATAGATACATGATTTGTCTGGTTTGAATATGTCTAGACCTTGTTTATCAACTTTAATGCTTACTATATGACATAAGAAAACTATTTTCTTTGTTTTTTCTTTTTTCTGTTTTTATTTATTTTGGTAACCATTTGAATCTTGTCAAATCCTAGGTTTGACCAAGATAATTTAAACAAGTTTAAAGCATGAAAATGAAAAGCGAAGCATGTATCCTTCTTAGTCACTCTAAAAGGAAGTTTTTGGGAGGTTTTTGAAATTTCCATGTTTGAAACCCAAAACCACTTCTCTTCATGCTTGACTTCATAAGACAGATTTTAGGGGTTAGGGGGTAGATACATGATTTGTATGGTTTGATATGTCTAGACCTTGATTATCAACTTTAATGATTACTATATGACGTAAAGAAGACTATGTGATTTGGTTTTTCATTTTTCTGTTTTTATTTTATTTTTCTGCCCATTTGAATCTTGTTGGTCAAATCCTAGGTTTGACCAAGATTTAGGCAAGTTTAACACGTGAAAACGAATAAGTAAGCCTAGATCCTTCTTAGTCACTCCAAAATGTACCAATTGATAGATGTGTTAACTTTGCTTCATGGAAAAAATAATGTCATGTAAATGAGTTAACTTGGATCACTTACACCAACAGGTCTATCACTTACGTGTGGTGCCCACGCGTGAGGTCCCACACTTCAGTGAGCACAAGTCACGTGCAATAGGTACGCAAACTCCTAGCCATCTTCTTTGTCAAGAGAAGACGCACCAGGATGCGTATTGGAAGTCTCTGGGTCCTTCAGGATCCTTCGGTTGTCCCTCTCACACAAAAAAAAATCTCTCTCATTCTCGGCCTTGCTCGACTCGCTCGCTCGCTCCTCCTGCTCACTGACAAACCCTGCACAATAGTCAACATCGTCACCCGAAAAAGGGGAGACACCATAATGCTCTCCCTTCTTCTGTCCTTCCGAGTGATCCCTCTTCCTCCGAGTTTCACTAGACGGGCAAACACACATGTGCTGCATAGTAATAATAAAAAGGTAGAAAAATCGATATATGAATCAATAATTAAATAGGTTAAACTAGGATTTTGCCCAGTACTACAAATCAAAGTTCAAAAAAATCCAACTACTGGGTTCGAACAACACGATTCTAATCCAAGAATTTTTTCTACCTCATCCAAATGGCCTCAAACTATAGGGTTAGCATCAATCTAGTGCAGTATGTGTGAAAATGTATGCTGATGTGGACATGAATAACTCGGATACGACCGTAATGGTTACTCAAAGACATATTTATCAGGTGACTTCTAGTACTAATTATCTAAGATATCATGTTATTAATATAAACAATGATACAACACTTTTCTATATTATATGCAGATATATTGAAGGTCTAGATAAACCTCGAATTAAAATGCGAGTACAAGATGAAGTTCATGTAACAAGTCGTGTGATCATATGTGCTCAAATAGCCATGCATGCCAAAGACGTGCATCACGTAAAGCATTGAAAACCGAACGTAAATGATCCAAATGTTCCTCCAAAGATTTGCTATAAATCAGAATATCATCAAAGTATACCATCACAAAACGTCCAATAAAAGCACGTAAAACTTCGTTCATCAGTCTCATGAAAGTACTAGGTGCATTAGTTAAACCAAAAGGCATTACTAACCACTCATATAAACCGAACTTAGTTTTAAACGCTGTTTTCCAACCACGGTCACGCCGCTCAATTTCATCCACCTTTTACTTCCGCATTGCCACTGTAGCCACACGTTCATATCTCGTAGTTAAAATCTTCATATCCAACCAATTTCTTTTACATCTTGTTCCGCCACACGACATGCATATTTTTCGCCCATCAGTTTTCCACCGCCGCCGACCATGTCAAAAATATACCAGATCGGTTTAGTTCTTGTGTCGATCCGTTGAAAGAAAAAAAAAATCAAAATTTGGTTCAGATCAGATCATCACATGAAGCTTTGTTTTTTCCTTTGTAGCGCAGTTCACAAGAAAAGACATCAATAGCTATTACCAGATCGCTTTAGTGGTTTCAAGTTCCAAGAAAATTTCTTGCTTCCTATCTGACCACTACACGCACATCACAGGAGCCATCGTTCTTTTATTGAGGGCAATTACTTCTGTGATCTTTGCTGGGATGCCGATTATTCCATGCTCCTGCCAATCTATTGACATCATGTTTAGAAAGTTTTTGACCGACTGAAAAAAAAAGAAAAAAAAAGTGAAAAGAAAAGAAAAGAAAAAAGAGAGAGAGAGAAAAAAAGAGATAAAAAAGAGGAGTGTAAAAGAACAGTACCGGTCAGTGCATTGGAACTCAATCGGTACTTGTAGTTCGAGCTGGTTGATCGGTTGGCAGACTATCACACTTACTAGATTTAGATGTGCGCCTTGGCGCATGACCCCGTGAATCTAATATGAATACAAACTTCATATAATACCCATAAAAATTAAGTGCAAAAATGATAATCTGTTTTTTAGGTTTTAGAAAACAAAGTCGATAGGATGAACTTAGGATAAGGCAAACAAAGTTCCAAACAAAATTGGAAACATTTTTATACAACCAGGGAAACATAGGAGTATATTATAGTAGCAAACAATCGATGGCTATGTCAAGAGCAATAGAAGCAATGAAAGAAAAACAAAAGCAACATCTACATCTACATAAGTTGGGCATTGTTCCGAGGAAACGTAAATGGTACTTGCACCACCAAAATTTAACACCTCTGCAAATGGAAATATAAATTAAGCAACAGTCAATGTAAGAAACGGTAACAACAGAACATTAACACATATTCGATACTATAATATCATGATTATCTACCTAGGTTCTATATCTAAGGGAAGTACTTCTTCCTCTCATTTTCTCCAAACGCTTTTCCAGGACAACACATGCATGTTTAAGGTCAAAGTCCATGGCTTGAATGGTAATAAAAAGATACACAATATTGAACACCTATCCAGAGAAATGAAGACATATGCCTCCCAGCAATAAACCAGCTCCTAGAACGGATGAAATTGTCATAGAGCAAAAAAACAATACTAAAATACTTGAGATCTGAGATCGAGTGCCTTGCTGTCGCCTTGACCCAAACATCCACCATCCAAGCACATCCCAGGTCCAGCAGCAGTTCACAACCAAATCATCACCCACGGGATCAGACACAGTCTCTTAGCCCGTGCGCACGCTTCGGGAAGAGGAAAATACTCTGTCGCTGTATTCCGCACCAATTGACAGGTTACAGAGTGCTATATGAAGCATTTATGGAAATTATAACCTATATCAAAGTTGAACCCATCTGCCGGAAGGTGAGCGATTTGGGAACTGTTCCCTCCACCCTTTCCTCCAATAGCGTTTTGCCACGTCTGACTTTTTTACTGTGTACACGGGATGATCCCTATAGATAAGGAAGGTTAGTTCAATTTCTTTCCTTTATTTTCCTATGGACAATTTTGGGTTACCGGGAGGCAGCCGGTGGATCCTTTATTTGCGGGCCGGTTTCCTACGTTTCCTTTTGTTTTATCCACCTTTGATCTCCGGTGTTTCCGGTCATAACCGACCATGGATGGTTTTGAGCCATCGTGGGCGTTCTCTCCACCCCACCATCAGCGGCGGTCAAACCGGTGCCGCCGAACAATCCAGGCTCTCCCCAATTCTCATCTCTCCCTCGGTCCCCAATGACCATCCCGGATTTCTCTCTTCCTCCCTAATCCCCACCCCTGCTGCCCACGTACTTCACCTAGGGCCAACCCCTCTCTTCTTCCTCCCTGGCCGCCGTGGACGTGCGGAGGACGTGCGGAGGCGTCCGTGGCGTGCTCCCAGGTCGAGCTCCTCTGTGGCTGCAGGAGGCAGTGGTGCCGCTTGCGCCGCCGGCAGCACGGTTGTTTATCCTCTTACTTTCTGCAGTGCCTTACGTTTTTCTTGTGGCCTTGAAGTGTATCCTCTTACTTTTTGCAGTGCCTTACGTTTTTGTTGTGGCCTTGAAGTGGATTGTTCTCCTAATGACCCTTCCTTTGAGTGCCCGCTGTGCTGTTGGCCGCCGGCGAATGCGCACCTGGGAATATAGAGATCAGGCTGTCGTCCAGCTGCGTCGCCTGTTCGTGGGAGGCCAGCCGGTGGCCAGCCAGCTCCGGCGCCCCGCACCCTTCTGATGCAACCCGGCTCCGTGCACTTGCCTTCTGCTTTCCCTGTACCATTGACAGAGAAGCCGCATTCGCCTTCCGGTGTTGTTTTTCATAGGATGGCATGCAGGGTCTGCTCCTATGCGTCGAGCTTGGCCACATACTAAGACTACAAAGGCGACGACGGGGTTCATTGGATCGGTAAGCTGCCCCTCCCCCTCCCAGTAACTACTTGGTGAGCTAGCTCTCCCAAGATGCCTAATATCAAAAAAAAAACAGCAATATCAACATGATTAGCCAGTGAGCTAGCTGTCCACTAATGTCGCTTCCCGATCTTTGTAGGGAAAAAGGATTGGTATGGATTTAGATGGTCCTCTTAGATATGGGCTCAGATGTTTTCTTACATGTGGATTTAGGTGGTCACAGCATCATGAAGGTTCATCAAGTGATAATTATTGTATCAACCTGTTCTGAACATCACAGGTTTCCAAAACATGCCATGGTGAGATATTAATCCAATACAATGTTTTATGCAGTGGAACTACCATCGACACTCGGGTGAGCACCCACCCAGTTCATTGGCATGATGATTGACCAATTCCAACCGCCATAAGAGATGAGCTAATAGCTGCCAGGTTTAGGATGTAATGGAATAATGAGGTTAGTATGATTGCATGGTTAATTTAAAAAATAAAGAAGCAGTTCTGTTTGATGGGCAAGCGACGATTTCGTTATGTTGCAGGGTGACACTAGCGCCGCTGAAGTAAACAAGCACATAATATTTATCTGGCCCAACATTATCAAAGAAAAAGGTAAATATCAATATTACCCACAAAACAATACAAAAATGCTACAGTTACCCACCTTATATTTACGATCGGATAATAGGTGATCACTGATTGTTTTTGCAGCAAAGCCCCCAAGGAACTGTTGCCACATGAGTTCTAATCATCATGGTCTCAGTACGTCTCTAGGCTTGTACGAAGAAACATGTTACCTCACTAGGTAAAGAAAAACCCTCTCTGCTTCCCTCACCTCTCATTCCGTTGGTATTAATGATTTGTCGATAGTTTTACCCGTGTGTTGACTGATTCGTATTATTATTTGCTTCGGCTGGCCGTTAGTGCTTTGTTAATTTTTACTACACATATTTTCTTTTCTATGGTTGTTACAACACTGTAGTAACTTGGTTTGTTAGGTTTATTTTGGTTTTCTAATTTCAGATCTGTAGAATGTTGATGTAAGTCCGGCCACTTCCACTCTAGCTTTTCGATCTGGATAGCCTAATGTTTAGCTTGCCATCACCAAATAGAGGTGAGGAGAGAGTGTGCCCAAACAATTGTGGATGACAAGAATTCTTAGGAAGACATCGCCTGACTTTCCCCAAAGAGATGGTGAACCGTTTTTTTCTCTGTTTTTTCCCTATGCTATTCAAATACCTAATCGTACCTACTTTCTCTTGCTTCCTCGGTCCTTCATGGTCTACACTATCGGTTTAAAATTTACATGCACATGTGTTCATTAGGCCAACATGTGGGAGATGGTAGACTTCTTTCATGCCAAACCAATAGACAAGATATTTTTGTACCCTCTGGAAATTTTTTGTGAGCGTGACTATGAAAATTTATGGCCTTTACAGAGTGGCTTCCTTATATTACCTCATATGTGAATTTAGAAATATATTGATTCTTTCCTATAGTTGTAGTATTCCTTCTATGCCTGACATTGTAAATGAATACTTAATGATAATAGTGTATATTTATGTTTTGCACGGTAGGTGCATTTTCACGGCCGTCCGGAATATGTTGCTTTCCTAGGATTTCGTCAGCACCAATTTTTTTGTATCATCATAATGCCACTACTCGCTCTATCTTTGTAAGTTGCACGGACAACCAATTTGATAGCTATACTACCATATTTCTAGGCAAAGAAAAACCTAAGGAACTTGCTGTATCTAGATGCAAAGAATTACAAGACGAAGACATTGCTAACACTGCTCTGTAACCTGCAATATTTAGATCCCAAAACGTATATCTGCGTGATACTGAGGTTCAGATCAGGGTTTAAATTGTTCTGTCTACGCAACACTTTAAGTAAAAATTAGCAAAACATTTAGACCCTATTTATGTATAGACATCTATTTGGAATGAGTGTTTGAGCGTACTTGAACTCTTTTGAATTCTTTTTTGAACACACAAACTCTTAGTGTAGGAATGCAAACGTTTAATCAGGCACATTGACAGTTCATGGCATGCTAGCTTTGCATTTTAAGTATTCTACTACTTGAACCTTAGTTAGGCAGTATACCTTCACTGGTCATTCAGTGTGAATTTTACTAGCACATCTCTTAGTCTGGTGATAACTACCATTTTCATTTCAATAGGGCATCTCACTTTATGTATCAGCTTTCAGTCATATTTTTTAGTTCTTTACCAATTGCCACGGTTTCATATTGAGATATGTACAAACATCTATACTTTGCTAAATATCATGTCTTTCAATTGCTGGACATACAACTCAATTTTGTCTGCTATGGTTGATCAATTATGCTAAAGACTGAAATATCTATCTCTATTCAGATTATGCATATATCTTCACTAAAATAAAGCATATTCACTCAACTATCACAACGCGCTACCATGGCACATCATGTAGCACTCTCAAGGAGGCCTTCTAGACATGAGGAGTAACTAATTATCGATGACAACGAGTGGTTCTTGCTATTTGATGAAGCTATCCAGTGGTTTTTTTTTTTTAAGCTTTTGCATTTGCTTATGATTGTTATGTTGTTCTGTTGTGTCACAGATGACAGAAAGTTTTCGCAGATTGGGTCTTCTTTGAGCCATTCACGCCAAGTAATTCCTACCAAGTACTTGCACATTTATTACTTCGGGAACTTTCTGTTATGTTTCGTAAGAACATGCCTTCTTTGGCTTCCAATATTGGCACTGGGATAAGAATTCTTAAAGGAATATGTCTCTTTATCTTCATCGTCAGTTGAACAAGGATCAGTACTCTTTTGTATTTAGAGAAAGTCGGTTATCCGGTTTCAAACTAAACTTAGGTGTTCCTGCAATACTATAGTTGTGTCAGCCCATGCACAGTGAAGGGATACAAACTTAGAAAGCCATGTTATGCTCTTAGATAGTTAAGATAATCAGACATCGCCACCCAAATAGCTTGCATCCTTACTTAGGCAGTAACTAATTTTACAACATGCAGATTTCTACAATGGAATTGCAACTACAATCTAACATGCAGGAATGAACTCATACGTTCTGGACCAACAACAAAACTACATAAGCATAGAATGGAGAGAAACATGGTAGTGTACCTGCAAGCCTTCTCTTGCACACTCCAGGCGGTGAGTGGTGATGCTGCCATCCCAGTTGGTGATGTTGCGAAATCAGCAGGACGGGCAGAGCGTGTCTACCGCTATCAGCAGTCCGTTGTCTTCGAGCCAACTCTCCCGGTGGACTCCAACTCGGTGTGCCATTGCCACCACCGCCGCCTAATCCACGTCGCCGGCTCACCTGCTGTTACTCCACTTCCAGCATCTTTCTACCCAACTACCGCGGGACCGGGTGTACAGAGACCAAATAGCTCCGGTGTTCCGATGGGGGAGACCGAAGAGAACGCCGAAGAGCGGCCGGCTGCACCGATTAGGCGGTGGCAGCATCAAATCGACGGCTACATGAGCTGTAGGCTCTATAGAGAAAGTGAGAGCAAGAAGGGGATCGAAAGTGAAGAGAAGAAGACACAGAGCGAAGAGTACGTGTCTGCTGTCTAGGCTTGCGTGGTGTTTTTTGTTTGTTTGCATGCTTATCTTACTCCAGCTCGCGTGGCATGTTTAAGCCCCACAAATTCCAACGCTTCACTTCTTAGTGTCTAGACATGGATATATAAGTTGTATTTTATTTAATAAAAAACAATTCTTTACAAGTAACTGTTCAGCAGTAATTTTGGGAACAAAAATACTCTGTTATTTGTCGCCTCTTTTATTTGAGGAAAGAAATGCTTCCTTATTTGATCGCCACACGACTAACATAGGAAACACTTCTACCGTCTTTCACAACAACTTCGAAAAAATACTTTACTATAGGTCACCTCTTCTATTTAAAAAAATATTACCACATAAATTTATAAATCGCCTCAAGATCACCCTACGGGCACGGCGTGTCGCCGTGCCAAGACTTCCTAGTTAGTGATAAGCAAGCAGCATCAAGCATGGTTTTAACATAGTTGGTATAGAGCAATACAAAAAAAAGCACATACATTAGATATTTAAGATATAATTGGCTGCTTGGAACTGAAAGATAGTAATGTAGTACAATCATTACTACAGAGCACATTAGTTTCATCAGGGCACATTAGTTTCATCAGGGCACATTAATTTCATCAGATTAGAAATTATAGTTGAATTTCTTATAATCAAAATATTGAATCGCGTTCAAATACATAGAATAGAAACTGGCAGAAACAAATAAATGATCTACTGGAAAAATAAAAAATATCAAGGTTAGGTGGTAGGTACAAAAATCTTGAAATATTTTCATCAGATTTAGCAATTATAGTTGAATGCCTTAAAATCATGGCATAACATGCCAATAGCATACGTTACCACCATAGAAATCAGTGACTACCAGCAAAATAGACCAAACACGCACCAGGCACAGACACAACAGTGAGAAGGCACTCCTGAATTTTACAACCCATCTAATATAATTTGAGAAGGCACTCCTGAATGTCCTCACCTGGAAAGAGTGTCTTCACTCTGATTTCTCTTTGAGGTACTCAATAATTAAGCTAATCGTCCCTTGTACTCAATGATGAAGCCCTAATGCACAACAGTGAGTAAAAAATACATCCTTACAATGAAGTGAGTATAAACATCTAATCGATATGGATAGGTTGCAAAAATAAGCTAGCTTTGCAGCCACAAAAAAGTTGCACGCCATCGAGTCTGCAATTGCCACGTCGGCAACCCACACAGAGATAGTAAGAGGAGAGGGGATACTGGAGGGGATTGACTTGCCTGGTCAGGTCGTTGCTCGCCGTCGATGCTACGTTGTTGACTGCATCTGTTCATCACTAACATGTTGTGCTCACGCGGGAGAAAGATTAGTGGATTAAACCAAAATGAAGTACTGAATTTGACAAATCCGTAGGCACAATTGCATGCCTCACTCCAACAATATGGTAGAGCCAAATAAAGGTAAAAATTAACACATTCCCCTGCATCTCCCTTCTTGACCAGTCATACAACGGCAGATGTGCATGTGTCTGCTGGAACCTGCTAGAAGCAAGCGCCTGAACCCATCAGGTAGCATGAGCTGGATAATACAGTGGTGTTCAGAGCTAGCGATATGCATGTCTCCATTGCTCCCTGTTGTATAACCAATAAGAAATAAGAAAGCTGGTACAAAAAACACAAGCAAACACGTCCATACTATTTTTTGACAGAACACGTTGATACCAGGCACCTAATAATCTGTAAGCTATATGAAAACTGAGATTTAATTGATCCTCAACAACCACAAATATGGATATGAAAGCTACAACATATTTCTTGAGCTATGCCCGGTCCATTGCCACTGTTCAGTCCCAAGTTCACATTTCTTTGAACAAAAATAATGCAGGAAAAAATGAATTTATCTTTACTTAAAAATAGTAGATGAATGATATTTTCACAAAAGAGGGAAATGTTCTGAATCAATCAATTAGCAACTTCCCCGAATAATAATTAGCAGCCACACCAAATAATCAGATTGAATTCATGAAAGATAAGAAGCAAGAGGCAATAAGAACTAAACCAATACTAACCCAATGTTTCACAAGCTCTCAACCATAAGGATGAGCGGATATGAGACCTGGACCTACTCGATGTCATGCGGAATTTACCTCTTTAAAGGGAGCAGCTTGTCACACGGCTCGCGCTTGATCATGCAGATGGACCAACAGCCATCAACAGACACGTGAACCTGAAATCCATAATGATTCATGAAAATATAAAGTAAAAAAGATAAAACACAAGTTGGCTAACCAGAACATACAGTATAAAACAAAAAGCTGGTACAAAGTTCACTAAAAAAGAGTTTCTCTTCTAAACACGAACCTCTCAAAGGGAGATCCTCTTATATAAAACAGAAACCAACACTACTAAACACAATTACACTAATATTACATGGATTATTCTTCTCCTGTAGCTTCGCGGGATTATTGTCGAACACCTTGTAGGCATAGACAAATAGCATCTGCCAAAAAAAGATGAGAGCTTATGGGATTAATCAGAGGAAATATCATGAGACAAATAAGGAAGAGAGAGTGCGGCTACCTCCAAGAGGTTCAAATGCGCTTCCATGTGAGTGCCTACAGAGAGGATTCACATCAGCACCTCGGCCTGAGGTTGCGACGCATCATGGATCTTGCTCCTCCTTCTGAGCACCGAAAAGGATTCAGCGGCCGTGCCGATTGTAGACGAAGCCCTGGGCAACCGTGTCATCTTCCTGGAGAGAGATAGGGGATGGTAACTATGTTGAAAGAACACAATAATCGGAAAACATTTATACATAAATACTCTTATAGCTCTCAGGAAAAAAACAATGCTGCTACCAAAAGACGATCTGTAATCTAAACAAAACGAGCTGAATTGTACAGTCCACACATTGAGTATCACACCTCAGAGTTTAGGCAGTTTAGGTTCAAGATGAACGCTTCGTCATCAATTTGAGGTTTCATGTGCTGATAATCTATTCTAGAAATCAAAGGTATTAAAGACGAAGTAGCATTTCTACCCAGATTATTTGAAGGTCCAAATGATTCCGTGCAAGTATTACTTTGGTTGCAAGTGCTAAATTTGCAGGAAGAACATGAGCAACTGCCGCGAATGGATGTTTCGGGTGCTTAAAGCAATCAATCAAAACCAGAGTGTATCTTCATCTGTAATATTGGCCAAACAGTTAATTAATCTTATAGCTTTAGTTCTTTGGAGAAAAAAATCTTATAGCTTTAATTCAGATGCAAACAAAGATTCATGTCCTAGATACAATATTCTGACGAATCAAACCAACACCATAATATATTCGTCGTCCCTTCTATCCTCCGTACCCATTGTTGTTCGAAGAACACAAATGAATCTACCACATGTGCTCAAAATAAATGGAGCTTTACAGTTCAGACACAGAGTGAATCAAGTTACCTCTCATCTGGGAGAAGAGAGGTGGGCCGCCCATCCGCTGCACCAGGAACTCGTGCTGGTTCCGGCCGCGTCCTCCTTCTTCGATCCCGAGAATATCTCTCGGAACCACTCCTCCTCGTCCTCGTAGACCCTGTTTTGTATTCGTCGATTTAACCACAGCCACAAAGTTAGGACAGAAATCAGAGAGGAATGGAGGAAAACAGAGACAAGAGGAGAGAGAAGACACCAAGGAGCAGATCGATTTGAAGGTTCAGGGCTCACCTTGTGTAGAAATTTGTGGAGAGGACGAGGATGACGCGGACTGGAAAACAGTCTCGGCGGCCCGCGCTCCACCAGCGCCGCCGCTCCCGCACAACTCGACATCCTCTCATCCACCGCTCCGTCCATGTGCATCCGGTGGTCAAGCCCTGATCCTCCTGGACGGGCACAAATCATCGACGACCTGCAGGACGGGCGGAGCTCCACCGTCTGATCCTCCTGACGACGGCACCCTCGCGCTCACGCGCCGACGGAGCCTTCCAACCTTGGTCCCGCCTGCTGGTCGTGCCGCAGATCGGAGGAGGTCCGTCTGCAACGCGCTCGCCACCGTCGGCCCCTCCTCCCGGCGACGACACGACGAGCGGCGGCGGTGCGGTACTCCTACCGGCCGGCGGCGCGAAAGGCGGCGGTGGAGTGAGAGGAGATGGCATGGGGAGCGGCGGCTGGGCCAGCGGCGTGAAGGACAGCTGCGGAGGGAGGAATAGCAGGAGGGGAAGGGGGCGCGCGAGCGGGCGCTCCTCCTGGCAACGCCATGGCGCGCGGCGGTGGTGTGTGCGGGGCCGAAGGGGAGGCGGAGGTGCATCGAGGAGGAGGCGCAGCAGCCGCCGCCTCTCGCGAGGAAGAGGGAGAACGAAGGGGCGCGGGCGTGGGTGTGGCTGGGGCGCTCGTTTTGTCTACTCGCACGACCGGGCCAGGTGGGCTTTACACGACCCATGGATAAAACGTGGGTTCGTGCGAGGGCCTCGCGCCCTGGACGGAACGGCCGGCCGAGATCGCGCCACGTCAGCTCGATCGAACGGCCGAAAATCCAAACGCCTGTGAGAGCCCCATGGGGTACAGCAATCATACCGTGGGATTCTGATACATCTGTTTTTGTGTCGCTGTGTCCTTTTGTGTTCGCCATCTATCTCTTGTCGACAAAATAAAAACACTGCTGGAGAGTTGCCTAGCGTCAGTTATTGTCTTTCCTGTAGATCACCTCGTTTTGGAGGCTTATTTTACACTTCATCCGCATACATCTGATTTGAGATCTGTGTATAGCTTGTTGAATATCTGATATCTTGCGCGTGAATTTTATCTGTGTCTTAGACTCGCGTCTCTAGTACAGTCTAGCCTAGGATCAGCACTTGACTATTTTGAACGGATTTTCAGCTTTACATTAAGTATTGTGGTTGTAGTTCCACATATTTTGAGCCTACCTACAGCTATACATATTTCTACACCGTGTGTTGTATGTGTGTCTGTTAATCGCTTCGCTCAATTTTCGGAGTTACTTGATACTGTTGGTTGCCGATCGCCGCCTCCTGAATGGTAAGAACTTGTAAGAATTTTATATCTGCAATTTTGTGAGCGGCATACCACCACTACCACCTAGTAGTCGATAGGAACATATACTTGTTATTTGTTTCTTGTTTTCTACTAATCATGGCAGCTTTTGGAGTTAGAATTTCTTGGGCGTCGACTATGGTTAGAAATGTGCCGCCACCTAGCAAACTGCAACAACGACCACGGAAGGTTATGACACATGATCAGGTTACTATTTCCATGACACCATTTAATGGTCGTTATGATCCTGCTTTCTATATCGAATGGGAGTTTGAGATAAATGATATATTTGTTTCCCATAATTTTTCTGAGCGAAAGAGAATACAAACTGCAATTAGTACATTCACTGATTTTCCTTCTTTATGGTGGAATGAATATTGTAGGTCATATCCTGATTATATACCTACTACTTGGAATGATTTGAAACTTGCTATGCGATATAGATTTGTTCCATCACGGTATACTCGTGACATGGTTAAAAAATTGCAAAATCTGAATCAAGGTAGCTACACCGTATGGGAATATTATGATACCTTAGAAACTACCTTGTTGTATTCTTTTTTAGAAGAAAGTGATGCTGATTTTATGGATAGATTTTGGAGAGGGTTAAACAATGATATTCAGGATATAATATTGCATGAAGAATTGGTTTCCGTCGACCATTTGTTTTTTATTGCTTGCAAAGCTGAACAGAAAATTAGAAGACGTCTATATAAGATGAACAAGATCCTGATGGAATTTCCATCATCTACGATGGGCCTGCAAGGTAATAATGAAGGTACTGGTTTCGTTACTACACATGTAATTGATCAATACCCTGTTGACATAACTATGCCATGTGATGAGCTAGTCATTGATTTGATCACACCGCTTGTGTTAGATGATCCTGTTATTGCTTTGAATGTACCAAATGTTCAAATAAATGTGATGTCTACTGTTTTGAGTGCAGCCATATCTGGAACTAGTTCTTCTACTGATTTGCGTACACCTATTGAGTTACATGTTGTGAATGAGCCTTCCGACTTGTTAGTTGCATCTGATTTGGCTCACATAAAACTGATTAGACATGATGAAGTGATAAGTGAAATTTCCAATAATATTTATTTATGGTCTATTAAGATGGATCCTCCTTTATCTTTGTCACATGCTAGAAATAAGATTGCTGAACTCAAATGTTTAAAAAGTGTTTATGCGCCTGAGTTTACTTTTAATTTATTTGGAGAGTATTTCGTAGACAGTAAATTTTTGGTGCATCGGATTTGCATTGCATGTGATGAACTTTCTAATTCAAAAGATGATAAAAGAATACATGTGCTGGGTCGTTTTGATATGGCTTCCAACAATGATATTGATTATGGCCCGAATAGCTTGATAAAGTACTACTTTTCTAAGCATGGTGTGTTCAGATATTTGGCGTCTTCGAATTTTAGCGCGCAAGTGTTGGGATGGTTTAACGACGAGCATTGTAGTTTACAATGAGGAAAATAAGTTGCAATCATTGCTTTTGGAATACGACTACTGATTTTATGAACTACTATGAGTTTTGTTCTTGTAAAACACAAAAATTGACATATAAAAGAGCGGTTAAAATGGATGACATCTATATATATCATGCACACACATTTGCTCTTTTGTTAGTATGTTTACAGAATAAACATCGCCGAGGACGGCTTTACTTTCAAGAAAGGGAGGATGATGTGGACATGAATAACTCGGATACGACCGTAATGGTTACTCAAAGACATATTTATCAGGTGACTTCTAGTACTAATTATCTAAGATATCATTTTATTAATATAAACAATGATACAACACTTTTCTATAATATGCAGATATATTGAAGATCTAGATAAACCTCGAATTAAAATGCAAGTACAAGATGAAGTTCATATAACAAGTCGTGTGATCATATGTGCTCAAATAGCCATGCATGCCAAAGACGTGAGATCAACTAGCTCTACAATCAAATCAAGCCATGCATACAAGTACCGACCAGGCCATGTGCATGTATGCACGTTTCATCAATTGTGCATGCACATGCGCACACTTCTGGTCGGCCGGCGCCAAGCAGTTTGGTGCAAGGAGAGTTCCAAGATGGTGGGCTGAGGGCCCACATGGACAGCAACCGGCCATGCAACCAGGCCCGAAGCCTCCAAGTCGGCAAGATGCGTCCGCGAGCTAGACTCCGCAACGACCGCACCAGCGCCAGATTAATAAATACCTACAGTAATCTAGGGTTTAGACTCGGATTTCGATTAGATTAAAAGTTAGCCATCGCTGCACTCTCGTGTACTTCTTTTGAGGCCAACGCCCAGAACAAGACCGACTATTCGGAATCCCACCTTTTTCAATAAAGCTTTCATCTATATCCGCAATATTCTGATTGCATCATTAGTTCTTACTTGTTCTCGATTTCGGTAGGAATTAAGACTCTCGCTGGTCGGCTGATTGCGCATCCGCAAGATCAGTAACTCCGGAGATTGTCCTAGCGATTGCATTGGCGCACGAGCTTTGCACGTGTAGTCGGATCGTCAAGCACGAACTCCACCAACAAATCGATCTATCCACGTCTCATCGAAAGATCGGCCACCTTTGCCCTATCAAGTGGTATCAGAGCAATGGTTACTCAAAGACATATTTATCAGGTGACTTCTAGTACTAATTATCTAAGATATCATTTTATTAATATAAACAATGATACAACACTTTTCTATATTATATGCAGATATATTGAAGATCTAGATAAACCTCGAATTAAAATGCGAGTACAAGATGAAGTTCATGTAACAAGTCGTGTGATCATATGTGCTCAAATAGCCATGCATGCCAAAGACGTGAGATCAACTAGCTCTACAATCAATTCAGGCCATGCATACAAGTACCGACCAGGCCATGTGCATGTATGCTCGTTTCATCAATTGTGCATGCACATGCGCACACTTCTGGTCGGCCGGCGGCAAGCAGTTTGGTGCAAGGAGAGTTCCAAGATGATGGGCTGAGGGCCCACATGGACAGCAACCGGCCATGCAACCAGGCCTGAAGCCTCCAAGTCGGCAAGATGTGTCTGCGAGCTAGACTCCGCAACGACCGCACCAGCGCCAGATTAATAAATAGCTACAGTAATCTAGGGTTTAGACTCAGATTTTGATTAGATTAAAAGTTAGCCATCGCTGCAACTCTCGTGTACTTGTTTTGAGGCCAACGCCCAGAACAAGACCGACTATTCGGAATCCTACCTTTTTCTAAAGCTTTCATCTATATCCGCAATATTTTGATTGCATCATTAGTTCTTACTTGTTCTCGATTTTAGGTAGGAATTAAGACCTTCGCTGGTCAGGCTGATTGCGCATCCGCAAGATCAGTAACTCCCGGAGATTGTCCTAGCGATTGCATTGGCGCACGAGCTTTGCACGTGTAGTCGGATCGTCAAGCACGAACTCCACCAACAAATCGATCTATCCACGTCTCATCGAAAGATCGGCCACCTTTGCCCTATCAAGTGGTATCGAAGCAATGGTTACTCAAAGACATATTTATCGGGTGACTTCTAGTACTAATTATCTAAGATATCATTTTATTAATATAAACAATGATACAACACTTTTCTATATTATATGCGAGATATATTGAAGATCTAGATAAACCTAGAATTAAAATGCGAGTACAAGATGAAGTTCATGTAACAAGTCGTGTGATCATATGTGCTCAAATAGCCATGCATGCCAAAGACGTGAGATCAACTAGCTCTACAATCAATTCAAGCCATGCATACAAGTACCGACCAGGCCATGTGCATGTATGCTCGTTTCATCAATTGTGCATGCACATGCGCTGATATGGATATCCAGGCATGGTACACTAGGACAGCCATAGATACGAGGATTAAGTCTAAGGTTGTACCATTATTATTGTATCGTAGCATTGTTATTAGGAAATAATGTAGCCAGGTCATGCTGTGGGCCAAATTAGGGTTTTAATAGAGTCTATTTGACTTGGGCCTGTCCAAGTCAAATTAGGGTTAGGCCCATGAGTGGGCGCCCCAACCCAATAGGGTTTTAAAGCGAGCATGATGAGGACTGGTTTCCCGATCTTTCACGATGCACCTTGTTGATCCATAGGACCGATAGATTTTGAACTTCCTCGACAGATTCAAGGATACTCAAGCACATATGATTACTCTTGACAACTCAAGAACTCACACATCTTTTTTGGATAAATAGACGAACGTCTGAGACGCCGTCATAGGGCCAACCCCGCAGGGATGGTGATACTGGAGGAACCCAAGGTTCTACATAACTTGAATCAAAACTAGACTACTGAAACCCTAACCGCCCCACCTCCTTATATGAGGGGAGGGTGGCCGGCCGGCCAACCCCTATTGGGTTGGGGCGCCCACTCATGGGCCCAACCCTAATTTGACTTGGACAGGCCCAAGTCAAATAGACTCTATTAAAACCCTAATTTGGCCCACGACATGACCTCGGCTACATTATTTCCTAATAACAATGCTACGATACAATAATAATGGTACAACCTTAGACTTAATCCTCGTATCTATGGTTGTCCTAGTGTACCATGCCTGGATATCCATATCATTCTCCCGTTCTTCAAGAAGCGTTGTCCCCAACGCGTGAGGGTCTGCTAGAAAAAGGGTAAGTCAGATAAGAACATCGCCGATCTTCATCCTCAAGCCTCGCCAGTCTTCCACACCACATCCTCCCTCTCGACTAGCTTGTCTTGACCTTGGCGCCCCTTTGGTCTTCGACGCCATCAACCTGATTGAGACACAGGCATCCTCCAAACACAAACTAAAAGTGCAACATGCATACCACCCAAGACATACAGAACAAATTCACCGCACGCCATAGATCCAAATAAGCCGAATACACACGAGTATGCACCCTTCTGAACACCAATGTCGTCCTTCTTGAAGAGCAAACTTCCTTCCCTTCCGCGGCGAACAAACAGCAACAGCATCGCAACGCTGCAGGTCTGAACGCCGGTAGTGCCGCAGGACTGCACGCCGAAACGGTCGGCCGTGAGCCCGGTGTGACCGTCCCGGACGCCAGCCAAACCGGCCCAGAGCCCGGTCTGACCGGCCTGGGAGCCGGACCAGCCGGCCTGGGGCCCGGTTGACCGACCTGGCGACCGGCCGCGGCGTTGGGCGGCACAGTAGCCGACCCGGTCTGCGCCGGAATCTGTCCGGCCTGGCAGCCGGTCCGACCGGCCTGGTGGCCGGACCCGCCGGTTACAGCACCCGGTCTGCCGGCCTGGGGACCGGCCCGGCCGGCTGTGGAGCCGGTCTGCCGGGCGGCGCGCCGGCCGCCGGACGGATCTTCTCCTTCCTCGCGAAATTTCCTGCCGCGGCACAGATTTCCGACGAAACCCTGCCATGGCAGAACTTGAGCAGCGTTCCTCCTTCTTCCCCCCTTGCAGCCACCACCTCCGCATGCACGAAGGCCGTGAGAACTTGACTCTGCTGCCCAACTCCTTCTCCTTGATCTTCACCAACACCATGGCGGCGATGTACCCAATGGTAGCCACAGCAATCGAGCAGAAATAACTGAACAACAAACCAATCTGCACCGTGATCAACCTAGCAATCTGATACCACATGATGAGGATTGGTTTCCCGATCTTTCACGATGCACCTTGTTGATCCATAGGACCGATAGATCTTGAACTTCCTCGACAGATTCAAGGATACTCAAGCACATATGATTACTCTTGACAACTCAAGAACTCACACATCTTTATTGGATAACTAGACGAACGTCCGAGACGCCGTCATAGGGCCAACCCCGCAGGGATGGTGATACTGGAGGAACCCAAGGTTCTACATAACTTGAATCAAAACTAGACTACTGAAACCCTAACCGCCCCACCTCCTTATATGAGGGGGAGGGTGGCCGGCCGGCCAACCCCTATTGGGTTGGGGCGCCCACTCATGGGCCTAACCCTAATTTGACTTGGACAGGCCCAAGTCAAATAGACTCTATTAAAACCCTAATTTGGCCCACAGCATGACCTGGCTACATTATTTCCTAATAACAATGCTACGATACAATAATAATGGTACAACCTTAGACTTAATCCTCGTATCTATGGCTGTCCTAGTGTACCATGCCTGGATATCCATATCATGCGCACACTTCTGGTCGGCCGGCGGCAAGCAGTTTGGTGCAAGGAGAGTTCCAAGATGGTGGGCTGAGGGCCCACATGGACATCAACCGGCCATGCAACTAGGCCTGAAGCCTCCAAGTCGGCAAGATGCGTCCGCGAGCTAGACTCCGCAACGACCGCACCAGCGCCAGATTAATAAATAGCTACAGTAATCTAGGGTTTAGACTCGGATTTTGATTAGATTAAAAGTTAGCCATCGCTGCAACTCTCGTGTACTTCTTTTGAGGCCAACGCCCAGAACAAGACCGACTATTCGGAATCCCACCTTTTTCACTAAAGCTTTCATCTATATCCGCAATATTCTGATTGCATCATTAGTTCTTACTTGTTCTCGATTTCAGGTAGGAATTAAGACCCTCGCTGGTCAGGCTGATTGCGCATCCGCAAGATCAGTAACTCCCGGAGATTGTCCTAGCGATTGCATTGGCGCACGAGCTTTGCACGTGTAGTCGGATCGTCAAGCACGAACTTCACCGACAAATCGATCTATCCACGTCTCATCGAAAGATCGGCCACCTTTGCCCTATCAAGTGGTATCAGATTTCATGTTGCTCGGTGAGATTTACAGTTTTCCTAGTGTAGATTTGTTTTTACCTATAACCCGGAAAAAAACCCCACAAAAAGAAGTTAGATTAGTTCATCCTCGCCTAAAACCAGTCTTAGCCTTTTTGCTATCACCACTTTGTTTTTGTTTTGTTGAATTTTCGTTTCATCGTGTGTCGAGTTGCTGGTTTTAGTGTCTAAATTTTTAGAGTTTCGAGTTCTAACCACGGTCACGCCGCTCAATTTCATCCACCTTTTACTTCCGTATTTCCACTGTAGCCACACGTTCATATCTCGTAGTTAAAATCTTCATATCCAACCAATTTCTTTTACATCTTGTTCCGCCACACGACATGCATATTTTTCGCCCATCAGTTTTCCACCGCCGCCGACCATGTCAAAAATATACCAGATCGATTTAGTTCTTGTGTCGATCCGTTGAAAGAAAAAAAAATCAAAATTTGGTTCGGATCAGATCATGACACGAAGCTTGGTTTTTCCTTTGACCTAGCGCAGTTCACAAGAAAAGACAGCAATAGCTATTACCAGATCGCTTTAGTGGTTTCAAGTTCCAAGAAAATTTCTTGCTTTCCTATCTGACCACTACACGCACATCACAGGAGCCGTCATTCTTTTATTGAGGGGCAATAACTTCTGTGATCTTTGCTGGGAGGCCGATTATTCCATGCTCCTGCCAATCTATTGACATAATGTTTAGAAAGTTTTTGACCGACTGAAAAAAAAAGAAAAAAAAAGTAAAAAGAAAAGAAAAGAATAAAGAGAGAGAGAAAAAAAGAGATAAAAAAAGAGGAGTGTAAAAGAACAGTACGGTCAGTGCATTGGAACTCAATCAGTACTTGTAGTTCGAGCTAGTTGATCGGTTGGCAGACTATCACACTTATTTTGATACATCTGTTTTTGTGTCGCTGCCTCCTTTTGTGTTCGCCATCTATCTTCTGTCGACAAAATAAAAACACTGCTGGAGAGTTGCCTAGCGTCAGTTCTTGTCTTTCCTGTACATCACCTCGTTTTGGAGGCTTATTTTACACTCCATCCGCATACATCTGATTCGAGATCTGTGTATAGCTTGTTGAATATCTGATATCTTGCGCGTGAATTTTATCTGTGTCTTAGACTCGCGTCTCTAGTACAGTCTAACCTAGGACCAGCACTTGACTATTTTGAACGGATTTTTAGCTTTACATTAAGGATTGTGGTTGTAGTTCCACATATTTTGAGCCTACCTACAACTTTACATATTTCTACACCGTGTGCTGTATGTGTGTCTGGCAATCGCTTCGCTCAATTTTCGGAGTTACTTGATACTGTTGGTTGCCGATCGCCGCCTCCTGAATGGTAAGAACTTGTAAGAATTTTATATCTGCAATTTTGTGAGCGGCATACCACCACTACCACCTAGTAGTCGATAGGAACATATACTTGTTATTTGTTTCTTGTTTTCTACTAATCATGGCAGCTTTTGGAGTTAGAATTTCTTGGGCGTCGACTATGGTTAGCAATGTACCGCCACCTAGCAAACTGCAACAACGACCACGGAAGGTTATGACACATGATCAGGTTACTATTTCCATGACACCATTTAACGGTCGTTATGATCCTGCTTTTTATATCGAATGGTAGTTTGAGATAAATGATATATTTGTTTCCCATAATTTTTCTGAGCGAAAGAGAATACAAACTGCAATTAGTAAATTCACTGATTTTCCTTCTTTATGGTGGAATGAATATTGTAGGTCATATCCTGATTATATACCTACTACTTGGAATGATTTGAAACTTGCTATGCGATATAGATTTGTTCCATCACGGTATACTCGTGACATGGTTAAAAAATTGCAAAATCTGAATCAAGGTAGCTACACCGTATGGGAATATTATGATACCTTAGAAACTACCTTGTTGTATTCTTTTTTAGAAGAAAGTGAAACTGATTTTATGGATAGATTTTGGAGAGGGTTAAACAATGATATTCAGGATATAATATTGCATGAAGAATTGGTTTCCGTCGTCCATTTGTTTTGTATTGCTTGCAAAGCTGAACAGAAAATTAGAAGACGTCTACATAAGATGAACAAGAGCCTGATGGAATTTCCATCATCTACGATGGGCCTGCAAGGTAGTAATGAAGGTACTGGTTTCGTTACTACACATGTAATTGATCAATACCCTGTTGACATAACTATGCCATGTGATGAGCTAGTCATTGATTTGATCACACCGATTGTGTTAGATGATCCTGTTATTGCTTTGAATGTACCAAATGATCAAATAAATGTGATGTCTACTGTTTTGAGTGCAGCCATATCTGGAACTAGTTCTTCTACTGAATTGCGTACACCTATTGAGTTACATGTTGTGAATGAGCCTTCCGACTTGTTAGTGGCATGTGATTTGGCTCACATAAAACTGATTAGACATGATGAAGTGATAAGTGAAATTTCCAATGATATTTGTTTATGTTCTATTAAGATGGATCCTCCTTTTCTTTGTCACATGCTAGAAATAAGATTGCTGAACTTAAATGTTTAAAAAAGTGTTTATGCGCCTGAGTTTACTTTTAATTTAATTGGAGAGTATGTCGTAGACAGTAAATTTTTTGTGTATCGGATTTGCATTGCATGTGATGAACTTTCTAATTCACAAGATGATAAAAGAATACATGTGCTGGATCGTTTTGATATGACCTCCAACAATGATATTGATTATGGCCCGAATAGCTTGATAAAGTACTACTTTTCTAAGCATGGTGTGTTTAGATATTTGGAGTCTTTGAATTTTAGCGCGCAAGTGTTGGGATGGTTTAGCGACGAGCACTGTAGTTTACAAGATACTATTCTATGCATCACATATATGACGAAACTAAGTTGTGATCATTGCTTTTGGAATATGAATACTGATTTTTTGAACTACTATGAGTTTTGTTCTTGTGAAACACAAAAAGTGCCACATAAAAGAGCAGTTAAAATGGATGACATCTATATATATCATGCACACACATTTGCTCTTTTGTTAGTATGTTTACAGAATAAACATCGCCGAGGACGGCTTTACTTTCAAGAAAGGGAGGATGATGTGGACATGAATAACTCGGATACGACCGTAATGGTTACTCAAAGACATATTTATCAGGTGACTTCTAGTACTAATTATCTAAGATATCATTTTATTAATATAAACAATGATACAACACTTTTCTATATTATATGCAGATATATTGAAGATCTAGATAAACCTCGAATTAAAATGCGAGTACAAGATGAAGTTCATGTAACAAGTCGTGTGATCATATGTGCTCAAATAGCCATGGATGCCAAAGACGTGAGATCAACTAGCTCTACAATCAATTCAAGCCATGCATACAAGTACCGACCAGGCCATGTGCATGTATGCTCGTTTCATCAATTGTGCATGCACATGCGCACACTTCTGGTCGGCCAGCGGCAAGCAGTTTGGTGCAAGGAGAGTTCCTAGATGGTGGGCTGAGGGCCCACATGGACAGCAACCGGCCATGCAACCAGGCCTGAAGCCTCCAAGTCGGCAAGATGCGTCCGCGAGCTAGACTCCGCAACGACCGCACCAGCGCCAGATTAATAAATAGCTACAGTAATCTAGGGTTTAGACTCGGATTTTGATTAGATTAAAAGTTAGCCATCGCTGCAACTCTCGTCTACTTCTCTTGAGGCCAACGCCCAGAACAAGACCGACTATTCGGAATCCCACCTTTTTCAATAAAGCTTTCATCTATATCCGCAATATTCTGATTGCATCATTAGTTCTTACTTGTTCTCGATTTCAGGTAGGAATTAAGACCCTCGCTGGTCAGGCTGATTGCGCATCCGCAAGATCAGTAACTCTCGGAGATTGTCCTAGCGATTGCATTGGCGCACGAGCTTTGCACGTGTAGTCGAATCGTCAAGCACGAACTCCACCAACAAATCGATATATCCACGTCTCATCGAAAGATCGGCCATCTTTGCCCTATCATATGCACTATGTGTGCTATAACTTGTATGTCTTTCAAATTTGAACCAAATTTGAATAAGTTTGAAATATTTGAAAAGGGGCTTTTGGCTTAAACTTCTCTTCATGCTAGACTTCATAAGACCGAGTTTAGGGTTAGGGGGTAGATACATGATTTGTTTGGTTTGAATATGTCTAAACCTTGTTTATCAACTTTAATGCTAACTATATGACATAAGAAGACTATGTGCTTTGGTTTTTCATTTTTCTGTTTTTTTTTGAATTTTATGCACATATATTTGAATCTCGGTCAAATCCTAGGTTTGACAAAGATTTAAACAAGTTTAAAACATGAAAACAAAAAGGGAAGCCTGTATCCTTCTTAATTAGTCACTCTAATATGAAGTTTTTGGGAGGTTTTTGAAATTTCCATGTTTGAAACCCAAAATCACTTCTCTTCATGCTTGACTTCATAAGACAGAGTTTAGGGTTAGGGGGTAGATACATGATTTGTATGGTTTGAATATGTTCAAACCTTGTTAATTTATCAACTTGAATGCTTACTATATGACATAAGAAGACTATATGCTTTTGTTTTTCATTTTTCTGATTTTTTTGAATTTTATGCCCATTTGAATCTTTTGGTCAAATCCTAGGTTTGACAAAGATTTAAACAAGTTTAAAATATGAAAATGAAAGGGTAAGCATGGATCCTTCTTAGTCACTCTAAAATGAAGCTTTTGGGATGTTCTTGAAATTTCCATGTTCGAAACCCAAAACGACTTCTCTTCATGCTAGACTTCATAAGATCGACCGAGTTTAGGGTTAGGGGGTAGATACATGATTTGTATGGTTTGAATATGTCCAAACCTTGTTAATTTATCAACTTGAATGCTTACTATATGACATAAGAAGACTATACGCTTTTGTTTTTCATTTTTCTGATTTTTTATGAATTTTATGCCCATTTGAATCTTTTGGTCAAATGCTAGGTTTGACAAAGATTTAAACAAGATTAAAATATTAAAATGAAAAGTTAAGCATGGATCCTTCTTAGTCACTCTAAAATAAAGCTTTTGGGAGGTTCTTGAAATTTCCATGTTTGAAACCCAAAACCACTTCTCTTCATGATTGACTTCATAAGACAGAGTTTAGGGTTAGGGGTAGATATATACATGAGTTGTCTGGTTTTAATATGTCTAGATCTTGTTTATCAACTTTAATGCTTACTATATATATGACATAAGAATGCTATGTGCTTAGGTTTTTCATTCTTTTGATTTTTTTTCTGAATTTGTATGCCCATTTGAATCTTGGTCAAATCCTAGGCGGTTTGACCAAGATTTAAACAAGTTTAAAACATGAAAATGAAAAGGGAAGTCTGTATCCTTCGTAGTCACTCTAAAATGAAACTTTTGGGATGTTCTTGAAATTTCCACGTTTGAAACCCAAAACGACTTCTCTTCATGCTAGACTTCATAAGATCGACATGGGGTAGATACATGATTTGTCTGGTTTGGATATATCTAGACCTTGTTTATCAACTTGAATGCTTACGATATGACATAAGAAGACTATGTGATTTGGTTTTTCATTTTTTCTGATTTTTTTGAATTTTGTGCCCACCCATTTGTATCTTGGTCAAATCCTAGGTTTGATAATGATTTAAACAAGTTTAAAATATGAAATGCAAAGGTAAGCATGGATCCTTCTTAGTCACTCTAAAATGACGCTTTTGAGAGGTTTTTGAAATTTCCATGTTTGAAACCCAAAACCACTTCTCTTCACATGCTTGACTTCATAAGACAGAGTTTAGGGGTTAGGGGGTATAGATACATGATTTGTCTGTTTTGAATATGTCTAGACCTTGTTTATCAACTTTAATGCTTACTATATGATATAAGAAAACTATTTGCTTTGTTTTTTCTTTTTTCTGTTTTTTATTAATTTTGGTAACCATTTGAATCTTGTCAAATCCTAGGTTTGACCAAGATAATTTAAACAAGTTTAGAACATGAAAATGAAAAGGGAAGCATGTATCCTTCTTAGTCACTCTAAAATGAAGTTTTTGGGAGGTTTTTGAATTTTCCATTTTGAAACCCAAAACCACTTCTCTTCATGCTTGACTTCATAAGACAGAGTTTAGGGGTTAGGGGGTAGATACATGATTTTTATGGTTTGATATGTATAGAACTTGATTATCAAATATAATGATTACTATATGATATAAGAAGACTATGTGATTTGGTTTTTCATTTTTCTATTTTTGTTTTATTTTTCTGCCCATTTGAATCTTGTTGGTCAAATCCTAGGTTTGACCAAGATTTAGACAAGTTTAAGACGTGAAAACGAATAAGTAAGCCTGGATCCTTCTTAGTCACTCCAAAATGTACCAATTGATAGATGTGTTAACTTTGCTTCATGGAAAAAATAATGTCATGTAAAAGAGTTAACTTGGATTTCCTACCCTTGAATCCATAGGAAACTTTGTTCTAATGCACTATAATAATCAACCGAGTTTTTACACCAACAGTTCTGTCACTTACGTGTGGTGCCCACGCGTGAGGTCGCACACTTCAGTGAGCACAAGTCAAGTGCAATTGGTACGCAAACTCCCAGCCATGTTCTTTGTCAAGAGAAGACGCATCAGGATGCGTATTGGAAGTCTCTGGGTCCTTCCGTTGTCCCTCTCACACAAAAAAAACAAATCTCTCTCATTCTCGGCCTCGCTCGACTCGCTCGCTCGCTCGCACCTCCTGCTCACTGACAAACCCTGCACAATAGTCAACATCGTCACCCGAAAAAGGGGAGACACCATAATGCTCTCCCTTCTTCTGTCCTTCCGAGTGATCCCTCTTCCTCCGAGTTTCACTAGCTAGACGGGCAAACACACATGTGCTCGCATAGTAATAATAAAAAGGTAGAAAAATCGATATACGAATCTATAATTAAATAGGTTAAACTAGGGTTTTGCCCAGTACTACAGATCAAGGTTCAAAAAAATCCATCTACGGGGTTCGAACAACACGATTCTAATCCAAGAATTTTTTCTACCTCATCCAAATGGCCTCAAACAATAGGGTTAGCATCTATCTAGTGCAGTATGTGTGAAAATGTATGCACTATGTGTGCTATAACTTGTATGTCTTTCAAATTTGAACCAAATTTGAATAATTTGAAATATTTGAAAAGGGGCTTTTGGCTTAAACGTTTGAAACCCAAAACGACTTCTCTTCATGCTAGACTTCATAAGACCGAGTTTAGGGTTAGGGGTAGATACATGATTTGTCGGGTTTGAATATGTCTAAACCTTGTTTATCAACTTTAATGCTAACTATATGACATAAGAAGACTATGTGCTTTGGTTTTTCATTTTTCTGTTTTTTTTTTAATTTTATGCCCATATATTTGAATCTTGGTCAATTCCTAGGTTTGACAAAGATTTAAACAAGTTTAAAACATGAAAATGAAAAGGGAAGCCTGTATCCTTCTTAATTAGTCACTCTAATATGAAGTTTTTGGGAGGTTTTTGAAATTTCCATGTTTGAAACCCAAAACCACTTCTCTTCATGCTTGACTTCATAAGACAGAGTTTAGGGTTAGGGGTAGATACATGATTTGTATGGTTTGAGTATGTCCAAACCTTGTTTATCAACTTGAATATGCTTACTATATGACGTACATAAGAAGACTATGTACTTTTGTTTTTCATTTTCTGATTTTTTTTAATTTTCTGCCCATTTGAATCTTGGTCAAATCCTAGGGTTGACCATGATTTAAACAAGTTTATAACATGAAATGAAATGGTAAGCATGGATCCTTCTTAGTCCCTATAAAATGAAGCTTTTGGGATGTGTTCTTGAAATTTCCATGTTCGAAACCCAAAACGACTTCTCTTCATGCCAGACTTCATAAGATCGACCGAGTTTAGGGTTAGGGGGTAGATACATGATTTGTATGGTTTGAATATGTCCAAACCTTGTTAATTTATCAACTTGAATGCTTACTATATGACATAAGAAGACTATATGCTTTGGTTTTTCATTTATCTGATTTTTTTAAAATTTTATGCCCATTTGAATCTTTTGGTCAAATCCTAGGTTTGACAAAGATTTAAACAAGTTTAAAATATGAAAATGAAAAGGTAAGCATGGATACTTCTTAGTCACTCTAAAGTAAAGCTTTTGGGAGGTTTTTGAAATTTCCATGTTTGAAACCCAAAACCACTTCTCTTCGTGATTGACTTCATAAGACAGAGTTTAGGGTTAGGGGTAGATATATACATGAGTTGTCCGGTTTGAATATGTCTAGACCTTGTTTATCAACTTTAATGCTTACTATATATATGACATAAGAATGCTATGTGCATTGGTTTTTCATTCTTTTGATTTTTTTTTCTGAATTTGTATGCCCATTAGAATCTTGGTCAAATCCTAGGCGGTTTGACCAAGATTTAAACAAGTTTAAAACATGAAAATGAAAAGGGAAGTTTGTATCCTTTTTAGTCACTCTAAAATGAAGCTTTTGGGATGTTCTTGAAATTTTCATGTTTGAAACCCAAAACGACTTCTCTTCATGCTAGACTTCATAAGATCGACATGGGTAGATACATGATTTGTTTGGTTTGGATATATCTAAACCTTGTTTATTAACTTGAATTCTTACGATGTGACATAAGAAGACTATGTGATTTGGTTATTCATTTTTTCTGATTTTTTTGAATTTTGTGCCCACCTATTTCTATCTTGGTCAAATCCTAGGTTTGATAATGATTTAAACAAGTTTAAAATATGAAATGCAAAGGTAAGCATGGATCCTTCTTAGTCACTCTAAAATGAAGCTTTTGGGAGGTTTTTGAAATTTCCATGTTTGAAACCCAAAACCACTTCTCTTCACATGCTTGACTTCATAAGACAGAGTTTAGGGGTTAGGGGGTATAGATACATGATTTGTATGGTTTGATATGTCTAGACCTTGTTTATCAACTTTAATGCTTACTATATGACATAAGAAGACTATGTGATTTGGTTTTTCATTTTTCTGTTTTTATTTTATTTTTCTGCCCATTTGAATCTTGTTGGTTAAATCCTAGGTTTGACCAATATTTAGACAAGTTTAACACGTGAAAACGAATAAGTAAGTATGGATCCTTCTTAGTCACTCCAAAATGTACCAATTGATAGATGTGTTAACTTTGCTTCATGGAAAAAATAATGTCATGTAAATGAGTTAACTTGGATTTCCTACCCTTGAATCCATAGGAAACTTTGTTCTAATGCACTATAATTATCAACCGAGTTTTTACACCAACAGGTCTGTCACTTACCTGTGGTGCCCACGCGTGAGGTCCCACACTTCAGTGAGCACAAGTCACGTGCAATAGGTACGCAAACTCCCAGCCATCTTCTTTGTCAAGAGAAGACGCATCAGGATGCGTATTGGAAGTCTCTGCGTCCTTCAGGATCCTTCGGTTGTCCCTCTCACACAAAAAAAAACAAATCTCTCTCATTCTCAGCCTCGCACGACTCGCTCGCTCGCTCGCACCTCCTGCTCATTGACAAACCCTGCACAATAGTCAACATCGTCACCCGGAAAAGGGGAGACACCATAATGCTCTCCCTTCTTCTGTCCTTCCGAGTGATCCCTCTTCCTCCGAGTTTCACTAGCAATACGGGCAAACACACATGTGCTGCATAGTAATAATAAAAAGGTAGAAAAATCGATATACGAATCTATAATTAAATAGGTTAAACTAGGGTTTTGCCCAATAATACAGATCAAGGTTCAAAAAAATCCAACTACGGGGTTCGAACAACACGATTCTAATCCAAGAATTTTTTCTACCTCATCCAAATGGCCTCAAACTATAGGGTTATCATCTATCTAGTGCAGTATGTGTGAAAATGTATGCACTATGTGTGCTATAACTTGTATGTCTTTCAAATTTGAACCAACTTTGAATAAGTTTGAAATATTTTAAAAGGGGCTTTTGGCTTAAACGTTTTAAACCCAAAACGACTTCTCTTCATGCTAGACTTCATAAGACCGAGTTTAGGGTTAGGGGGTAGATACATGATTTGTCTGGTTTGAATATGTCTAAACCTTGTTTATCTACTTTAATGCTAACTATATGACATAAGAAGACTATGTGCTTTGGTTTTTCATTTTTCTGTTTTTTTTTTATTTTATGCCCATATATTTGAATATTGGTCAAATCCTAGGTTTGACAAAGATTTAAACAAGTTTAAAATATGAAAAAGAAAAGGGAAGCCTGTATCCTTCTTAATTAGTCACTCTAATATGAAGTTTTTGGGAGGTTTTTGAAATTTCCATGTTTGAAACCCAAAACTACTTCTCTTCATGCTTGACTTCATAAGACAGAGTTTAGGGTTAGGGGTAGATACATGATTTGTATGGTTTGAGTATGTCCAAACCTTGTTTATCAACTTGAATATGCTTACTATATGACGTACTAAGAAGACTATGTACTTTTGTTTTTCATTTTTCTGATTTTTTTAATTTTCTGCCCATTTGAATCTTGGTCAAATCCTAGGGTTGACCATGATTTAAACAAATTTATAACATTAAATGAAAAGGTAAGCATGGATCCTTCTTAGTCACTCTAAAATGAAGCTTTTGGGATGTGTTCTTGAAATTTCCATGTTCGAAACCCAAAACGACTTCTCTTCATGCTAGACTTCATAAGATCGACCGAGTTTAGGGTTAGGGGGTAGATACATGATTTGTATGGTTTGAATATGTCCAAACCTTGTTAATTTATCAACTTGAATGTTTACTATGTGACATAAGAAGACAATATGCTTTTGTTTTTCATTTTTCTGATTTTTTATGAATTTTTTGCCTATTTGAATCTTTTGGTCAAATCCTAGGTTTGACAAAGATTTAAAGAAGTTTAAAATATGAAAATGAAAAGGTAAGCATGGATCCTTCTTATTCACTCTAAAATAAAGCTTATGGGAGGTTCTCGAAATGTCCATGTTTGAAACCCAAAACCACTTCTCTTCATGATTGACTTCATAAGACAGAGTTTAGGGTTAGGGGTAGATATATACATGAGTTGTCTGGTTTTAATATGTCTAGACCTTGTTTATCAACTTTAATGCTTACTATATATATGACATAAGAATGCTATGTGCTTTGGTTTTTCATTCTTTTGATTTTTTTTCTGAATTTGTATGCCCATTTGAATCTTGGTCAAATCCTAGGTGGTTTGACCAAGATTTAAACAAGTTTAAAACATGAAAATGAAAAGGGAAGTCTCTATCCTTCTTAGTCACTGTAAAATGAAGCTTTTGGGATGTTCTTGAAATTTCCATGTTTGAAACCCACACTAGTAGGAAAACCCTTATAGGCGAAGCTTAGTTCTGTGGCGCACCGTTTTGAGTGCGCCACAGAAACTTATTTTGTGGCGCACGAAGCTCGGTGCGCCACAGAAATAGCTTAATTTTGTGGCGCACTACTAAACCGTGCGCCACAAAAACTTGGTGGGCCCCACACCCTGTCACCCCCAACCATTGGTTTTACAATTTCTACGGCGCACAAACCTCGGTGCGCCACAGAAATTACTTCTTCTGTGGCGCACGGCGACAGTGCGCCACAAAAATAATGTTTTCTGTGGCGCACTTTGTCTCGGTGCGCCACAGAAATAACGTGTACTATATCAAGGCCGTACCCCTCCCTCGCCACGAAGTTCCTCTCCCCTCTCTCCCCTCTCTCCCCGCGCCGCCGCCTTCCATGGCGAGCGATGCCGTCGCTGTCGCCGCCGCCGCCGCTTTCCTCCGCGAGGGCCGGATGCCGCCACGCTCCACCCATCCCCGCCACCAGCAGCACAAGCCGCTGCGGCGTGGAGGAGGAGGGGCCGGCGCGGCGTCAAGGTGGAGGAGCCGCCGCCGCGTCAAGGTGGAAGAGCCGCCGCGACCTCCACCCCTGCCGTCATCGTCGGTGAGCTCCTCCACAACTGTCCAAATCGTCGGTAAGCTCCCTCCCCTCCCTCCCTCTTCCTCCCCGCGCGAGCACAACGTGCTCGACGAAATGCTCGCTCGGTTGGCTCTGGATGCATTGCTGCTAGTGATGCTTAGCTGTTAATCTTGATGCTACTTGGTTCATTTGTTGGCTCTGGATGCATTGCTGCTAGTGATGCATTGCTACTCGGTTGGTTCATTTGATGCTACTGGTTCATTTGTTGTGCTCAGTGAGGTTAACTGTTAATCTTGATGGCTTATTACTATTGGTTCATTTGTTGTGCTCAGTGAGGTTAACTGTTAACAATTTTCTTGATGGGTTCATAGGAATTTGATGCTACTCGTTCATTTAAATGCTTGTTGTGCTCGGTGAGGTTAAGCTGGTTCATAGGAATTTAAATGCATGAAATGCTACTTGGTGGGCTTGTATACATACATATTTATAGTTGCTCTTGGTTGGCCCGGGATTAGTTTTCCGGACCCCAAGTAATTCTCTCGTTGGGATTAGTTTTCCGGACCCCAAGTTTTTTGGACCCCTGATGATTTACTTGATGGATTCTTGTGAGCTTATGGTATGCTTATAATGCTCTGATTAGTGGGGATGCTTACTGGATCATGTGCATATAGTTCATATAGTTCCCTAAAAATAAAGAATGCTCCCTGGCCAGAAGCTTGATGTCTTAGCTCAGCCAATGATGCAAAGGCTGAGGCAAAAACTTGGATAAGAACATATACTAAAATGTGTGATTTAAATGGAATGCTTATGATGGTTACTACCAAGTGATGAATAATCCCTTATGGTACCCCAGCTTTGTTTTGAACTCAACCGAGTAATGATAAATTTCTATTTCTTGTGTTGGCTTTGATGAAAATAGAGATATCCACGAGTAGGGGATCATGTAAATGAATGCCACTCGTGGTATCCTTTGAAGAAAAAGGACTGTTTCGATGGTTTTAAAAGGCTAGGTGGTGCTAGGTGATTCAGTTGGCTACCAAGACTTGTCTCATCCGGTTAGCTGGGATATGCTATGTGTTGTTGCTTGTTTAGGCATATCTATCACTTACTGGATTTACTCGGTTCTTGATTGGCCTCTCTTTTGCCAGCATCACTTGGTCTATATACCAAGTGATGAATAATCCCTTTGGAGCATCTCGCTCCATGCATGCTATGTGTGTTTGAGCATCTTGACTTATGTCCCTATGATAATGGATCATCAAATGTTTCCCTTTGTCCCTGGTTGCCTCCTTAATTGATGCCTTATGATCCAAATGATCCAAGTCCCTTGCATGATCCCATTTGTCCCTAATGTTGCTTAATTAAGATGAATAAATTCCCTCTAATCACCATTTGGAGATCAAGACTAGTTCTTGATATCCATTAGTTACTCGTCAACACATGTGTTTGCATGTGTGTGTGAGCTGCTTGTAGTGTCACTTGACTATTCAAGTTTCAATGTTGGTTACTTTTCCTCTAGTGTAAGAAATGGTTGAGCAGATGTTTATCCACTGTTGGCCTTTATTCTTGGGTAGCTCAAAGTGTCATGCACTTACTTGGATCATCAAATGTTTCCCTTAATTTGTCCCCGGTTGCCTCCTTAATTGATGCCTTATGATCCAAATTACTATATTATTGGATTGAGTGATATGGCTACTTGCTTGTTTGCTCTCCAAATGCTATATATGTGTATTTGACCATGCTTATGATGGATTTCTTTTAAGGACTCTAGCTAGATTAGAGGGGAAAAAGTTGCTCGCTTTGTTGCCTATGATAATGGATCATCAAATGTTTCCCTTTGTCCCCGGTTGCCTCCTTAATTGATGCCTTATGATCCAAATGACCCAAGTCCCTTGCATGATCCCATTTGTCCCTAATGTTGCTTAAGATGAATAAATTCCCTCTAATCACCATTTGGAGATCAAGACTAGTTCTTGATTTCCATTAGCTAGACTCCAATATTAAAAATGTCTCCCAAATATGGAGACAAACATTTTAACATTACCCCAAGTGATTTACTTGTCGATGATTAGATGGTTGGTCGATCACTCGTACACTCGGGGGTGGAGCAAGTGAGGCTTGGTGTGATGGCACAAATATCAATATCTTGTGCATCCTACCCGGCCTCACTTACTCCATCTCTCGGATGTTAATATTTGTTTCGACCAACAAAGTATGAGGCATTCCATTTAGTTGATACCACTTGGCTCTTTCTTCCATTTTAGTGCCGATGATTAGAATGTTCGGTCAATCTGTACACTCCGGGGTGTCGCTAGTGAGCCTGGTGTGATGGCACAAATATCAATCTCTTGTGCATCCTACCCGGCCTCACTAACGCCATCCCGGGATGTTCATATTTGTTTCGACCAACAAAGTATGAGGCATTCCATTTAGTTCATACTAGCTACTTCTTAATTGCATTGGCCTTTCTTCCATTTTAGTGCCGATGATTAGAATGTTTGGTCACCTATACGCCGCAATATACTTTGTAGACGAGCCCCCTTTCCCTGGCCGCCGTTCCGTGAACGAGTCCTTGATGAGACAACAACGCCGACATGCCTCTCCGGCGCAGCACCACTTTTCTTCTCTCGCCGTCCAGTACGTGAACGAGTCCTTAATGCCAAGACGGTGCCAGCCTCCCTAGCATCATGCCGACCCCGTTGTCGCGCTTCGGGCCGTGTCGATCATGCGCCCTGCACTCTTCGCCTTCTTGCCCGGTGAACGAATAGACTAATCGTTGGAATAAGGAAGCCGATGACGGCCGATCGCAATTTAATCTTGCGACCGGCTGTCATCGGTTTCCTTATTCCAACGATCAGCCTATTGGTTCACCGGCAAGAAGGCGAACAGCGCGGGCGCGGGACACACGGCTTGAAGCGCGGCAACACGGCCCGGCATAATCGTCGGGCAGGCCGGCACCGGTCTTTGCATCAAGGACTCGTTCACCTGGACAGCGAGGGACCGGCGTGGTTCTGCGCCGGAGATGCAGATCGGCATTGTTGTGTCGTCAAGCACCCGTTGACGGAACGCCGACCGGGAAAGGGAGCCCTTACGCAAAGTATTTGTGTTGACCAACAATGTATGAGGCACATATTCTATTTTGTCATTCCATTTGCTTTGAGATTTTCAAAATGCCGATGATTAAAATGTTTGGTCACCGTACACTCGGGGGTGGCGTAAGTGAGCCCGGTAAGATAGCACAAATATCAATCTCTTGTGCATCCTACCTGGCCTCGCTTACGCCATCCCGAGATGTTAATATTTGTGTTGACCAACAATGTATGAGGCACTTATTCCATTTTGTCATTCCATTTGCTTTGAGATTTTCAAAATGCCGATGATTAAAATGCTTGGTCACCGTACACTCGGGGCGGTGTTAGTGAGCCTCGTGTGATTGCACAAATATCAATCTCTTGTGCATCCTACCTGGCTCGCTAACTCCGTCCCGGAATGTTAATATTTGTTTCGACCAACAAAGTATGAGGCCCTTGTCATTCCATTTGCTTTGGTATTTTCAAAATGCCGATGATTAAAGTGTTGGTCACCGTACACTTGGGGGTGGCGTCGGTGAGCTCGGTAAGATAGCACAAATATCAATCTCTTGTGCATCGGACTTGGTCTCACCGACGCCATCCCTAAATGTTAATATTTGTGTTGACCAACAATGTATGAGGCACTTATTCCATTTTGTCATTCCATTTGCTTTGACATTTTCAAAATGCCGATGATTAAAATGTTTGGTCACCGTACACTCGGGGGCGGCGTAAGTGAGCCTGGTAAGATAGCACAAATATCAATCTCTTGTGCATCGGACTTGGTCTCACTTACACCGTCCCTGAATGTTAATATTTGTGTTGACCAACAATGTATGAGGCATTTATTCCATTTCTCTTGTGCATCGGATACTTGTTGGTCTCACTTTCTTCCATTTTCATCATAGTAGGAACTCGGATGGAAGGACCCCGATGCAAGCGAGCCTGGTGGGTAGAGATGACGGAGCAAAGGAGGAACCGGATGAAGACTACTTTGTATCTCGAAATTGTGAATTTTGTATGAATTAAGAGTTGTATGCAAAACATTTGACACTTGCCACTATATATGTATCTCGATCGGGCTCTAAGTAATGTGATGATGATGTCTATGTTATATCCGTGCAATGTACATGATATTTATATTATATCTGAATGTTGCCGTATATAACCTGTGTATACGTATTGTGTATCCGTATTGCTGTGTATAAACCGCATATGTGTAGCAAGCAGCACAAAATCGTGTATAATACAAGCAAATTCCGTGGCGCACTAAGAAGCAATTCGTGGCGCACGCTTTTACGTGGCGCACCTAAGAACAAGTGCGCCACGTAAACCTTATTTACGTGGCGCACGACCAGGTGCGCCACAGAAAGCTTATTTTTGTGGCGACGTTTCTGTGGCGCACCACCCGTGCGCCACAGAATCAAATTTTCGTGCGCCACTGACAAGGCTTTTCCTACTAGTGCCAAAATGACTTCTCTTCATGCTAGACTTCATAAGATCGACCGAGTTTAGGGTTAGGGGTAGATACATGATTTGTATGGCTTGAATATGTCCAAACCTTGTTCATTTATCAACTTGAATACTTGCTATATGACATACGAAGACTATATGCTTTGGTTTTCATTTTTCTGATTTTTTATGAATTTTATGCCCATTTGAATCTTTTGGTCAAATCCTAGGTTTGACAAAGATTTAAACAAGTTTAAAATATGAAAATGAAAAGGTAAGCATGGATCCTTCTTAGTCACTCTAAAATAAAGCTTTTGGGAGGTTCTTGAAATTTCCATGTTTGAAACCCAAAACCACTTCTCTTCATGATTGACTTCATAAGACAGAGTTTAGGGTTAGGGGTAGATATATACATGAGTTGTCTGGTTTGAATATGTCTAGACCTTGTTTATCAACTTTAATGCTTACTATATATATGACATAAGAATGCTATGTGCATTGGTTTTTCATTTCTTTTGATTTTTTTTCTGAATTTGTATGCCCATTTGAATCTTGGTCAAATCCTAGGTGGTTTGACCAAGATTTAAACAAGTTTAAAACATGAAAATGAAAGGGAAGTTTGTATCCGTCTTAGTCACTCTAAAATGAAGCTTTTGGGATGTTCTTGAAATTTCCATGTTTGAAACCCAAGACGACTTCTCTTCATTCTAGACATCATAAGATCGACGGGGGTAGATACATGATTTGTCTGGTTTGGATATATCTAGACCTTGTTTATCAACTTTAATGCTTACGATATGACATAAGAAGACTATGTGATTTGGTTTTTCATTTTTTCTGATTTTTTGAATTTTGTGCCCACCCATTTGTATCTTGGTCAAATCCTAGGTTTGATAATGATTTAAACAAGTTAATGCAAAGGTAAGCATGGATCCTTCTTAGTCACTCTAAAATGAAGCTTTTGGGAGGTTTTTGAAATTTCCATGTTTGAAACCCAAAACCACTTCTCTTCACATGCTTGACATCATAAGACAGAGTTTAGGGGTTAGGGGGTATAGATACATGATTTGTCTGGTTTGAATATGTCTAGACCTTGTTTATCAACTTTAATGCTTACTATATGACATAAGAAAACTATTTGCATTGTTTTTTCTTTTTTCTATTTTTTTAAAATTTTGGTAACCATTTGAATCTTGTCAAATCCTAGGTTTGACCAAGATAATTTAAACAAGTTTAAAACATGAAAATGAAAAGGGAAGCATGTATCCTTCTTAGTCACTCTAAAATGAAGCCTTTGGGAGGTTTTTGAAATTTCCATGTTTGAAACCCAAAACCACTTCTCTTCACATGCTTGACTTCATAAGACAGAGTTTAGGGGTTAGGGGGTATAGATACATGATTTGTATGGTTTGATATGTCTAGACCTTGTTTATCAACTTTAATGCTTACTATATGACATAAGAAGACTATGTGATTTGGTTTTTCATTTTTCTGTTTTTATTTTATTTTTCTGCGCATTTGAATCTTGTTGGTCAAATCCTAGGTTTGACCAAGATTTAGACAAGTTTAACACGTGAAAACGAATAAGTAAGCCTGGATCCTTCTTAGTCACTCCAAAATGTACCAATTGATAGATGTGTTAACTTTTGCTTCATGGAAAAAATAATGTCATGTAAATGAGTTAACTTGGATTTCCTACCCTTGAATCCATAGGAAACTTTGTTCTAATGCACTATAATTATCAACCGAGTTTTTACACCAACAGGACTGTCACTTACGTGTGGTGCCCACGCGTGAGGTCCCACACTTCAGTGAGCACAAGACACGTGCAATAGGTACGCAAACTCCCAGCCATCTTCTTTGTCAAGAGAAGACGCATCAGGATGCGTATTGGAAGTCTCTGGGTCCTTCAGGATCCTTCGGTTGTCCCTCTCACACAAAAAAACCAATCTCTCTCATTCTCGGCCTCGCTCGACTCGCTCGCTGGCACCTCCTGCTCACTGACAAACCCTGCACAATAGTCAACATCGTCACCCGAAAAAGGGGAGACACCAGAATGCTCTCCCTTCTTCTGTCCTTCCGAGTGATCCCTCTTCCTCCGAGTTTCACTAGCTAGACGGGCAAACACACATGTGCTGCATAGTAATAATAAAAAGGTAGAAAAATCGATATACGAATCTATAATTAAATAGGTTAAACTAGGGTTTTGCCCAGTACTACAGATCAAGGTTCAATCCAACTACGGGGTTCGAACAACACAATTCTAATCCAAGAATTTTTTCTACCTCATCCACATGGCCTCAAACTATAGGGTTATCATCTATCTAGTGCAGTATGTGTGAAAATGTATGCACTATGTGTACTATAACTTGTATGTCTTTCAAATTTGAACCAAATTTGAATAAGTTTGAAATATTTGAAAAGGGGCTTTTGGCTTAAACGTTTGAAACCCAAAACGACTTCTCTTCATGCTAGACTTCATAATACCGAGTTTAGGGTTAGGGGGTAGATACATGATTTTTCTGGTTTGAATATGTCTAAACCTTGTTTATCAACTTTAATGCTAACTATATGACATAAGAAGACTATGTGCTTTGGCTTTTCATTTTTTCTGTTTTTTTTTTGAATTTTATGCCCATATATTTGAATCTTGGTCAAATCCTAGGTTTGACAAAGATTTAAACAAGTTTAAAACATGAAAATGAAAAGGGAAGCCTGTATCCTTCTTAATTAGTCACTCTAATATGAAGTTTTTGGGAGGTTTCTGAAATTTCCATGTTTGAAACCCAAAACCACTTCTCTTCATGCTTGACTTTATAAGACAGAGTTTAGGGTTAGGGGTAGATACATGATTTGTATGGTTTGAATATGTCCAAACCTTGTCAACTTGAATATGCTTACTATATGACGTACATAAGAAGACTATGTACTTTTGTTTTTCATTTTTCTGATTTTTTTAATTTTCTGCCCATTTGAATCTTGGTCAAATCCTAGGGTTGACCATGATTTAAACAAGTTTATAACATGAAATGAAAAGGTAAGCATGGATCCTTCTTAGTCACTCTAAAATGAAGCTTTTGGGATGTGTTCTTGAAATTTCCATGTTCGAAACCCAAAACGACTTCTCTTCATGCTAGACTTCATAAGATCGACCGAGTTTAGGGTTAGGGGGTAGATACATGATTTGTATGGTTTGAATTGTTAATTTATCAACTTGAATGCTTACTATATTACATAAGAAGACTATATGCTTTTGTTTTTCATTTTTCTGATTATTTATGAATTTTATGCCCATTTGAATCTTTTGGTCAAATCCTAGGTTTGACAAAGATTTAAACAAGTTTAAAATATGAATATGAAAAGGTAAGCATGGATCCTTCTTAGTCACTCTAAAATAAAGCTTTTGGGAGGTTCTTGAAATGTCCATGTTTGAAACCCAAAACCACTTCTCTTCATGATTGACTTCATAAGACAGATTTTAGGGTTAGGGGTAGATATATACATGAGTTGTTTGGTTTTAATATGTCTAGACCTTGTTATCAACTTTAATGCTTACTATATATATGACATAAGAATGCTATGTGCATTGGTTTTTCATTCTTTTGATTTTTTTCTAAATTTGTATGCCCATTTGAATCTTGCTCAAATCCTAGGCGGTTTGACCAAGATTTAAAAAAGTTTAAAACATGAAAATGAAAAGGGAATTTTGTATCCTTCTTAGTCACTCTAAAATGAAGCTTTTCAGATGTTCTTGAAATTTCCATGTTTGAAACCCAAAACGACTTCTCTTCATGCTAGACTTCATAAGATCGACCGGGGTAGATACATGATTTGTCTGGTTTGGATATATCTAGACCTTGTTTATCAACTTTAATGCTTACGATATGACATAAGAAGACTATGTGATTTGGTTTTTCATTTTTTCTGATTTTTTTAGTTTTGTGCCCACCCATTTGTATCTTGGTCAAATCCTAGGTTTAATAATGATTTAAACAAGTTTAAAATATGAAATGCAAAGGTAAGCATGGATCCTTCTTAGTCACTCTAAAATGAAGCTTTTGGGAGGTTTTTGAAATTTCCATGTTTGAAACCCAAAACCACTTCTCTTCACATGCTTGACTTCATAAGACAGAGTTTAGGGGTTAGGGGGTATAGATACATGATTTTTCTGGTTTGAATATGTCTAGACCTTGTTTATCAACTTTAATGCTTACTATATGACATAAGAATATTTGCTTTGTTTTTTCTTTTTTTCTGTTTTTTTTAATTTTGGTAACCATTTGAATCTTGTCAAATCCTAGGTTTGACCAAGATAATTTAAACAAGTTTAAAACATGAAAATGAAAAGGGAAGCTTGTATCCTTCTTAGTCACTCTAAAATGAAGCTTTGGGAGGTTTTTGAAATTTCCATGTTTGAAACCCAAAACCACTTCTCTTCACATGCTTGACTTCATAAGACAGAGTTTAGGGGTTAGGGGGTATAGATACATGATTTGTATGGTTTGATATGTCTAGACCTTGTATATCTACTTTAATGCTTACTATATGACATAAGAAGACTATGTGATTTGGTTTTTCATTTTTCTTTTTATTTTATTTTTCTGCCCATTTGAATCTTGTTGGTCAAATCCTAGGTTTGACCAAGATTTAGACAAGTTTAACACGTGAAAACGAATAAGTAAGCCCGGATCCTTCTTAGTCACTCCAAAATGTACCAATTGATAGATGTGTTAACTTTGCTTCATGGAAAAAATAATGTCATGTAAATGAGTTAACTTTGATTTCCTACCCTTGAATTCATAGGAAACTTAGTTCTAATGCACTATAATAATCAACCGAGTTTTTACACCAACAGGTTTGTCACTTACGTGTGTGGTGCCCACGCGTGAGGTCCCACACTTCAGTGAGCACAAGTCACGTGCAATAGGTACGCAAAATCCCAGCCATCTTCTTTGTCAAGAGAAGACGCATCAGGATGCGTATTGGAAGTCTCTGGGTCCTTCAGGATCCTTCGGTTGTCCCTCTCACACAAAAAAACAAATCTCTCTCATTCTTGGCCTCGCTCGACTCGCTCGCTCGCTCGCACCTCCTGCTCACTGACAAACCTTGCACAATAGTCAACATCGTCACCCGAAAAAGGGGAGACACCATAATGCTTTCCCTTCTTCTGTCCTTCCGAGTGATCCCTCTTCCTCCGAGTTTCACTAGCTAGACAGGCAAACACAAATGCGCTGAATAGTAATAATAAAAAGGTAGAAAAATCGATATACGAATCTATAATTAAATAGGTTAAACTAGGGTTTTGCCCAGTACTACAGATCAAGGTTCAAAAAAATCCAACTACGGGGTTCGAACAACACGATTCTAATCCAAGAATTTTTTCTACCTCATCCAAATGGCCTCATACTATAGGGTTAGCATCTATCTAGTGTAGTATGTGTGAAAATGTATGCACTATGTGTGCTATAACTTGTATGTCTTTCAAATTTGAACCAAATTTGAATAAGTTTGAAATATTTGAAAAGGGGCTTTTGGCTTAAACGTTTGAAACCCAAAACGACTTCTCTTCATGCTAGACTTCATAAGACCGAGTGTAGGGTTAGGGGGTAGATACATGATTTGTCTGGTTTGAATATGTCTAAACCTTGTTTATCAACTTTAATGCTAACTATATGACATAAGAAGACTATGTGCTTTGGTTTTTCATTTTTCTGTTTTTTTTTGAATTTTATGACCATATAATTGAATCTTGGTCAAATCCTAGGTTTGACAAAGATTTAAACAAGTTTAAAACATGAAAATGAAAAGGGAAGCCTGTATCCTTCTTAATTAGTCACTCTAATATGAAGTTTTTGGGAGGTTTTTGAAATTTCCATGTTTGAAACCCAAAACCACTTCTCTTCATGCTTGACTTCATAAGACAGAGTTTAGGGTTATGGGTAGATACATGATTTGTATGGTTTGAATATGTCCAAACCTTGTTTATCAACTTGAATATGCTTACTATATGACGTACATAAGAAGACTATGTACTTTTGTTTTTCATTTTTCTAATTTTTTTAATTTTCTGCCCATTTGAATCTTGGTCAAATCCTAGAGTTGACCATGATTTAAACAAGTTTATAACATGAAATGAAAAGGTAAGCATGGATCCTTCTTAGTCACTCTAAAATGAAGCTTTTGGGATGTGTTCTTGAAATTTCCATGTTCGAAACCCAAAACGACTTCTCTTCATGCTAGACTTCATAAGATCGACCGAGTTTAGGGTTAGGGGGTAGATAAATGATTTGTATGGTTTGAATTGTTAATTTATCAACTTGAATGCTTACTATATGACATAAGAAGACTATATGCTTTTGTTTTTCATTTTTCTGATTTTTTATGAATTTTATGCCCATTTGAATCTTTTGGTCAAATCCTAGGTTTGACAAAGATTTAAACAAGTTTAAAATATGAATATGAAAAGGTAAGCATGGATCCTTCTTAGTCACTCTAAAATAAAGCTTTTGGGAGGTTCTTCAAATGTCCATGTTTGAAACCAAAACCACTTCTCTTCATGATTGACTTCATAAGACAGAGTTTAGTGTTAGGGGTAGATATATACATGAGTTGTCTGGTTTTAATATGTCTAGACCTTGTTTATCAACTTTAATGCTTACTATATATATGACATAAGAATGCTATGTGCTTTGGTTTTTCATTCTTTTGATTTTTTCTGAATTTGTATGCCCATTTGAATCTTGGTTAAATCCTAGGCGGTTTGACCAAGATTTAAACAAGGTTAAAACATGAAAATGAAAAGGGAAGTCTGTATCCTTCTTAGTCACTGTAAAATGAAGCTTTTGGGATGTTCTTGAAATTTCCATGTTTGAAACCCAAAACGACTTCTCTTCATGCTAGACTTCATAAGATCGACCGAGTTTAGGGTTAGGGGTAGATACATGATTTGTATGGCTTGAATATGTCCTAACCTTGTTAATTTATCAACTTGAATGCTTGCTATATGACATACGAAGACTATATGCTTTGGTTTTCATTTTTCTATTTTTTTTATGAATTTTATGCCTATTTGAATCTTTTGGTCAAATCCTAGGTTTGACAAAGATTTAAACAAGTTTAAATATGAAAATGAAAACGTAAGCATGGATCCTTCTTAGTCACTCTAAAATAAAGCTTTTGGGAGGTTCTTGAAATTTCCATGTTTGAAACCCAAAACCACTTCTCTTCATGATTGACTTCATAAGACAGAGTTTAGGGTTAGGGGTAGATATATACATGACTTGCCTGGTTTGAATATGTCTAGACCTTGTTTATCAACTTTAATGCTTACTATATATATGACATAAGAATGCTATGTGCATTGGTTTTTCATTCTTTTGATTTATTTCTGAATTTGTATGCCCATTTGAATCTTGGTCAAATCCTAGGCGGTTTGACCAAGATTTAAACAAGTTTAAAACATGAAAATGAAAAGGGAAGTTTGTATCCGTCTTAGTCACTGTAAAATGAAGCTTTTGGGATGTTCTTGAGATTTCCACGTTTGAAACCCAGAACGACTTCTCTTTATTCTAGACTTCATAAGATCGACAGGGGTAGATACATGATTTGTCTGGTTTGGATATATCTAGACCTTGTTTATCAACTTTAATGCTTACGATATGACATAAGAAGACTATGTGATTTGGTTTTTCATTTTTTCTGATTTTTTTGAATTTTGTGCCCACCCATTTGTATCTTGGTCAAATCCTAGGTTTGATAATGATTTAAACAAGTTTAAAATATGAAATGAAAAGGTAAGCATGGATCCTTCTTAGTCACTCTAAAATGAAGCTTTTGGGAGGTTTTTGAAATTTCCATGTTTGAAACCCAAAACCACTTCTCTTCACATGCTTGACTTCATAAGACAAAGTTTAGGGGTTAGGGGGTATAGATACATGATTTGTCTGGTTTGAATATGTCTAGACCTTGTTTATCAACTTTAATGCTTATTATATGACATAAGAAAACTATTTGCTTTGTTTTTTCTTTTTTCTATTTTTTTTAAAATTTTGGTAACCATTTGAATCTTGTCAAATCCTAGGTTTGACCAACATAATTTAAACAAGTTTAAAACATGAAAATGAAAAGGGAAGCATGTATCCTTCTTAGTCACTCTAAAATGAAGCTTTTGGGAGGTTTTTGAAACCCAAAACCACTTCTCTTCACATGCTTGACTTCATAAGACAGAGTTTAGGGGTTAGGGGGTATAGATACATGATTTGTATGGTTTGATATGTCTAGACCTTGTTTATCAACCTTAATGCTTACTATATGACATATGAAGACTATGTGATTTGGTTTTTCATTTTTCTGTTTTTATTTTATTTTTTTGCCCATTTGAATCTTGTTGGTCAAATCCTAGGTTTGACCAAGATTTAGACAAGTTTAACACGTGAAAACGAATAAGTAAGCCTAGATCCTTCTTAGTCACTCCAAAATGTACCAATTGATAGATGTGTTAACTTTGCTTCATGGAAAAAATAATGTCATGTAAATGAGTTAACTTGGATTTCCTACCCTTGAATCCATAGGAAACTTTGTTCTAATGCACTATAATAATCAACCGAGTTTTTACACCAACAGGTCTGTCACTTACGTGTGGTGCCCACGCGTGAGGTCCCACACTTCAGTGAGCACAAGTCATGTGCAATAGGTACGCAAACTCCCATCCATCTTCTTTGTCAAGAGAAGACGCATCAGGATGCGTATTGGAAGTCTCTGGGTCCTTCGGGTGTCCCTCTCACACAAAAAAACAAATCTCTCTCATTCTCGGCCTCGCTCGACTCGCTCGCTCGCTCGCACCTCCTGCTCACTGACAAACCATGCACAATAGTCAACATCGTCACCAGAAAAAGGGGAGACACCATAATGCTCTCCCTTCTTCTGTCCTTCCGAGTGATCGCTCTTCCTCCGAGTTTCACTAGCTAGACGGGCAAACACACATGTGTTGCATAGTAATAATAAAAAGGTAGAAAAATCGATATACGAATCTATAATTCAATAGGTTAAACTAGGGTTTTGCCCAGTACTACAGATCAAGGTTCAAAAAATCCAACTACGGGGTTCGAACAACACGATTCTAATCCAAGAATTTTTTCTACCTCATCCAAATGGCCTCAAACTATAGGGTTAGCATCTATCTAGTGCAGTATGTGTGAAAATGTATGCACTATGTGTGCTATAACTTGTATGTCTTTCTAATTTGAACCAAATTTGAATAAGCTTGAAATATTTGAAAAGGGGCTTTTCGCTTAAACGTTTGAAACCCAAAATGACTTCTCTTCATGCTAGACTTCATAAGACCGAGTTTAGGGTTAGAGGGTAGATACATGATTTGTCTGGTTTGAATATGTCTAAACCTTGTTTATCAACTGTAATGCTAACTATATGACATAAGAAGACTATTGATAACCCACAAGTATAGGGGATCGCAGCAGTCTTCGCGGGTAGTAAAACCCAATTTATTGATTCGACACAAGGGGAGACAAAGAATACTTGAAAGCCTTAACAACGGAGTTGTCAATTCAGCTGCACCTAGAAACAGACTTGCTCGCAAGAGTTTATCAGTAGTAACAGTTTTATAGCAGTAGCAGTAGTGAAATAACAGCAGCGAGTAACGGAGACAAGAAGCAGTGATTATAGTAAACAGCGGGATTAAAATATCGTAGGCACGGGGACGGATAACAGGCATTGCATGGATGAGAGAAACTCATGTAACAATCAAGCAGGGCATTTGCAGATAATAATAAAACGGTGTCCAAGTACAAAGCAATCAATAGGCATGTGTTCCAATTATAGTCGTACGGGCTCGCAATGAGAAACTTGCACAACATCTTTTGTCCTACCAGCCGGTGGCAGCCGGGCCTCAAGGGAATCTACTCGGATATTAAGGTACTCCTTTTAATAGAGTACCGGAGCAAAGCATTAACACTCCGTGAACACATGTGATCCTCACATCACTACCATCCCCTCCGATTGTCCCGATTTCGTCACTTCGGGGCCATTGGTTCCGGACAACGACATGTGTATACAACTTGCGGTAAGACCATAAACAATGAATATCATGATGAATCGATAACATGTTCAGATCTGAGATCATGGCACTCGGGCCCTAGTGACAAGCATTAAGCATAACAAGTTGCAACAATATCATAAAAGTACCAATTACGGACACTAGGCACTATGCCCTAACAATCTTATGCTATTACATGACCAATCTCATCCAATCCCTACCATCCCCTTCAGCCTACAGCGGGGGAATTACTCACACATGGATGTGGGAAACATGGCTGGTCGATGGAGAGGCGTCGGTGATGATGATGGCGATGATCTCCTCCAATTCCCCGTCCCGGCGGAGTGCCAGAACGGAGTTTCTGGTCCCGAGACGGAGTTTCGCGACGGTGGCGGCGTCATTGGATGGCTTCTGGCGAGTTTCGACTTCCTCCCGTGCGTTTTTAGGTCGAAGGCAATAAGTAGTCCGAAGGAGGGCGTCGGGGGCCGACCGAGGCCGCCACACACTAGGGCCGCGCGGGCCCCTCCTGGGCCTCGTCGGCCTAGTGTGTGGGCTCCTCGGGCCCCCACCTGGCTTGCCCTTATGGCTCCGTAAGTATTCTGGGAAAATAGGACCTTCCGCATAAATTCCGAGGTTTTTCCTGAAAGTTGGATTTCTGCACAAAAACAAGACACCAGAACAATTCTGCTGAAAACAGCGTTAGTCCGTGTTAGTTGTATCCAAAATACACAAATTAGAGGCAAAACAATAGCAAAAGTGTTCGGGAAAGTAGATACATTTTGGACGTATCAACTCCCCAAGCTTAGCTTATTGCTTGTCCTCAAGCAATTAAGTTGACAACTGAGTGCGATAAAAGAACTTTCACGAACGCATTTGTTCATATGATGTAAATATTCTCATGATATGGCAAGTACTTAAGCAGTTCATAATAAGATACATGCAAATAAAATCATCTAATAGCTATGTCAATCATGGAAAAGGTACCAACAAATTAATAATGAGCATCATGAATCATGTCTATCAGCAGGATTGCAATGTTCATAGAATGATATGATAAAGTGGTATCTCGCTTGCCCATAATTGTACAGCAAAACATAAATGCTTGGGCACCTTTGAGGTTCATGGGAAGACTGGAAGTAGAGATTATCAAAGATTAAAGCATCAAAGTTATACCACAATTAATCACATTTTGGAACAAGCATATTATACTAAGAATGACAGTTGTGCTCTCAAGAAAGTGCTCAAAGAAAGGATGGAGACTCAATGTAAAAGTAAAAGATTGACCCTTCGCAGAGGGAAGCAGGGATTAACATGTGCTAGAGCTTTTCATTTGTAAAACAGGAGTAAAATTATTTTGAGAGGTGTTTGTTGTTTTCAACGAATGATAGTGGGTACTCTAACTACCTCGTCAACCAGACTTTCAAGAGCGGCTCCCATGAAGGACGTTATTTCTACCAGCAAGGTAAATCATCCCTCTTCTCTTTTGTTTACACACGTACTTTAGTTTTATTATGGATGACACTCCCCCCAACCTGTGCTTACATAAGCCATGGCTAATCGAATCCTCGGGTGCCTTCCATCAATCACATACCATGGAGGAGTATCTATTTGCAAAATTAAGTTGCTTACTGATGAATCAGAGCAAAACATGTGAAGAGAATTATTAGTAAAGTTTGATTAATCGGGGCTGGGAACCCCATTGCCGACTCTTTTTGCAAAATTATTGGATAAGCGGATGTGCCACTAGTCCATATGAAAGTCCGTCAAGAGTAAATGACAAGGTTGAAAGTTAAACACCACATACTTCCTCATGAGCTATGAAACATTAACACAAATTGAGAAGCATTTTGAAGGTTTAAAGGTAGCACATGAGAATTTACTTGGAATGGTTTGAAATGCCATGCATAGGTATTTATGGTGGACACTCTGGAATAACTTGGTTTTCATGTGTTTGGAAGCACGAGCAGCGTTCCCGCTCAGTACAAGTGAAGGCTAGCAATAGACCGGGAAGCGACAATCAAGAGAGCAAGTAATCGTCATAATCATGCTTGCGACAAAAATAAATTAACGGAGGCATAAACGTGATACAAGAACTCTGAGGTAAAGTAAATCATCGAGGCTTAATTGACATTTTGTTCAGTCATATGCATGCGTGAGCATGTGCCAAGTTGATTCAAGAGAATTATTCAGAGGAGGATACCACAATGTCATACCTATCTATGAATAAAGAAATGCAAGCAAATATTTATGACATGCTACTCATATTAATAAATTGGAGCTAATAATGAGAGATCATGAACTACTAGACTTTCTTAAATGACATATACCTCACATGAACCAACTAAGCATGCTCACATGGATGAGTATATGTACAAATATGAAAACAAATAGAGTTCATACCAGCCTCTCACCACAATCGGATCGTCGTATATCGTCATTATTGCCTTTTCACTTGTGTAGCTTGAATAATATGGAATGAAAACCACGCTCCAGCCACCGAAGACCATTGACTCATAAAGAACTTTACAAAACCAAAGGAGAACAGAAAATATTTTTAGTGTTTTCGAATTTGGAAGCAAGAACAAAAGGAAACAAGCAAACAAAGCAAAATCTTTTTGAATTTTCTTATAGCAAACCAACGATAGCAAATAAAGCAAGATAAAAGCAAGAAACTAAAATAAACAAATAGTGAAGAGAAACAACAGAAATATTTTTGGTCTTTTTGTGTTTTAGGAAAGAAACAAAGCAAGAATAAGAAAATGAAAGCTAAAAGAAACACAGAAAAGCAAGATGGCAGAAATCTGCCAAAACTTGACAGCAGTACAGTAATCGATTTTTAAGAAATTCTTCCACTGCTCATATCGAAAAGTGTTCAACTAATGAAAGTTAGATAACAACCTGGGGAACATGCACAAAAATTGGCTTCATAAAATATCGTTCTGGCTATTTTTGAGAATTTTTTCGGTAACAGTCCAGAATCTGTTTTCAGGCAGCACTTCCCCAAATATCATCTCCCTCTCATTAGAAAACCACTCAAAGAAACTAAACAAGTATGAACAAGTATCCAGAAACCATAATATGCAAAGAATGAGTGATGCCGGTATACCTCCCCCAAGCTTAGGATTTTGGCCTAAGTGGAGATCAACCCCAGCGAGGGTCTGGGTTCCACGCCGGTGGATCATACGTGGCGTAGTCATAATAAGGTCCCGATGCAGAAGAAAAGCGTGGAGGCTCCTCATGCCCAACTTGATGCGAAGAACTCGCTGCATCGGATGACGAATCGAGGTGTTCCTCGGTCTCCTCCGTGTTGTCTCTTACGCGATGGCCTCCTCCCTCTATGTATGCATTAAGTGCACCTTCCGTGATTGACCAATCCTCCCTGGAATCAAGGTTAAATAGAACAGGTGCGGGCAATCCTACTAATTTTTCAGTCTTCTTAGTTATCCTCCAAGCTTTCTTGTAAAATGTTATCTTGTAAAACAGGTTACCTAAATTAGATGAATCAGAAACAAATTCATGTTTAATCATGGATACTATGTCAAGTTTCTCTATGGGAAGTTGAATATCAAGATGGTGAGGTTCTACACCATGCATAGCTAATAAGCGAGAGGCGATGAGACCTCCACAAATTCCTCCCTTCTCACGGTTAGTAGCAAGTCTATTGGCTATCAAAGCACCCAAGTTGTAGGTCCTATCACCTTGTAATGCAGCAGCTAGAAAGGCTAAATCCTGGATAGATAACTTACTTCCATTCTTTCTAGCAAGAACGCACTTGGTGATGAAATAAGCAAAGTAACGAATAGCTGGGAGTTGAATGCTACTGATTTTACCACCATCCTCTGAGAAGCTTCTTCCATGGCAAATCATCTTGAAGAGGTCCAAGAACTCTTGCTGCAATCCCCTTATCTTTTCGCATGATCCCCATTGCGGCACTCTGATTGCTGCACAAAAATCATTGAATGGCAAGTTGACAAATTTATTATAAATCTTGTACTGAACCATGGGGTTAGATTGCGACCAATTGAACTTAAAATCCTGCACAACAGACATAGTCAATTTTGCATATTGGCATGATTCTCCGTCAACAAAATTATTCAACCCTGCACGAGAAATTAGATTCTGAACATCTTCTAAGATTCCTGCACTTCTCATAAAATCCACGCACGGGTAGTAAGCGGGGTACACTCCTTCTTCACGGTGAACTCTCATGACCGGTTGCACCTCCAATTCTTGTTGGTTGAGTTGGTGCCTACTCCCTTCCATTTTCTGAAATTTTTCAACAAACAATATAAAATTTTATTTGGTGACATATAATCGAGGGAAACTACCATAGGAACTTGCTAGAGTACTAATCATGCATCAAAACTAGTTTCTACCACTTAGAACAAGCATGCAAGCTCACTAAACATGTTACCTACAGCAGCAAAATATTCAAGGTATGCTCAACCAAACAAAATTCTACTTGGATAACCGGAGGAGTCACATACCGGAGAACAAATGTGCCAAATTTCAGACAGAAATCTGGGCTGAGCAAAGAGATCGAGAAATCTGGAGCTCTTGAGCAAAAACTCGAGTGAGAGGAACCTGGTGCGAGTTTTTTCGGGAGAGAGAAGAGAGTGGGAGGAAGAGATGATGAAGTGGGGCAAAGGGGGACCCACACACCAGGGTGGCGCGCCCCCTTGCCGGCCGCGCCGGCCTGTGGGGTGCCACCTGGGGTGCCCCACTGGTCATCCCCGTGTGCTCCCGTGTGCCTCGTCGAAAAATAGGACCAACGGTATAATTTTTGTGAATTTTTGAAAACTTTGAAAAATGCACATTTCTGGGTGTCAAAATTATTATTACTGGGTAGGAAATTTTTTGAAATCTCTAATTAACTAAAGAACTTTGCAAAACAAAAGTGCTACAGCAAGTAGAACAAGTGGAGGAAGAAAGAGATGTTGTTTACCTCCTATATGCATATAAAAAGTATTTGTTAACAAGGTTGATCAAGTCTTGCCACCAAATAAATTTTACATAGCATAAGAAGAAATAAACCTCAAATCAATCATGTTACCTTGAATTGTATTGATATGGATCCAATCATAAGATTTTGATATCCTTCTTTAGGCTCATATATAGGACAATCGATAGTTCCAACTTTGATAGTTCTCACATTAGAAATAGTATTAACTCCACATACTTTATCAATCCTCTTGGGGAAATAGACGGTGTGCTCCCTATCATCAACATTGAAAGTAACCTTTCCTTTATTGCAATCAATAACAGCCCTCGCGGTGTTAAGAAAAGGTCTCCCAAGAATAATAGACATATTATCATCTTCAGGCATTTCCAACACAACAAAATCAGTTAATATCAAGCTATTATTAGTAACTTGAACAGGAACATCCTCACATATACCAACAGGAATAGCAGTAGATTTATCATCCATTTGCAAAGATATATCAGTAGGTATCAACTTATCTAAGTAAAGTCTCTTATAAAGAGAAAAAGGCATAACACTAACACCGGCTCCCAAGTCACATAGAGCAGTTTTAACATAATTATTCTTAATATAACAAGGAATAGTAGGTATACCTGGGTCGCCCAACTTCTTTGGAACTTTGCCATTGAAAGAGTAATTAGCAAGCATAGTGGAAATTTCCTCATTGGGGATTTTCCTTTTGTTAGTAACAATATCTTTCATATACTTTGAATAAGGAGGCAATTTAATAGCATCAGTCAAAGGGATTTGCAAGAATAAAGGTTTCATCCAATCACAAAATTTATTATAGTGTTCTTCTTCCTTTGATTTTAGTTTATTAGCAGGAAAAGGCATTTGCTTTTGAACCCAAGGTTCCCTTTCATTACCATGTTTCTTAGCAATAAAATCTTCTTTAGTATACTTTTTATTTTTATCTTGCTTTTCAGGTTCATCTTCAACTTCTTCTTTATCAGAAACATCATTCTTATCATTACCATTATTATTATCATGTTCATTACCACTTTCAGTTTCAGCATCGGAAATAGAAATACTATTAGGATCATTAACAGGTTTAGAGGATTCTACAACATTTTTATGTTTCTTCTTCTTTTTCTTAGAAGGAGCACTAGGTTCAATGCGTTGAGAATCTTGTTCAATTCTTTTGGGATGCCCTTCAGGATATAGAGGATCTTGGGTAGAGACACCACCTCTAGTTGTTACTTCATAAGCATGTTTCTCTTTAGAATTATTTTTTAATAAGTCATTTTGCACTTTAGTGAGTTGATCAATTTGAGTTTGAACCATTTGAAAATGTTTAACAAGCATCTTAACATCATTGGAGGTTCTCTCCACAATATCATGCAAATTGCTAATAGCTTGAGAATTTTCCATTAGATGATTCTCTACTCTCATATTAAAATTTTCTTGCTTAACAATATAATTATCAAACTCATCTAAGCATTGCGCAGGAGGTTTTGAATACTGAATATCTTCCCTAGTAAAGCGCTGAAGGGAGTTTAGCTCAATCATGGATGAAGGGGGAATTATCTCACATATATCTTGTATGGGAGGTAGATTCTTCACATCTTCAGATTTAATACCTTTCTCCTTGAGAGACTTCTTGGCTTCCCTCATATCTTCATCATTCAATTTAATTAAAACCCTCTTCTTCAATATTGACGTTGGAATTGGTTCAGGCGTAGTCCAATCATCATGATTCCGGCCTATTTTAGCCAATAATTCTTCAGCTTCGTTTGGAGTTCTTTTCCTGAAAACACAACCAGTACAACTATCCAAATATGCCCTAGACTCAATGGTTAGTCCACTATAAAATATATCAAGTAGATCATTCTTTTCTAAATCATGTCCAGTGTCGAGCTCGATAAGAGAACAAAATCTTGCCCAAGCCTCAGGCAATTTCTCTTCATCTCCCTGGTCAAATCTATAAATTTTCTGTAAAGCAACATGTTGAGCACTAGTAGGAAAGTATTTTCGAAAGAAAACATCACGCAAATCAGTTGGACTTTTAATAGAACCAGGAGGCAAATTATTATACCAAGTTTTAGCATCATCCTTTAATGAGAAAGGAAAAATTTAGCGACAAAATAAGTATGCATATTGACATCATCAGAAAACAAGCTACTCATAGAAGAAAGTTCAATCATGTGTTCTACAACACTTTCTTTTTCAGTACCACAAAAGGGTGCTTTCTCTACAATAGCTATATGAGATAGATCAAGAGAAAAATCATAATCTTTATCCTTAATGCATATAGGAGATGTGGCAAATTTAGGATCGGGAGATAACTTATGTCTAACAAGTATATTGTGTGAGAAACTTTTTAATTTTACTTGCATCAGCAGTGAGCATTGCATCTATTAATAAAATCATCATTAAGCTCCACATAATCTTCATCAGGATCATCACTAGAATAATCAAGTTCGAGTGAATTAACAGGTGTAGTAGCATTAGGAGTTTCAAGTATTTTCAATTTGTCTAGACCTAGCAATTGTAGCATCTAGAAAGGATCCCAATGAACCACTATCATCAAGCACAGCAGTAAACATTATCAATATTATGAGAGTTTTTAGATTCAGTATAAGTACCGAGCAAGTGAAGCTTGTGGCGGTGAAACAAGTTGACTTATCACAGATGGTGAATCAAGAGTAGCAGAGGTACTTAGAGTTGTACCTTTTCTTGTAGTGGATGGTAATATGGCGACTTTAGGATCGCGAGTTTTGCCCATGATGGAGAATTTGCAGCGAACAATATCAATCCAAGTGAACTTCCAAATAAAGCTATGCTCCCCAAGCAACGGTGCTGTAAAACAGTCTTGATAACCCACAAGTATAGGGGATTGCGAGCAGTCTTCGCGGGTAGTAAAACCCAATTTATTGATTCGACACAAGGGGAGACAAAGAATACTTGAAAGCCTTAACAATGGAGTTGTCAATTCAGCCGCACTGGAAACAGTACTTGCTCGCAAGAGTTTATCAAGAGTAACAGCTTTATAGCAAGTAGCAAGTAGTGAAATAACAGCAGCAGAGTAACAGGGACAAGCAGTAGTGATTATAGTAAACAACAGGATTAAAATACCGTAGGCACGGGGACTGGATAACGGCGTTGCATGGATGAGAGAAACTCATGTAACAATCAAGTAGGGCATTTGCGAGATAATAATAAAACGGTGTCCAAGTACAAAGCAATCAATAGGCATGTGTTCCAATTATAGTCGTACGTGCTCGCAATGAGAAACTTGCACAACATCTTTTGTCCTACCAGCCGGTGGCAGCACTGGGCCTCAAGGGAATCTACTGGATATTAAGGTACTCCTTTTAATAGAGTACCGGAGCAAAGCATTAACACTCCGTGAACACATGTGATCCTCACATCACTACCATCCCCTCCGATTGTCCCGATTTCTGTTACTTCGGGGCCATTGGTTCCGGACAGCGACATGTGTATACAACTTGCAGGTAAGACCATAAACAATGAATATCATGATGAATCGATAACATGTTCAGATCTGAGATCATGGCACTCGGGCCCTAGTGACAAGCATTAAGCATAACAAGTTGCAACAATATCATAAAAGTACCAATTACGGACACTAGGCACTATGCCCTAACAATCTTATGCTATTACATGACCAATCTCATCCAATCCCTACCATCCCCTTCAGCCTACAGCGGGGGAATTACTCACACATGGATGGGGGAAACATGGCTGGTCGATGGAGAGGCGCCGGTGATGATGATGGCGATGATCTCCTCCAATTCCCCGTCCCGGCGGAGTGCCAGAACGGAGTTTCTGGTCCCGAGACGGAGTTTCGCGATGGTGGCGGCGTACTGGATGGCTTCTGGCGAGTTTCGACTTCCTCCCGTGCGTTTTTAGGTCGAAGGCAATAAGTAGTCCGAAGGAGGGCGTCGGGGGCTGACCGAGGCCGCCACACACTAGGGCCGCGCGGGCCCCTCCTGGGCCGCGCCGGCCTAGTGTGTGGGGCCCTCGGGCCCCCACCTGGCTTGCCCTTATGGCTCCGTAAGTATTCCGGGAAAATAGGACCTTCCGCATAAATTCCGAGGTTTTTCCTGAAAGTTGGATTTCTGCACAAAAACAAGACACCAGAACAATTCTGCTGAAAACAGCGTTAGTCCGTGTTAGTTGTATCCAAAATACACAAATTAGAGGCAAAACAATAGCAAAAGTGTTCGGGAAAGTAGATACATTTTGGACGTATCAACTATGTGCTTTGGTTTTTCATTATTCTGTTTTTTTTTCTAATTTTATGCCCATATATTTGAATCTTGGTCAAATCCAAGGGTTGACAAAGATTTAAACAAGTTTAAAACATGAAAATGAAAAGGGAAGCCTGTATCCTTCTTAATTAGTCACTCTAATATGAAGTTTTTGGGAGGTTTTGAAATTTCCATGTTTGAAACCCAAAACCACTTCTCTTCATGCTTGACTTCATAAGACAGAGTTTAGGGTTAGGGGGTAGATACATGATTTGTATGGTTTGAATATGTCCAAACCTTGTTTATCAACTTGAATATGCTTACTATATGACGTACATAAGAAGACTATGTACTTTGGTTTTTCATTTTTCTAATTTTTTTAATTTTCTGCCCGTTTGAATCTTGGTCAAATCCTAGGGTTGACCATGATTTAAACAAGTTTATAACATGAAATGAAAAGGTAAGCATGGATCCTTCTTAGTCACTCTAAAATGAAGCTTTTGGGATGTGTTCTTGAAATTTCCATGTTTGAAACCCAAAACGACTTCTCTTCATGCTAGACTTCATAAGATCGACCGAGTTTAGGGTTAGGGGTAGATACATGATTTGTATGGTTTGAATATGTCCAATCCTTGTTAATTTATCAACTTGAATGCTTACTATATGACATAAGAAGACTATATGCTTTGGTTTTTCATTTTTCTGATTTTTTATGAATTTTATGTCCATTTGAATCTTTTGGTCAAATCCTAGGTTTGACAAAGAATTAAACAAGTTTAAAATATGAAAATGAAAAGGTAAGCATGGATCCTTCTTAGTCACTCTAAAATAAAGCTTTTGGGAGGTTCTTGAAATTTCCATGTTTGAAACCCAAAACCACTTCTCTTCATGATTGACTTCATAAGACAAAGTTTAGGGTTAGGGGTAGATATATACATGAGTTTTCTGGTTTGAATATGTCTAGACCTTGTGTATGAACTTTAATGCTTACTATATATATATGACATCAGAATGCTATGTGCATTGGTTTTTCATTCTTTTGATTTTTTTCTGAATTTGTATGCCCATTTGAATCTTGGTCAAATCCTAGGCGGTTTGACCAAGATTTAAACAAGTTTAAAACATGAAAATGAAAAGGGAAGTTTGTATCCTTCTTATTCACTCTAAAATGAAGCTTTTGGGATGTTCTTGAAATTTCCATGTTTGAAACCCAAAACGACTTCTCTTCATGCTAGACTTCATAAGATCGACAGGGGGTAGATACATGATTTGTATGGTTTGGATATATCTAGACCTTGTTTATCAACTTGAATGCTTATGATATGACATAAGAAGACTATGTGATTTGGTTTTGCATTTTTCTGTTTTTTTTTTTGAATTTTGTGCCCACCCATTTGTATCTTGGTCGAACCCTAGGTTTGATAATGATTTAAACAAGTTTAAAATATGAAATGCAAAGCTAAGCATTGATCCTTCTTAGTCACTCTAAATTGAAGCTTTTGGGAGGTTTTTGAAATTTCCATGTTTGAAACCAAAAACCAATTCTCTTCATGCTTGACTTCATAAGACAGAGTTTAGGGTTAGGGGGTAGATACATGATTTGTGTGGTTTGAATATGTCCAAACCTTGTTTATCAACTTGAATATGCTTACTATATGACATAAGAAGACTATGTACTTTGGTTTTTCATTTTTCTGATTTTTTAAATATTCTACCCATTTGAATCTTGGTCAAATCCTAGGGTTGACCATGATTTAAACAAGTTTATAACATGAAATGAAAAGGTAAGCATGGATCCTTCTTAGTCACTCTAAAATGAAGCTTTTGGGATGTGTTCTTGAAATTTCCATGTTTGAAACCCAAAACGACTTGTCTTCATGCTAGACTTCATAAGATCGACCGAGTTTAGGGTTAGGGGTAGATACATGATTTGTATGGTTTGAATATGTCCAAACCTTGTTAATTTATCAACTTGAATGCTTTCCATATGACATACGAAGACTATATGCTTTGGTTTTCATTTTTCTGATTATTTATGAATTTTATGCCCATTTGAATCTTTTGGTCAAATCCTAGGTTTGATAAAGATTTAAACAAGTTTAAAAGATGAAAATGAAAAGGTAAGCATGGATCCTTCTTAGTCACTCTAAAATAAAGCTTTTGGGAGGTTCTTGTAATTTCCATGTTTGAAACCCAAAACCACTTCTCTTCGTGATTGACTTCATATATAAGACATAGTTGCGTGGAGGTTCAAACGTAGGACTAAACTATGTAAGATAAAATCAGATGATCGGGGATCGCCAACTACTAGTTTTTATTCCAAATTGTATCCATAGTTAGTGATGTATATGTGCAAAAAAAGTAAAGTGTGCGTTTTGTGCAACAATCACAGCAATAAGTGGTGTGTCGTGCAATTTCCTCGGGCCCTTACTAAGGGCCTGGTTTGATTTTTCTTTTTTTATATCTTGAGATACTCTGAGCACTCCCTCCATCCCAAAATTACTACTCAGTATTGTACATAGTACTCCCTCTATAGGAATCTGACTCGACGGAACTTTTTTAGTACATATGTCTCCTCCTTAATTCCCATGCCGACTTAACTCCTCCAGCGAGAAAAATCTCCTCTTCGCTCTCTAGTCTCTACCAAGCCGGCCGCCTCGCTACTTCCCTAGCTTCCTCCCTACATCACACCTCGCCCCCGTACGCGAGCTAGGTCCAGCCGGAGATGGGGCACAGCCGCCCCCGTTGGACGAATACTCAGAGTAAGTCCGGGCAGGAGGACAAGGGTGACGCCATCCCGGATGAACTTCTTGGGCTGGTGTTCTTGCGCCTCACCTCGCCTCTGGATCTCGTCCGCGCCGCGTTCACCTGCAGGAGCTGGCGCAAGGTCATCGCGTCGGAGAACTTCTGTGTCGTCTCCGCTCTCCATGGCGCGCCATCCACCATAGTCTTCGGCCACTACTCCCATTGTCACTATCGTCCGTTTGGCTTGCTGCCCCACTTCGTTCCCTCTTCCTCGTCATGTTGGGCCGGGGTCGCCGCAAATAATCTCGCGCTCGACTTCCTCCCATGGGTGCCAAACGGCGACCTCAGCTTGGAGCTCGCCGACTCTCGGGGCGGCCTCCTACTCCTTGCGGACTTCGACCACACCGAACACGGGAAGCCTTTCGAGCAGCCTTCACGTCTCGTCGTCTACGATCCCCTGGTAGGTCAGTACGTGACGGTCCCTCCACCCCCTGCTGTTTCGAACACAACATTCGTAAGCTTGTTCCCGAGCACCGCCCTCCATGGCGAGGACGCCGCGGCGCGCATCGGTCCGTCAAATTACAGGGTAACGTGCCCGATCTATCATGACGGCATCCGCAAGACCTGCGTGTTCTCGCCCGGCCCCGGTGGCCACGCTTGGACCTCCTCCGGCGCCACCGTGCCTCTCGACGCCACGCACACAGGCCCGTCGGATATCCTCTTTGTGGGGTGCAACGCCCGTTTCTTCCAAGTGGTACGTGTTCGGTGCGCTCGGAAACTTCATTCTTGCTCTCGACAGAGAATCCGGCGAGCTCTCACGCTTCCAGAGAGCTCGAGACAAGGACTGGCTTCACACCGTGCCGATTCAGATGCTGGGCGGGCCCTCGCGCGTGCTGAATTGGTACGTGCTAGAGCTTCCGTGGCCACCTACCTTCCGAGCTTGCTTATCCTAGGATTCTGGCTTCCTGGGTTGGATTAGTGTCGGCCATGGTGCTGTCGACACGGTCTGGAGGTTGAAGACGAAGGGCATCTCAAGGATTTTGTTGTAATTTCGTTTTTGTTAAGATGTTTTGTACTATTTGATGTTTCTCTTAATGCCAGAGGGTTTATTTGCACTAGTCAAACTTGACATAGCTGTACGTTTTGAAGATTACATTTAACTTGTTCATCATGATCCGAACTTCTAACATAATATGGTATAGTACTAGAATAGGAGGAGTAACACTTTTCGCATTTGGGCCAAATATAAAGTACCACGTCCATTTCAAGGAATAAGGCGCACGCGTACTCCAAGACGTATCTTTTGGTCAGATTACCATGACCAATGAATTGACAAGACAATACACACAGCATTTGGGCGTGCTCGATGGTGCTAGCTGCGGTTATACAGACATGTGATAGGCATCGCGGAAGCATCGCAAATAGAAAACAAATCATATTTTGTGGGGGATTGATGTTTTGGCTCCTGGGTGCGTATGCTCCCTTTAGTTTGAACTGCAACATCTATATATTTTAAAATGTCAAAAATTTCCAAACAAAAAATTAATCTTTTCATCTTCACATGCTAAGAGCGCATAAAGTCTTTCCATAAAAAACCAAATTGTCGTTTGGGCTGTGTAAAAAGATAAAATTTATTGCTAAAAATAAAGCTGTTTGTAATACTTGCTTTTGTCTTCTTATATCAACCACAAAAAGTATCGGTTTTTCACGAAACTACACGAACACACATAGATTATCGAGGAGTACATGCGAATTTTTTGTTATAATTTTTCGAAAATTAAAAATATTTTTTTTTGGGTCGAGGTAGCATATCCGCCCAAGAGCCGAATTAAATTTCCGATTTTTTTGGACTGACAATTTCATCGGGAAGACATGGATGCGCGCAGGCGGCGTGCAAGGCAAGGCATCGATTTGACCGGACGTACTTAGGGCAGGTTAGGCTGCCAGCGTACTTTTTTCGGGCAGGTGAGGTACCAGAACTCAAAGTCCTCTTCAGCGTCTCTCTCACTTTGTCTTTTTTGAGTGTACTAGCGCGCATTCATACAGCACTCTATCAAATGTTCACGGTCAGCGAGAAGAGCCGCAGCCCGCTCTACCCGAAGGGGATTCTCTGGCTTGGCCTTTCCTGACTTTGGGTCATTGACAGCCGGGTCCCCCAAATTGTGGGATCTGCATTTCAGGGACTCAAAGTTAGGGAAATGTTTGAGATGCAAAGTAAGAGAATATTTACCAGTATAATTGGTTGATTAGATGACTAAGTGGTGGAATCACAACAGATGGGAGCAGTACATGGTGGAAACCGCAAAATATCCGTCCAAATGGTTTTTTGTGCAACATACGAAGTATGAGGTGGTGGAACTTGAGGCCAGTGACTTTACTTACTCCAAAATGCAACTTTACGTACATGAGCCATCGGATCAAGATCCAACGGACAGAATTTGAAGTCACAATTTAAGTTGCTCGGAAAAAATCGAAAACATTACAGTAAGATATATATCTTTCCTTAAGTATTCTGGTAAAGTTTTACTTCATTTCAAAATTGAGTTTAATTTTAAGTTCAAAATTTGGATCAACAATGTGCGTTAGATCTTGATCGAATGACTCACGTACAAGTCGCAAGTGAAGTCACTAGATCTCTGTCCGTGGTGGAATCTGCAATTCCCTCGCCTATATATATACAAGTCGAAGACTACTACCCTCTATTCCCCTCTCCTTCCCATCCTCTAAATTCATATTCCATTTAGAATCGTTGGGCATGGAGGTTCCCCCTGGTAGCTTTAGAGCTTTTTTTGACGATTGTAAATTGAGAATACTGCTCACCTGCGGTTTGTGCTCTCAATCCGCACAACCTCCATTTTGGCAGGTTAGTACTTTCTTCACTAGGTTCATCCAGATGTATTTTAATTTGGGCCAATAGTCGTGTTAATTTCCTTGTATTAAGCAGTGCTGTTCGTGCAAGAAGTTTGCATGCGACAACTGCGCTAGGAACCTGCCCGGTGGCGCGTGCCCGGGATGCCAGGGCGTCTTCCAAGGTGAAAGTCCTCCATCTGAAAGTATGGAATTTTCCCGTGAATGTGTTATGGAAAAGAATGGGGTGAGAAGAACGTTCATCTGCGGTTTGTGCTCTCAAATCGCACGACGTCCACTATACCGGGTTAGTACTTTCTTCACTAGGTTGCACCCAGCTATATTTTTCTTTGGGCCAACATTCATGTTAATTTTCTTGTATTAAGCAGTGTATTCGCATGGGGGAGCGAGGGCATATTGCATGCGGAAGCTGCATAAGAAACCTGCCCAGTCTCGTGTGCCCGAACTGCGACGGCATCTACGAAGAGGAAGTAGATTTAATTAGATTTGTCTCCTTTTTTAAGATGGATTGCAACAACGATGGTTGCGACATGAGCGGCGACTTGCTTGAATACTTGCAACACGAGGCGACGTGCCCGCATGCGCCAACGAGATGGTAGGTGGTTGATCTTGCCGGTCTCGATGGAGAAGATGATCGCGCTTCGAGGCTAAGATCTGAGCTCGGTGGAGAAGGACCGGATGGAGTTTCCTTTTCTAGATCTAGCGTTCTTTTTGTACTTTTAGATGTCTTGTCCGTAGTTTCCTTTTACTTGGAGGGTCCTCCTTGCAGTCTGTAATCCCACCATCATCATAATATAAAAGCAGTGTCGCCAGGTCCTTCGGGACTTTTCTGTGTTAAAAAATGTACTGATTTTAGACATGTCATCTATTTATGAGTGCGATGTTGTATCGTCTATTACCGTGATTAGTTTGAGCGTGTCCATGTCCTAGAACAAAACTTCGGCATGATGTACTTGTATGTTTAATTGAATTCGACCAAGTATAATGTGGAACCGGTCATTGCGAGCATATGGAGATTGCGAACCGGTAATTGACAGGTGGTACATGCTCCTATATTAATCTTGTTTATCTAATGGTAATTGCGATTTATGCGGTACTGAATTAATTAGTTTTAGTTATAAACAGGGACTCTTTGGACAGGGGCTCCTTTTCGAACTAGATCGGGGAGATTTATGAAGTGCTAGAAGGGAACAAATTAGTACATGAGTGTTTTCCGTGAAATGGTAAAAATTTGTAGTGGCAGATTGCCGCCAATGCAATTTTTTCACGTGGTTGATATGGTAGGATGGACATTTCCAAGATTTCATGAATTATTTCGGTTTGTGACCATATATTAAATTAGTTTTGGGCTCATTTCCATTTAATCTGAAATTTCAACCGAAGTACATGAAGTACAATTAAAAAAGGGGGAAACTATATATACATGATGTGCACTAAAGGTGTGGTACCCCCCAAAAAAATGACCAAACATATGCGTTGCATCCAAGTACGTAACACCCATATGGCAGACAAAAGCATTGAGTAGTTGTTTGTGATGTATGTAATCTACATGTATATAAAAAATACCAAACATGGCACACCAAAATATATTTTTAGAAGAACATGCCAGATTTTGGCACCATGCATGTTGGAGTTTTTTTTTTGACACAATCCTTCTTGGAGTTCGCATGGCTCTCTTCTGAAGTGAGAGGTGAGTTGGTTAATGCTAGAACCATGGCAAACTTCCGAATGTTAGTAATTTAGCATGGACTCATCATTTGTAATGAACTACCTAGGAACAATGCCAAACATGACATACCTATGTTCTTGAGAATATTCCCTTTCACCGATTTTGGCACCATGTGTGTTTTTAAGTATGTTTGCATGCCTTCTTGATTGGTTATTGAAATGCCATGTCAAACTGTCGATACATGGAAAATTCCTTTGCTACAATCAAATAAACTTCGGGCTCCTTTGATTCAAAGGAATATGGAGGGTGTAGGAATATGAAAGGTGCATGATTGGAATGTTATGCCAAGTTGAATCCTATAGGAACATGATGTGTCTTTGATTGTGGCAAAGGAACTTTTCCATGAGGTATTAGCTAATGTTTTTTTCCTATAGGATTTGCACTACAAGATTTCTATAGGAATAGTTCCTATGAATCAAATGACTTGTATAAGAAATTTTCCCATAAGAACCAAATCCAACATAATTCCTATGTCAATCCTATGAAATGAGCCCGATTCCCATAGGATTCAAGTAGACATGACATCCCAATTCTATGAATTTCCTTTTCCTATACTTTCCATTTCCTATGAACCAAAGGAGGCCTAACTACTTGGCCATACTGAAACAATTGCCAAATAAATGTCGTGCATCCTATGGCCCCCATGAGTTTGACCTAAATTTGAAATCATGGTAAAAGGTGCTTAAAATAGGCAAATAAAATCATGGAGTCAAATTTTTTTTTTGATGTACTACCTAGGGAAAATACCAAACATGCCATAATGCAAACTGTGTTTTAGAGAGAAGCCCTTCAAAAAAGTTGACATCCACTTGTTGATTTTGCTATCGACATGACAAAATAACTGATCAGATGACGAAGTGGTGAAATTTGCAACATATTAGACCACCACATGGTGGAAACTGCTAAAAATCGTGAAAACTGCAAAGAAAAAGTTAAAGTGGTGGTTTGTGCACCATATGGAGGATTGAGTAGTAAAAGTTGGATGTGCACTACCGTGGGCCTGTGGTAATTTTTCGATAAAGGAAGCTTTATTACTTTTGATAAGCAATTACATCTAGCCTCTGCACAACCAGGGTGCACACAGCCGTTTTAATAGTCTTAGGATCACAAAAATGTCAAACTAAAGGAGAAAATAGGCGAAATACATATCGAAACGATGAATCATATAACGCCTAAAATGCGGGTGGGGCTTCAATCCGTAGACTATGCTGCCACCCATGTAGGAAAAAAGTATCCCTCGCCGTAGCCTCCAACCGTGTACAGAAATACAACCCATGTGGGCCTGTGGTAATGTTCGCCTATTATGATGATGGAAAGAAAAAATGATGTTTTCTCTGCTGAAACTGTCCCGAGCTGATTTGACGAGACAAAATACAGCTACACGACGTGCAAGGGACAGCTATACAGTACATTAGCTTCTTCTCGGGTCACACGCCTGCACCATAGGTGCAGTAAGTGCAGCAGAGACCAGAGAGAGAAGGAACGCCCGTAGTATTTTTGATTTCAATTCACATTGTTTTTTTCCCTGCCTCTCCGTCTTCTTCACCTCCATCTTCTCGTTGTTTTCAAGAGTGATTATCAAAAACTCGTGGGGAAGGGAGACGCAAACGCCACACCGCATCATTAGTAGCAGTATACCTTTCTCTCCTCGCCCCGGCTGGCCGCCCGCCGCAAACATTCCTTCCATAGCGCTTGTCGTCTCCTCCAAAACCCTCCAGCGCACTTGCATCCGCCATCCACCTAAATCCACCGCCGAGTACCTTTCGTCCTCACCACCGCCGCCGCGCCTATTCCCCTGTCCGAGCAGATCCGCTCCGCTACCCGCTACACACTTCGAGCGGACGATTGCGGCGTTGCGTGTGTCGCCGCCGTGTCGGATGGAGGGGAGCCGCTCAACTCCCGAAGGCGGGTCGAGCCGGATTGGGCGAGCCTCCGTCGAGCCTCGACCTCGTCGGCCGCCTCCCCGACGAGATGCCGCACATCATCATCTCCCTCCCGCCCATGATATCCGCTGTAAGGACAACCTTGCTCTCCAAACGGTGGCGCCACCTCTGGCGCTCCGTCCCACTTAACCTCCTCGCCGACGACAACGACCTCATCAGCCGCCTCCCCGACCAGATTCTCCACATCATCATCTCCCACCTGCCCACTATATCCGCTGTAAGCACAACCTTGGTCTCCAAACGGTGGCGCCACCTCTGGCACTCCGTCCCACTTAGCCTCGAGATCGACAACCAACTCGCCAAGAAAAACCACAAACGCATCGCCGCGGTCTCTAGTATCATCGCCGCTCACCCTGGCCCCGCCAGAAGCGTATCAATTGACCCCTTCATAAGCACTTGCAAGGTCGACACCACGCTCGACAGCTGGTTCCGGTCCAGCACCCTATCTTGCGTCGAGTACCTCAGATTCGATGGTGGAACAGTGATGCGCTCCTTCCCGCTGTCAGCGCTCCGCTGCGCGCCCACGCTGCGCATTGTCAGCATTTGTACTTGCTATTTTCCCGAGATTTATGCCAACTCCATGCTTCTTTTCCCCCAACTCAAGAATCTCATGCTCTATGACGTCTACATCTGTAAGGCGGCGAACATCGACCGCCTGTTCACCCGCTGTATTATGCTCGAGGCACTTCACTTTGAGGGGGTCCACGGGTTCACCCACCTAAAGATTCACATGCCAAATCTTCGTACAATTAATGTGGCTAGCTATTGGAAACGCAACACCACCGAACTTATTCAGTTAGAGACGGTGCAAATCACTACTAGGAAAAAGCCTATAGTTGGAGGCAATAGGTGCCGGCGCACCACCATGGACGTGCGCCGGTGGCCAGTGTTGCCGGCGCACCTCTATTCAGCCGCGCCGGGGATGCAGGCCTTCTGCCGGCGCACCAGAGGAGTAGACGTGCCGGCGCTATTTCCTGGCATGGCCGCGGCCGATTCGGGCCAGGCCCAAGCATCATTGCCGGCGCACCAGCCCAGGGGTGCGCCGGTGGAAAATGCGCTATTGCCGGCGCACCCCTGGGCTGGTGCGCCGGCAATGATGCTTGGGCTCTGGCCCGGGGGTGATATAGCCGAAAGGGGCTATGTGCTGCCGGCGCACCCATGCCCCGGTGCGCCGGCAGTAACCTGGGCGGTTATTTCTGCTCAACAACCACTCCCCCCACTACTACCACTCCACTCCTCCACACAAACCCGAGCCTTCTCCCAACCCAGCTCATTTTTGCCCATTTCTATCCCCAATTTCACCAATTTGACCAAACAAAATCATATTTTTTGAGCAAATCTTCCCTTCCTACATGCATCTCCCACATCCCCCTATGTAGATCTAGATCTACTATCCCGCATTGACCGCTCAATCTAGATCTAGATCTAGAAACTCGGCTTCCATACGCCGTGGTAGCGGCACGACGTCTCGATCTCGTTGACGAATATATCAAACAAATAGGTGATTAATGAACAAATTGAGGAATGAAATCGACGTATGTTGGACATTTGAAGCAAAGCTCTCGTGTGTGGCATATATATATGTTGTGCTTGTGCTTGTGTGTGTTGGCGTTGAAAATGAGTTGCCAATGTTGCGCCGAAATGTTGATTCTTTAAGTTTCCGTTTCGGCACATTTCTGGCGCTCCTATGTCCTACCGTGTAGGAAGGTCATGCCGAAATTTTCCGTGAAAACTACCGACGGATGCATGGTTCTAATCAATTATGTAATCTTACCATGCAGGCGATAATGGTTATCGAGATGAGTGAAAGCATCGTGATGAGATATCTGAAACACGCGATCATCGACATGTATGAAAATAACCGCACGGAGGTATTGTGTCCGTGCCGGAGATGCAAACGAGGGAAATGGTTTGACCCGTATTCAGGCAAATTGAAGGGGCACCTGCTCACTAATGGTTTCATGCATGGACACACTCAATGGATGAGTGATGATGGCGCGGAGGTCAATGGGGCGACGGCGGCAGCTGGTAAAAATGGCCGGCAAGAAGGAGGGCATCATGATATTGATGACAATGAAGAGCTTGTCGCACAGGACGATAACCTTGACGACGACAATAACCTTGACGACGACAATAACCTTGACGACGACGAAGCGGTGCCGCTAGCTTCAGTCGTGCGGGACCCTCATCTTCAAGATCTGCTTCTCGAAAATACGAAAGGCGCCAAGCGGAAATCATAGCTTGAGCAACTCGAGATAGACTCGAATACTCCGTTGTACGACTCAGGTCGCGGGTTGGGGGAGTCTCGCTTGAGAGTAGCTCTCGATGTGCTGCAGATGAAGGCGAAACACGGATGGACGGACACAAGCGTTGACGACATCCTGGAATACGTGAAAGATCTCCTTCCTGCCGGGAACACGTGTCCTGGTAGTCTAGCCGAGGCCAACAGAATCACGTGCCCTCTCGACTTACCCCACGAAAAGTATCACGCCTGCATCAACGACTGTATCATGTATCGCAAGGAGCACATGGACAAGACCAAATGTCCTGTGTGTGAAGCTGAACGGTACAAGAAAGGGAAGAAGAAAGCTCCTCGAAAAGTTGTGTGGTACTTCCCGCTCGCCCCCCGGCTTCAACGGTTCTATGCGGACCGCAAGGAAGCAAAGCTCATGCGCTGGCACGCAGAAAGAATGGAGGCAGTGTTGAATGATGAAGAGCGGATTGAGCACCCGAGTGCTTGACGCACCCTTCGGATGCAAGCCGGTGGAAAGCATTAGACAATGAATTCGGAAGTTTTGGGGCAGATCCCGAAACATCGGGTTGGGTGCGAGCACGGACGGATTCAATCCGTTCGGAAACCGAGCAGCACACATAGCACATGGCCCGTGTTTGTATGGATCTACAACCTCCCGCCCCGATCGTGCATGAAGAGGAAGTACATATAGATGAGTATGCTAATTCAAGGGAAGACACGGCCGAGAAACGATATCAACATGTATCTCGAACTATTAAAGGAGGAGCTTGAAACGTTGTGGGCGGAGGAAGGGGTAGATACATGGGACGCCGTCGCGGAAGAATATTTCCCTTTGAGAGCCGCGTTGATCACGACGGTGCGGGACTACCTTGGATACGGTTACATTTCGTGCCGGGTGTGCCATGGACACAAGGCATGTGTCGGGTGCATGGAAGAGACGATGTTTTTGCAGCTTGGTAAGGATCCCGGCTCTTCGAAAACAGTTTACATGGGGCATCGAAGGTGGCTACGAAAGACCGACCCGTGGAGAAAGCGTGGAGATCTGTTCGATGGTACAAATGAACACCGAGGACCTCCACGTAAGAAGAGCGGCGAAGAGATCGAAACATTACTGAAAGGTTGGAAGGAGTGCCCTGCGCCGGGAAAGATTCGTCAAAAGCTTGGAGAGAAGAAGAAGAAAAAGGAAACGACGCCGCTCATTGGTGTATGGAAAAGAAGGTCCGTGTTTTGCGACTTGCCGTACTGGAAAATTCTCGATACACCTCACTGCCTTGATGTCATGCATATTACAAAGAACGTGTGCGAGAGCTTGCTTGGCACTCTTCTCAACATGCCGGACCGGACCAAAGATGGGCCGAAAGCAAGACACGACCTGAAAGTTTTGGGCATCAGGGAAGAGCTTCAGATCCCGCCGGCCCAAGAGGGACAGTCGGAGAAGCAGCCAGACTATTACTGTCCCCCCTCCTGCTTCACTTTTAGTCTGGCCGAGGTCGATCAATTTTTCAATTGCCTTCTAGGAGTCAGAGTGCCCTTCGGTTACACTGGGCTAATAAGCAGATACATGGACCCCAAGAAACGAAACATCAGCGGCATGAAGTCTCATGACTGTCACGTGATGATGACGCAGATTCTTCCGGTTGCAATCCGAGGTATAATGGATGACCATGTCCGTGCAACGCTGATCGGGCTCTGTAACTTCTTCGACGTCATAACTCGGAAGTCGATAAGCGTGAAGAAACTCGCAAGGCTCCGGGAAGAGATCGTGGTGATCCTATGTGAGCTTGAGATGTACTTCCACTCTGCATTCTTTGACGTGATGGTCCATCTGTTGGTCCATATCATGGATGATATCGTCAGTCTAGGGCCGGCATTCTTACACAACATGATGCCGTTTGAAAGAATGAATGAGGTCATTAAAGGATACGTTCGTAACAGGTCACATCCGGATGGAAGCATTGTCCAGGGCTGGCTCACCGAAGAGTGCATCTCTTTCTACACGAATTATCTAGACATCGAGGACCCTGTTGGTTTGCCTCAAAACAAGCACCTCCGCAGGTTCGAGGGAGTAGGCCACAAAAATGGAAGGAAGGAACTACACGTGCACATGTCTGGTCGGACTTCCGACTTTGACAGGGCCAACTTAGTAGCGCTACAACACATTGACTTGATCGATCCTTGGTTGAAAGAGCACAAAACCATGATACGGAACGGTGGCAAGCCGATGATGACGGAAGCGAAATATACGGAGAGCACAACTCCTCTTTCGCGTGCTGGTTCAAAGACCACATTGATGCTAATCCCCCACCAATGGATTCTGACAAGAATAAACTAGTATTGGCCTTGTCACATGGCCCCGCGCCCAACATCATGACTTACCAAGCGTACGATATCAACGGGTACACATTCTACACGGAAGAAAAAAACAAGAACAGGTGTTTACCGTAACTCGGGGGTAACGATGGATTCTCGGACGGGTAACGTAAAGACTAGATACTACGGAAGAATCGAGGAAATCCGGGAGCTTAGCTACGCCGGGGAGAAAGTGCCGATGTTCCGTATCGGATGGGCTAAGAGCGTCACAAAAGAAAACCGGTATTTCACCACCATGTTTCTACCCGAAGCCAACAAATCAAAGTCCACGAACGCCACCGCGCGAGAATGAGCCATGGGTGCCGGCGGAACACGTGCACCAATGCTTCTTCATAACCGACCCATCCAGGCCTAGCCGTGTTATCGTGAGGAGAGGCAAGAGGACCATCGTCGGAATGGATGGAGTCGCCAACGAGGAAGACTTCGAAGGACAAGTCGGAGACCCAATGATGGAAGAATCCGAGGACGAAGACACAACATACACCACAAGAAGAAGCAGGACCACGCTACCGAGGTCAGGTCGACCCTTCAAAAGAAGAAGTCACGACACGGGGCTAAATTATTCAACGACGAGCAAGAAAAGCAAGAAGAAAGCGAAACACTCTTCTCAATCAATGATGTAAAACTTTATTTGCAATCTATAACTCATATTTTGTGTAATTCATAACTACTCATATGGTCATGGCCAATATTTTATGTATGACTAATTAATATTGTGTTGGTCAATATTTTATGCATGCATGTATACCTAATATTTTATGCATACATGTATACCTAATAAAGAAATGAAGAAAAAGAAAATAAAAACAGAAAAGGAAAGCCAGCCGGGGGCCGGGGACAAGTCCCGGTATAGCCGGACTCACCTTATTGCCGGCGCACCATCCGTTTGGTTCGCCGGGGGTATAACTGTCCCCGGCGAACCAAACGAGATGGTGCGCCGGCCAATAGGGTGGGTCCGGCTATACTCCGGACTTAACCGCACGCGCCACACTCTCCTTCAATCCCCATTCTCCTCACGAACCCTAACCGCGCCACCGTGCTCTCTGCTGCCGCCACCACCGTCGATCTCGAGCGCCGCCGCACGCGCACGCCGGAGCCGCCGCGCAAGGAGGAGCAGGGCGTCGCCGCGGAGAGGAGGGGGAGGGCGTCACGCACCGACCACCGTCGCCACCGTCGCCGAGAGGAGGAGGAGGGCGTTGCACGCCGGCCACCATCGCGGAGAGGAGCAGCAGGGCGTCGCCACCATCGCCGTTGGTAAGAACCCCTCTTCCTTCCCCTCTCCATCCCCCTCTTCCTTCCCTCTCTCTGCCTCCGAATTATTGCGCCGATTCTTGCTTTTGCTCTTGCAGTAGTTCATAGCAAATTGAATTTGATTCCCTGGGAGCTTAGCAAATTGAATTTGATGCCCTGGGAATAGTTTACCAAATTGAATTTGATGCCCCGGGACAAATTGAATAGAAAAAATGCTTGCAGGTATGAATTAGGAATCATAAAATTTGATGTGCTTTGGTTAAAATTTGATGTGCTATTCTCCGGTTTGAAAAAAGAGCAAGTGCTATTCTCTGGTTTGAAAAAATGTGCTATATCAATGGATGCTATCAAGTGTTCACTAGCCAGTAGGTTTACTTAATTGGCAATTGTTTGGTTTAGTTAAATGCAAATAGGGTGGTTTAGCTAGCAGTAGGTTTCAATTTTTGAATGCTAAAAATTGGTTTCAAATTCTAGCAGTAGGTTCAATTTTTCATTATAAGTTATACATAAAATTTTGAATGCTAGCAGTAGGTTTCATTTAATTGATTTAGTTAAATGCTAAAAATTGTTCTCTTGTTTTGGTGATATAGAAATAACTAAATGAAAAATTCTAGCAGTAGCAGTAGCTAGTATTAGTAGGTTTAGTTGATAAAATTTGTTCTCTGGTTGGAATTTGTTAGAGAATCCTGAAAATGTGTTCTCTGGTTTGAATTTGTTAGTTGAAAAATCCTAAAATGCTATTTCTCTTAGAGAATGCTATTTCTCAGGTTTTAATTTGTTCTCTGGTTTGAAAATGCTCCTGTTCTGTCCATCAATTCTCTGCTTTATAAAAAATTGATGATTTAGGGTTCATACATATTTCAATGTTAGGCTTTTTCTACAGCAAAATTGATGATTTAGGCTTTTTCAATGTTAGGGTTCATACAGAATGAACAAACAGCAATCAGGCTCATTTCTACAAATGGCAGGGAGCCAAGTCTGTCCATTTGCCCAAATTACTAGGGAACTTCTAAAACTGAACCAATATTTGTAGTTTATAGTTGTTCCTAGTACTCCAACATAACCAGGATATTGTTCTCTGGTTTTGGTTCTTTTTGGGCATAGAAAGATGTTTTGGTTCATCATGTGGGCTGGCTGAAATTCTGTAAATTCTGTACAAATTCTGTAAATGCCAAGATATAGCAAAATGCCAAGGTCTAGCTAGCTCTCTGTAAGTGTGCTGGCTGGCTGAAAGGTAAAAAGAACAAGTGCTATCAGTTGGTGTTGCTCCTATATAGCTGCTGCTATATATATCTGCTGCTACTACTACTGTTGGTTTAGACCATGTGTTTCCCTCATGTTGTTAATGTAGAATTCTGTGCAGTAGCAATATTGGGTATTCATTTTCTTCTGTAATAGAAGCCACAAGGTGAACTAGTATTTCTTGGAAAATGCAATACTATGAGTTCCTATTTATTGTTTTGCACATGTTTATTTAAGTCTGCTATATAATCTATGACTTATTTTTAAACTGGAGAGAATTGTACAATTTTGGGTGTTCTCATGTTGCTCTCTGGTTAAGAAAATGAAATTAAGCTCATGTTGCTCTCTTGCTGCTGGTTGGAAAAAAATGAAAATGAAGCTGCTGCTCTCTTGCTGCTGGTTGGAAAATAAATGAAAATGAAGATACTCGTATACATGTTCAGATTTAGTAAATATTGCTTAGTTGATGTCTCGTTACACATTTACATGTCTCGTAAATATTTACATGTGTTGTCAAGATGCTTGCATTTACGTTACAGGGATTGAGTTGCTATTGAGTGCCGGAATGTCGATTCATTTCCGTTCCGGCAATTCTAGCACTCGGCATGACCAATTTTTAGCAAAGGTCATGCCGAATTTTTCCGTGAATTCTAACTCTTTTTCATCTTCTATTAGTGCAAGCCACCATGGCGTCTCAAGAAGAATTAGAGGAGCACTACAATAGGCACTTCTTTAGGACGGAGGAGGATGCCGAGGCCGCTGGTGTTGGCGGCGACGAGGACCATGAGATGGAGGATGACGGTGGGGGGAGTGCCGTCGAGCCAAGCGGCAACGAGGCAAGCGACGCCGGCGGGGGTAGTACCTACGCGCCAAGCGGCGACGAGGCAACCGGCGCCGCCGGGGGTGGCGGCGAGACAAGCGGCGACGATCCTAGCGGCGCCGCCGGGAGTAGTGGCACCGGGACAAGTGGTTCCAAGAGGCCGCGGAAGGCAAGGCGCCAAAACACGGTCGCCACCGGTAGAGACACAATAAAAGAGGTGGACCCCGCCAGTGGTTTGCCGGTGGAGCCTAAGGATGTTGCCAAGGGGTACGGCAACCAACTGGCATGTATCCTCCGAGAGGTCGTCAATCTCAACGTGACGGACCTCCGAGCTGAGAACAAAGCGCCTTTGCGAGCCCAGCTCATTGCGAGGTTGCACGCACGATACAAGTTCCTAGGCGACTACGCCTCCAGTCATCAAACCAACAACATTGTGAACTCACAAGCCCTCCCGAAGTTCACCAAACACCTCAGCAGCTATAAGTACATGGTGCGGAAGCTGATTGCTGAGGGCAAAGGTTTCGAAGAGGTCCACTCCGCCTTTCCGCATGTCACCCGGGCGGACTTTGATGCTTTTGTGGCCAATGAAGAGCTACAAGCAACCAAGAATCGCAAGTTGTGGGGGAAGGAAATGCGGGAGCTTAACATCGGCAACCACAACCTTGGGAGCCGTGGGTACGAGGGAAAGGAGCCCTATTGGGCGAAGGAGGACGAGGCGTATGTAAATGCCGACATTGAGAACCCCTGGCTCAAGTAGAAGGACCCGCTTGAAGTAAGATTCATCAGGTCCCGGTACCATAAGAAGAAACTAACCGGGGAACTTGTCACGGACCCGAAGGTCGTAACCGACATAATTTGGTTCACGAACGACAAGAAGGTCCTGTCGTTGGAGAAAAAGCTGGTAAGCAATTTACCGGTTTAATTAGATCAAGTATCGTTCATATAATAGTAGCAACATTTCTAAATGGTTCGCGTTTCTTCCGCAGGAAGAAGAAAGACAAAGACTTTCTCAAGGTGACGAAGGCTCCTCGTCCCGAGCGTCGACGGGCAGGATAGCATGGGACAAGCCTCTCGTACGGGCGCTAAACATCGTCAATGAGCATTCACCTACGAGAAGGCCGCATAGAGGCCGTGTGGCTGGCGCCGGTACAGGCCACAAGCATGGTCACTACGGCTTGTCGTCGCGCGGCCGATAAAAATGCGCGCGAGTGTGAGGAAGCAGCGGGAGGCGGAGGAAATGAGGGAGTCAATCCTAGCCCAAGTCCAAGCTGGTTTGGTACCGCAGCCGGTACCGCAACTCAAAGCTACACTCGTACCCGAAGTCAAAGCTGAAGTCGCCGCTTCGGTCCAAGCAGATTTCGACGCTCTACACGCGTGGTATGAGGGTGGCAAAAAGGCCCGCCCCCCCCGAAAATGCAAGTGGTTAGCTTCGACGGCAGCAACTCGATGGCGCCGCCGTCCGCCGGCAATGACAATGTTATAATGGAGACTCCTCTGGCCGCCGGCAATGTCGCTGGTGCTAGGGATTCACCGTCCATGCCGGGTAGCAGCCCCTCCGTCACTTGCACGCCTACCGCCGCATGTGCCGGCCCGTCGACATTAGCCGAGCTCAACGCCCTCACGGTAATTAACTAATGTGTACATCAAGTTAATATATTAGTTTCATCATCCTTGCCCTCTCTCTAACGCCATACACATGTTCTCGCAGGCGCTCTCAACGCCATGCACCTTCCCGATGAGAGTAAACGACGAACTCAAAGACGTCGCGAGGGGGTCCATCCTTCGGCCCCTGGATAAGAAGTGGCACACACGAGATATGGCGGATGACGTTTACCGGGTTTAAGTGGATCGGGCGTTACCGGGCTATGAGGATTTGTTTCCTCCTAATCAACCACATGGTGCCGATGACGATAGCCCGTTGAATCTGGCCTCACTGAAGGGTTGGGTACTGCTATGGCCGAAGACTCTAATTCGGATCAACACCTACTCGGGGTCGACGGCAAGCAAATACAAGCACCTTGCGGCGCCACATGTCAGCGTCCCTCCACGACAGCCCGGCCGGCGCCGGTGGTCATCGCCCCACCAGAACGGCCAGCTGCGCCAGAGGTCAACGCCCCACCACAACAGCCAGCTGCGCCAGAGGCGGAGGAATACGAACGTCAGAACTTCCAATGGGATATTCCTACGTCTTCACAAGTTGTCCATGAGGATGCGCTGGCCTCGAAATATGTGTGCTCCAAGAAGCTGTTCGATTCTCAAGAAACGGCTGAGGAGGAAAATCCTGAGGAGGTCGCCACCGCCGCCGTCAAAAATATGCTGAGCCCAAACACACTCCATGCTACGGCCACTACGGCGATGGATGGTCCAGCACTACAACCCAAGAAGAGGAAGAGGGCAAATAAGAAGGACGCCCAAGACAAGGCGGCGGCCAAATCCAAGGACAAGGTCCCGCTCCTTGACAAGTTGCCAAACAATTGGCGACCTCTGCATCACTTGGGTGAACCGATGCTGCCGGAGCATGTCCTGAAGAAACTCACCCCGGATATGAGGAGCTTGCATGAGACTATTAGGCATGTGGAGAACATTCTTCTCAAATCAAAAGATCCTGCTTACCCTCTCTTCGTGGCGAAGGTGCCAACTGGCATGAACTTCGTCGAGAAGTACCCCGCGGACTTGTGCTTCATCCGGTTCAACGACATCTTCAGCATCTATCGCATGCAAGCGCTCCACTTTAGTGTGGTTCGCCTAGTTGCTCTTAGCTTGTCTTCCCAGATTGTTAAGGAGGTGACACCGACCATCGCGATAATGGACCCCTTCTATATGCGGGAGAGCATCATCTGCAACGCTGGGGATCGCGCGATTGCCACCCAGCAGGTCGAGGATTTCATGCCGGCGAACATTAAAAAGGGCGCCATTCTCATCCCTTACTTCCCCGAGTAAGTAATCACTCGCTAGTCCCCCATCACCATTCTATCCTATATCTCCATTTGCATTTCCAAAGGTTAATCCGTGTGTTTTCCGCGAGAGACAAGTTCCGCACCCTCATCGTCGTGCACCCGCAACACTCGCATGCAGTCTATCTCGACTCGGGTAGGGACCGCAAGAAAGACTACACCCACATCGGGGCCCTTCTCAATGATGCTCTCACCGGCTTCGCCAACAAGGCGAGCCCCCTCAAAGTAGAGAGGAAATCCCGAGGAGGCTTGGTCTTAACCCACACAACCAACTTCCCCGCCTCGGGCGAGTCGACGCAAGACAATGGGATGGACGCGTGGTACGCCATCCTTCAGATGCAGGAGTACATAAAGTACGCAGATGACATGTTGCTGCCAGAGAATCTCAGAAACAGGTTTGCAAACATGGCGGATGCCCCTGATAGAGAGATTAGAAAGAACTGGGCTCATGGCAGATGACATGTTGCTGCCAGAGAATCTCAGAAACAGGTTTGCAAACAGGTTTGCAAACAGCAGTTCATTTGCACGGTAATCCTGCAGGATGTCAACAGTAGGTCTGGCGAGTTCTTCTACGGCTACGGTCTACCACCTAATGACGAGATAGAACTCCGCTTGGAGATGTCGCGTGATGAGAGGCCGTTCAACTCGCTTGAGGGCTGCCGTCCATTCCCCCCTAGACGTACAACCTGATCCTACGACGGGAACACTATTGCTAAAGCTTGAACGATATGTCCTTGAACTTCCGTATTGTAATAATTGCTACATATTCCCATGGAATCAACTTGTTGCTTTTATTTAGTTGTATGGATGTACATGTGAACTTGTGTCTATAGTTTCATTTACTTTGCTATATATTTCAAGATTATGGCATAGATACCTTAATAATTATTTGCATTTACTCGACCCCTACTTGCATCGTATTGGGAGTTCGCCGATGATTAGAATGTTTGGTCACTCGTACACTCGGGGGTGGAGCCAGTGAGCCTTGGTGCGATGGCCACAAGTATCAATCTATTGTGCATCCTACCTAGCCTCACTGACTCCATCCCTGGATGTTAATATGTGTTTCGACCGACAAAGTATGAGGCACGCTATTTAATTCGTACTACTTGTCTTTTATTTGAGTTCGCACTTCTTAATTGCATTGGCCAATGATTAAAATGTTCGGTCACTTGTACACTCCGGGGTGGGGCCAGTGAGGCTTGGTGTGATGGCCACAAATATCAATCTATTGTGCATCCTACCTAGCCTCGCTGACCCCATCCCTGTATGTTATTATTTATTTCAACCAACAAAGTATGAGGCACATGCTATTTAGTTCTTACTACTTGTATCTTATTTGAGTTGGCACTTGTTCATTGCATTGGTACTAACGTTTAACTTGTCTTGTGCATGGAGATGCCGATGACATATGTCGTGTACAAGGGGAGGGTTCCTGGAGTCTACGATGACCGGGAGGACTGTCGGAGACAGGTGCACCGTTTCAGCGGCAACAGCTACAAGGGATACCCCACTAGGGTGGAGGCGGAAGGAAGATACGCCCGTTATGTAGCGGGAGAGATGAGGGACATGAGGAGGAACCGGATGAAGACCATGGCCTTCGTGATGATGGTCATCATGACCATGTTGGTCATGTTCTATGTGATTGTAGTTTAGGTTAGGACCTACATTGTGAGGTGTATGACGATACTTGTGACGACTATGTACCGAGACTTCTAACTTTGTGAAACTTCGTCGTTCGGTGTTGCATATGCACATGTGTTGTATGAATCAACATTCCGGAACGAGACTTGTGTATTTGTGTATTGATACCGAAATGATACTTGACTCTCCATGTGCTTCTCATATTGCATGTGATGCTGTACAAATATGAACTGTGTTGTAAATATATACTGCTGTCAAATATGTATTCTAATATGCTGGAAAAAAGCTGAAAAAAGAATTTTCGAATTTATTGCCGGCGCACCTAAATGACCTACTGCCGGCGCACGTGGCATGCGCCGATGCTTGGAAGCACTACTGCCGGCGCAGCTCGCCGGTGCGCCGGTGGAACTTGTCCTTTGCCGGTGAAGCGTCGATGGCGCGCCGGCGGTATCCGTCCTATCACCGGCGCACTTGCTCGGTGCGCCGGCAGTGGCCAGTTATCACCGGCCCGTTCGCACCGGCGGGCTCGTGGTGCGCCGGCAATGGGCCTTTTAGGTTCGCCGGCGGTAGGCCTTTTCCTTGTAGTGAATTATGGATGCATCTTGCCTCGAGAGATTGGTCATATGTATTCATGATGTTCCACTACTAATCCAGGTCGCCAACGCACCAAAGTTGATGGTGTTGGGCTTTGCGTCGTACCCTGGCTGCCAACTTGTTATTGGACGCATAAACTTTTTGGTAGAACAACCTTCTTCTTGTTGAATTAACTCACATTTTTGTTATTTTTTTGACATATGTACCATTGTCCTGTAGAGGATGATGCCCATAAGCTTGGAACATTCTCTGTGCACAGTGGAGAACTTGGTTCTAAAATCTGACGGCCCTCGTCTGTATCAACTACTTGCATTTCTTAGATGCTTTCCCTGCACGGAGAAGCTATATATCAAGGTAAATTCGTTGTTGTTAACTGTTTACCACTATGAGCAAAAAGTGCAGAGTTACATGGAGTTAACTTGTTATTAGCCTAGATCAGTTGAACAATATTTTGTACTAGAAGAACATCCACAATGGAGTTATATTATGTTGGTTCAAAACTAAACTTCTTGTCATACAATGTGTTGTATCTTGTGCATCTGTGAAGTTTCATATAAACACATGATAATATGTGATCTGTGTAAAAAAGATTAGACATATGTAAATAGTGTGACTTACTACTTCCACATCATTTGTTCTTTTTTGTGTAGATCACATATTATCATATTTTTGGATGAAACTTCACAGAAGCACATGATAGAACACAATGTATGTCCAGACTTTTAGTTTACATATTTTTTGGAAACTTGGAAGTGTCAAAAGAAAAATGGGGTGCACCCGCAACTAGTTGCGGATTGGAGTTTCCCATGTTGGTAACCTTTCGCCAACTTTACAATGACAATAACAGATGTAAAAAAGTGCATCTATCAAATTGGAACGTGTCAGGGGATTATGTTGTTCCACGGTCCTCAGTTAACACATGATTCAACTCACCTGAGATATTCATTAGTTGACAGCTATGAAGTACTTTGTTATTGTACCGACTACCTAATTTGACTTCTTTGCAGTTTTATAGAACCGGCGATAAGGTTCATGTGCTGCATAATGAGCCAGCCTGTCCCATTGAATGAATGCCTTGATCTCCATGTCAAAGAAATTTCGATTTCTGACTACCGAGGAAGGAGAAATGATGTTATTGTCTCCAGGTTCGTTATGCAGAACACTAGAATGCTCAAAGTAATGAAATTTGGTGTAACAAATTATCACAATAAGATCTGGTGGGATACCCAGTTCAAGCGCCTAGACCTGAAGAACACCGCTTCTAGAGATGTTGATTTTCAGTTTGGATATTTACCATCCTTAGATAAGTTCAGCTCGGACGGTGTTCATAACTGCTTGATACATGACTTTTCAGTGGCTGATCCCTTTGCTAGAGAGATATATGCAAGATTTGGGCCAATTTCTGCATAGTGTTACTTTAACTCCCTATATTTTGTACTGGTCTGAACAATATACTTTATCACTTGGTTAATGTACTTCAGAGTTGATGTTATTCTTGTGAACATGGTCTAATATTCTAATGCTTTCGGGATGTATGTACTACTAATGATATATATAGAAGCTAGAAATTGGTTGACAGAATCTACTAAAAAAAGCCTGTAACGGATGTTCACATTCAGTTCGTCAATGCTATATCATGTATGCTTGACGAAGGCGATAATAGAACCGCCGCAGAACACCGACTGAACAAAACGAACGATGAAGAATGCTTCTGTTTAAATATGTTTGCCAGTAATACCCTATTTGTCCATTTCTAATGTTGCAGCAAACCTGAAGCTGCCGTTTGTAATGCCGCCACCGGTGGTGGATTATCAGCCTTACGAGTGGTTCCTCGCTCGATCTGCTGACGACAAGCGCTTGATGATCATCCTTACAGTAAACAACATTGTGATTGCCCATGGTGATGTACCTCCTGACATTCCCTATGCTGCTAATGGCAGGGCTTCAGCTACGGCAGTATCCTCCTATTACCACCTAAGTCTTTGAGCGGGATCCCATATAAACTGCACCTCCAGGGGACTTAGTTTCCAGCAGGCAGCTTAACAGCCTCGGCGACCACTCTCTGTTCCTCGGACTCAATTACCCTATCATGGACAACCTGAAGAAACGTGAATCAAATGCTCCTGATGGCACATTGGTTCCATTCATGAGGAAAAACTGCGCATACATGAGGTTTCTTTGTAATCAACACCCTAACATTTTGCGCTGCAACCGGCAGGCAAATGGAGGTGAGACTGTGGGAGTAATCAGCCTTCCCGGAGGTTGTTGGGCTTCCGGCTAGTGTCCCACAAGCGTCAATGTGGTTTAAGCCTGATTTAGACTTTGCCCATTCTGTGTTACCTTTGAAAAAGATTGACACACATTTTTCTTGTGCTTGAAGTGTTAAGAAGTAGTACACAGTTTTTAGTATGTACTATATTGAATCAGTTTATTTGAACACTGCCCTGCTTTTGTATTGCGTGTTGCCTTTAGAGTTTAGATTATAACCCATGTATTGTTGTTTAATGTTTGACTTTATTTCAGCACTATAATTACATTGTGTGTACATCCTTTATAATATAGCCATCTCCTGTTGATCATACTTTGAGAGGACCATTCCTATTTTTTGCATAGATAAGCGAATGTACATCCCTGCGGGCAGCTGTTCTTGCTCAAGAAAGTGAAGAGGGTTCACGGCTGTGACTAGGCTTGGTTCTGAATAAAGTGCTCAACAATAATGTCAACATAAGCTTTGATCTTTGTGGCTACGCTTGTGGGAGACACCATCATATGTTCTTCTCTTAGCTTATTACGGGCATCCCAAATGTGCCAACATGTCACCGACAGGACTGTAGCTTAAAGGTCACCACCTCTATCCAGATAATCAAAGATCCACATCTTGGGAGAGGCAAAATTCTTACAGATTAGGTGAATACCATAGAAGCCATTAACTTCAGACCACACCTCAAGTGCATCAGCGTCCTCTTAGTTTCAAAGGCGGCAGGGGATCGAAAAAATGCAAATAGCTAGTAATTACTGTCAAAAATAAATCCAAGAAAGGAAACTTTTATTGTTCATAGAGGCTGACATGTGGGACCCATGAGCCAGCAGCGTCCTCGACGTTTTAAAGGTGGAATGAGATCGAAAGAAAAAATAAGCCAAACATCAGTTGGTAAAAAAAACAAGAAAAAACACATTTATCGTTCTGAGAGGATGACATACGGAACCCATGAGGCAGCAGCATCCTCAACGTTTGCAAGGCGGCATGGGATCCAAAAAAAAGGCAACTAGTCAGAAATTAGGGGTCAAAAATAAATCAAAGAAAGGAAAGGTTTATTGTTCACAAAGGCTGACATGTGGGACCCATGAGCCAGCAGAGTCGTCAACGTTTCAAAGGCGGCAGGGGATCAAAAAAAAAAGGAAGTAGCCACAAATTAGGGGTAAAAAATAACTCCAAGAAAGGAAAGTATTTTTAGGACGACATGCGGGTTACATTTTGCAGCAGCGGTCTCAGCGTTTCAAAGGTGGCACGGGATCGAAAGAAAAAGGCAAGTGACCAAATATCAGGAGCCAAAAATAACTCCAAGAAAAGAAACTTTACTGTACATAGAGAATGACATGCGGGTCCCATTTTGCATCAGCGGTCTCAACGTTTCCAAGGTGGCACGGGATCAAAAGAAAAAGAAGTAGCCAGAAATTAGGGGTAAACAATAATATATCCAAGAAAGGAAACTTTTATTCTACATAGAGGATGACTTGCGGGACCCACAAGCCAGCAGCTTCCTCAACGTTTCAGATGCAGCATGAGATAGAAAGAAAAAGGCAAGTGACTAAATATCAGGTGCCAAAAATAATCCAAAAAAACTTTTATTGTACATAGAGGATGACATGCGGGTCCCATTTTGCAGCAGCGGTCTCAACGTTTCAAAGTTGACATGAGATCGAAAGAAAAAGGCAAGAGACCAAATATCAGGAGCCAAAAATAATCCACGAAAAGAAACTTTTATTGTACATAGAGGATGACATGTCGGCCCCATTTTGCAATAGCGGTCTCATAGTTTCCAAGGCGGCACAGGACCAAAAGAAAAAGGAAGTAGCCAAAAAATCCAAGAAAAGAAAGATTTCAATTGGGCTGCATCTGGACATCTGGGCCTTCGAACTATCCTGCTGGAAGCCTTTTGACTCGTACAATTTAAGCCCACTCCCAAACAGGAAAGTCCTATGCTTGGCAAAAACAAAAAATAAGGAGATTCAACATATAAGTTTGTTTGCGTAAAAACAAAGATTTAATTTATCCCTTTGCAATAGCTCAGAGCGAAATACACTGTTTATTGTCTGCAAAATAATCAAGATATCACATGTTTCTTGTAAGGGGATGCTGACATCGGGGCCCGATGAGCCAGCAGCTTCGTCAACGTTTTAAAGGCGGCAGGGGATCGAACGAAAAAATAAACCAAAAATCAGTTGGTAAAAAATCCAAGAAAATAAACATTTATCGTTCTAAGAGGATGACATGCAGGACCCTTGAGGCAGCAGCTTCCTCAACGTTTCCAAGGCGGCACGGGATAAAAAAAAAGGAAAATAGCCAGAAATTAGGGGTCAAATAACTCCAAGAAAGGAAAGGTTTATTGTTTATAGGCTGACATGTGGGACCCATGAGCCAGCAGGTTCCTCAGCGTTTCAAAGGTGGCATGAGATCGAATGAAAAAGGCAAGTGACCAAATATCAGGACCCGAAAATAATCCAAGAAAAGAAACTTTTATTGTACATAGAGGATGACATGCGGGACCCATTTTGCAGCAGTGGTCTCAACGTTTCCAAAGGCGGCACGGGATAAAAAGAAAAAGGAAGTAGCATCTGGCCAAAATAATCCAAGAAAAGAAAGATTTCAATTGGGCTGCATCTGGCCATCTGGGCCTACGAACTATCCTGCTCGGCCTTTTGTCTCGTACAATTTCAGCCCACTCCAAAACATGAAAGTCCTTTTTTTCGATAAAAAACATGAAAGTCCTATGTTTCGCAAAAACAAAAAACAAGGAGATTCAACATATAAGTTTGTTTATGTAAAAATAAAGATTTAATTTATCCGTTTGCAAAGCTCAGAGCGAAATACACTGTTTATTGTCTGCAAAGTAATCGAGATATCACATGTTTCTTGTACGGGGAGGCTGACATCAGGGACCTATGAGCCAGCAACGTCGTCAACGTTTTAAAGGCGGCAATAGATCGAAACAAAAAATAAGCCATAAATCACTTGGTAAACAAAATCCAAGAAAAGAAACATTTACCTTTCTGAGAGGATGACATGCGGGACGCATGAGGCAGTAGCATCCTCAACTATTCCAAGGCGGCAGGGGATCAAAAGAAAAAAGGAAATAGCCAGAAATTAAGTAGGGTCAAAAATAAATCCATCAAAGGAAACTTTTATTGTTCATAGAGGATGACTTGTGGGACCGACCTGCCAGCTGCGTTGTCATCGTTTCAAAGGGGGCAGGGGATCAAAAGAAAAAGGAAAATAGCGAGAAATTAGGGGTAAAAAATAAATCCAACAAAGGAAACTTTTATTGTTCATAGAGGATGACATGCGGGACCCATGAGCCAGCAGTTTCCTCAACGTTTCAAACTCGGCATGAGATCGAAAGAAAAAGGCAAGTGACCAAATATCAGGAGCCAAAAATAAACCAAGAAAGGAAACTTTATTGTACATAGAGGATGACATGCGGGTCCCATTTTGCAGCAGCGGTCTCAACGTTTCAAATGCGGCTTGAGATCAAAAGAAAAAGAAAGTTGATTGTACATAGAGGATGACATGCGGGTCCCATGAGTCAGCAGCTTACTCAACGTTTCGAAGGCGGCAGGGGATCAAAAGAAAAAAATCCAAGAAAAAATTTATAGTACATAGAGGATGACATGCGGGTCCCATGAGCCAGCAGGTTCCTCAACGTTTTCAAAGGCGGCATGAGATCGAAAGAAAAAGGCAAGTGACCAAAAATCAGAGGGTGGAAAATAATCCAAGAAAAGAAACTTTTATTGTACATACAGGATGACATGCGGGTCCCATTTTGCAGCAGCGGTCCCAACGTTTCAAATGCGACTTGAGATCAAAAGAAAAAGAATGTAGCCAGAAATTAGAGGATGACATGCGGGTCCCATTTTGCAGCAGCGGTCTCAACTTTTCCAAGGCGGCACAGGACCAAAAGAAAAATGAAGTAACCAGAAATTAGGGGGTGAAAAAATCCAAGAAAAGAAAGATTTCAATTGGGCTGCATCTGGACATCTGGGCCTTCGAACTATCCTGCTTGGCCTTTTGTCTCGTACAATTTCAGCCCACTCCAAAACAGGAAAGTCGGATTTATCTAAAAAAACAGGAAAGTCCCATGCTTCGCAAAAAACAAAAAACAAGGAGATTCAACATATAAGTTTGGATATGAAAAATAAATATTTAATTTATCCATTTGCAATAGCTCAGCGCGAAGTACACTGTTTATTGTCTGCAAAATAATCAAGATATCACATGGTTCTTGTATGGGGAGGCTGACATCGGGGACCCATGAGCCAGCAGCGTCGTCAACGTTTTAAAGGCGGCAGGAGATCAAAAAAAAGCCAAAAATCAGTTGGTAAACAAAATCCAAGAAAAGAAACATTTACCTTTCTGAGAGGATGACATGCGGAACCCATGAGGCAGCAGCATCCTCAACTATTCCAAGGCGGCACGGGATCAAAAGAAAAAAAGGAAATAGCCAGAAATTAAGTAGGGTCAAAAATAAATCCATCAAAGGAAACTTTTATTGTTCATAGTGGATGACATGTGGGACCGACACTGCCAGCCTGTGTCGTCATCATTTCAAAGGGGGCAGAGGATCAAAAGAAAAAGGCAAATAGCCAGAAATTAGGGGTAAAAAATAAATCCAACAAAGGAAACTTTTATTGTTCATAGAGGATGACATGCGGGACCCATGAGCCAGCAGGTTCCTCAATGTTTCAAACTCGGCATGAGATCGAAAGAAAAAGGCAAGTGGCCAAATATCAGGAGCCAAAAATAATCCAAGAAAAGAAACTTTATTGTACATAGAGGATGACATGCGGGTCCCATTTTGCAGCGGTCTCAACTTTTCCTAGGCGGCACAGGACCAAAAGAAAAATGAAGTAACCAGAAATTAGGGGGTGAAAAAAATCCAAGAAAAGAAAGATTTCAATTGGGCTGCATCTGGACATCTGGGCCTTCGAATTATCCTGCTAGGCCTTTTGTCTCGTACAATTTCAGCCCACTCCAAAACAGGAAAGTCAGATTTATCTAAAAAAACAGGAAAGTCCTATGCTTCGCAAAAAACAAAAAATAAGGAGATTCAACATATAAGTTTGTTTATGAAAAATAAATATTTAATTTATCCGTTTGCAATAGCTCAGAGCGAAGTACACTGTTTATTGTCTGCAAAATAATCAAGATATCACATGTTTCCTGTACAGGGAGGCTGACATCGGGGACCCATGAGCCAGCAGCGTCATCAACGTTTCAAAGGAGGCAGGGGATCGAAAAAATAAACCAAAAATCAGTTGGTAAAAAAATCGAAGAAAAGAAAACATTTATCATTCCGAGAGGATGGCTTGCGGGACCCATGAGGCAGCAGCATCCTCAACGTTTATTGTTTATAGAGGCTGACATGGGGGACCCGTGAGCCAGCAGCCTCTCGACAACGTTTTAAAGGCGGCAGGAGATCGAAAGGAAAAATAAGCCAAAAATCAGTTGGTAAACAAAATCCAAGTAAAGAAATATTTACCGCTCTGAGAGGACGACATGCGGAACCCATGAGGCAGCAGCATCCTCAACGATGCCAAGGCGGCAGGGGATCAAAAGGAAAAAAAGGAAATAGCCAGAAATTAATTAGGGGTCAAAAATAAATCCACCAAAGGAAACTTTTATTGTTCATAGAGGATGACATGTGGGACCGACTCCGCCAACGACGTCCTCATCGTTTCAAAGGGGGCAGGGGATCAAAAGAAAAAGGCAAATAGCCAGAAATTAGGGGTCAAAAAATAACTACAAGAAAGGAAACTTTTATTGTTCGTAGAGGATGACATGCGGGACCCATGAGCCAGCATCTTAGTCAACGTTTCAAAGGCGGCATGAGATCGAAAAAAAAGGCACGTGACAAAATATCAGGAGCCAAAGATAATCCAAGAAAAGAAACTTTATTGTACATAGAGGATGACATGCGGGTCCCATTTAGTAGCAGCGGTCTCAACGTTTCAAATGCGGCTTGAGATCAAAAGAAAAAAAATTTGATTGTACATAGAGGATGACATGCGGGTCCCATGAGTCAGCAGCTTACTCAACGTTTCCAAGGTAGCAGGGGATCAAAAGAAAAAAATCCAAGGAAAAAACTTTTATAGTACATAGAGGATGACATGCGGGTCCCATGAGCCAGCAGGTTCCTCAACGTTTTCAAAGGCGGCATGAGATCGAAAGAAAAAGGCAAGTGACCAAAAATCAGAGGGTGGAAAATAATCCAAGAAAAGAAACTTTTATTTTACATACAGGATGACATGCGGGTCCCATTTTGCAGCAGCGGTCCAAAAGTTTCAAATGCGACTTGAGATCAAAAGAAAAAGAAAGTAGCCAGAAATTAGGGGGTCAAAAAAAACCAAGAAAAGAAAGTTGATGGACATAGAGGATGACATGCGGGTCCCATGAGCCAGCAGGTTCCTCAACGTTTCAAACGTGGCATGAGATCGAAAGAAAAAGGCAAGTGACCAAATATCAGGATCCAAAAATAATTCAAGAAAAGAAACTTTATTGTTCATAGAGGATGACATGCGGGACCCATGAGCCAGCAGCTTCATCAACGTTTCAAACTCGGCATGAGATCGAAAGAAAAAGGCAAGTGACCAAATATCAGGAGCCAAATATAATCCAAGAAAAGAAACTTTATTGTACATAGAGGATGACATGCGGGTCCCATTTTGCAGCAGCGGTAACAACTTTTCCAAGGCGGCACAGGACCAAAAGAAAAATGAAGTAACCAGAATTTAGGGGTTGAAAAAAATCCAAGAAAAGAAAGATTTCAATTGGGTTGCATCTGGACATCTGGGCCTTCGAACTATCCTGCTTGGCCTTTTGTCTCGTACAATTTCAGCCCACTCCAAAACAGGAAAGTCGGATTTATCTAAAAAAACAGGAAAGTCCCATGCTTCGCAAAAAAACAAAAAACAAGGAGATTCAACATATAAGTTTGGTTATGAAAAATAAATATTTAATTTATCCATTTGCAATAGCTAAGAGCGAAGTACAATGTTTATTGTCTGCAAAATAATCAAGATATCACATGTTTCTTGTACGGGGAGGCTGACATCGGGGACCCATGAGCCAGCAGAGTCGTCAACGTTTTAAAGGCGGCAGGAGATCAAAAAAAAATAAGCCAAAAATCAGTTGGTAAAATAAATCCAAGAAAAGAAACATTTACCTTTCTGAGAGGATGACATGCGGGACCCATGAGGCAGCAGCATCCTCAACTATTCCAAGGCGGCACGGGATCAAAAGAAAAAAAGGAAATAGCCAGAAATTAAGTAGGGTCAAAAATAAATCCATCAAAGGAAACTATTATTGTTCATAGTGGATGACATGTGGGACCGACCTGCCAGCTGTGTCGTCATCATTTCAAAGGGGGCAGGGGATCAAAAGAAAAAGGCAAATAGCCAGAAATTAGGGGTAAAAAATAAATCCAACAAAGGAAACTTTTATTGTTCATAGAGGATGACATGCGGGACCCATGAGCTAGCAGGTTCCTCAACGTTTCAAACTCGGCATGAGATCGAAAGAAAAAGGCAAGTGACCAAATATCAGGAGCCAAAAATAATCCAAGAAAAGAAACTTTATTGTACATAGAGGATGACATGCGGGTCCCATTTTGCAGCGGTCTCAACTTTTCCAAGGCAGCACAGGACAAAAAGAAAAATGAAGTAACCAGAAATTAGGGGGTGAAAAAAATCCAAGAAAAGAAAGTTTTCAATTGGGCTGCATCTGGACATCTGGGCCTTCGAACTATCCTGCTAGGCCTTTTGTCTCGTACAATTTCAGCCCACTCCAAAACAGGAAAGTCGGATTTATCTAAAATAAACAGGAAAGTCCTATGCTTCGCAAAAAACAAAAAACAAGGAGATTCAACATATAAGTTTGTTTATGAAAAATAAATATTTAATTTATCCGTTTGCAATAGCTCAGAGCGAAGTACACTGTTTATTGTCTGCAAAATAATCAAGATATCACATATTTCCTGTATGGGGAGGCTGACATCGGGGACCCATGAGCCAGCAGCGTTGTCGTTGCCTAATCGACGGTACCTCGGAGGAGGGATCCTCACGAGGGGGAGAAGAAGTAGGGGCCATAGGGCGGAGTGCGCACGGGACGGTGGTACGCGAGTTACCCAGCTTCGGAACACCTGCACGATGACGGGGCCTACTGCTGCTTGTCTGGAATTATCTGGGCGCTTTCGCGTTGTTACAATGAGTTGTGGTTGTGCCTCTAGGGCTCCCGGGATCCGGCTTATAAAGGCGCACGGATCTAGGGTTTACATGGAGAGTCCTAGCCGGATTACAGATAGCCTAACTACGGTACAATATCTTGCCGTGCACGTCACGGATCCGCCTTCCATATACGTCGTCTTTGGATCCGAGTTCCTCATGGGCCTCCATGGATCCGGGTTACTCCTAATGTCGGTACGGATCCGGCCTACTGATCCTGGGCTGGACTTCTTCCTTCATGATCAACAGCAACTGGGCCGCCCGATGGGCCACATGCCTCATCACCATCTGTGGGCCACCCGGGCTTGCCGGATCTTGGCACTGTCGATGGTACACCCATGAAGTATACCCACAACGAGTAGCCCCCAGAGTTCTCCGAGTTTCGCCTGCAGTTTCCGCCTTGCCGATCCAACACAATCTCCGGCAAACGTTGGTAACGCGGAGAAACTTGAAGAGCTCCATCTTTGCATTTTCTTCTTTTTTCCAACTTATAGCCGGAAAATGCTCCCATCCCGCGGGACTTCATCCATCGACGTTCCAAAGAACATTTCCGGGTTACTCCCTGCTCGAACGAGAGCCAACTTATCCTCACGGAATTACCCGGAATCTTTAAAAGACTCAAACAGTTCCGGAAATCTTTCACCTTCAGATCAAACTTAACAACGGAAGTTCCTCATTTCCCGCGCACAACTTCCTCATTTCCCGCGCTAAATTTTCGCAGACGCAAATCTTCAGCCGGAATTTTCGGGAGTGCATGGTCAAGTCACCTCCACGTCGTTTTACCGCAGTTGACCTAAACACGTGTCATCCATCTAACGGCGTGACCGTTCAGTTTCCACCGTCGGATCCGGATCCCGAATCTCCGCGCGTGGCCTATAAATACCCCGCGGCCCGGTGAAAAATCCATTCTTTTACCTCTCTTCTCCACCTCGTCTTCCTCCTCGCGCCGCGCCGCCCACCAGATCTTGACTCCGGCGAGCTTTGCCACGGTGAGCCCCGCGCGCCGCCAAACCAAGGCTCCCCTCGCGCCAAGATTCTCACGTTTGAACGAGAAATTCGCTCCGCCGCCGATTCGTGGTTACGCGGGACGATTTCCTTCAAGTTCGGCGACCTCATCTTCGCCGGAGCTCCGTCGAGCCACCGCGCCATTAGCGGTAAGTACGCCGGCCTCGTAGAAGATAACTTAGTGTAGAAGATAGCCTTAGCGATCCGGGTACTCAAATACTTTGTATGGGTGCAGCCGGAAGCATGCCACTCGAATCGTCGCATTGTACTGGTAGCTCTCCGAGTAGCCCGGATCCCAACCAAATAGAACCCATATGCCCGGATCCCATATCATTCCTGCCACCATATATTTCCGACATCAGACTAGCTCAACCTTTTTCCGCATCTTCCAGCACCGCTCCGGGCCGGATCCCTTCCCTCCAAGAGCTCCAAGAAGAACTCGAGGGGCAAGCTCGGATGGCAGCAAAGGTGCAGGAGACGGAAAACAAGAGGGCGTCCAAGGCCCGGATCCGCGAAGGAGAACGGGGTCAATGGTGGCCTTGCGAAACTACCGACGTGGAGCTTAGGGAGCTCCAGAACGAAGGAATGATCTCCACACATTGGAGTTTCACTCGTGATTCCGACGTCCCCAAGCCAGAAGCCGGAGAAATAGTCATGACCAAGGCTTGGGTGGAACGCGGACTTTCACTTCCCTGTTCGGAGTTTTTTTCTCTATCCTCAACACCTACGGGCTCCAGCCCCACAACATCTGCCCAAATTCATACCTTCTCTTGTCCAACTTCGTGACTCTCTGCGAAGGACATCTTGGGATCCGGCCGGATGTCAAGCTGTGGCAATTCTTTTCCGGGTGAAGAAAGAAACCAAGGACAAAGCAATGGTGAGCTGCGGAAGCATGACGTTTATGCTCCGCCCTAGCCGCATGTACCCTCCCCACGACTCGCACGAATCCGTCCGGTACTGGAACGCCGGATGGTTCTATGAGAAGAATGCCTCAGTTCCGAAGGTCCATGAGGGTCTGCCTCAGTTCGTCAACGAGCCTCCGGAAGAACTTGCAAGCTGGAGCTTCGTCCCTTCGCTCGCCCAGACCCCAATCCTGGAGAAGGCTGCGCGGAGAATCTCCTGGCTAGTCCACGACGGACTAACCGGAGCCCAGCTCACACTTAGCTGGTTCTCCCGGAGAATCCAGCCTCTACGCTACAACGCGCGCCTGATGTGCGCTTATACCGGGGCGGATGATCTTCTCCGGGTTACCCGCCACGATCTTCCGGCCGACTCTTTGAAGAGAAGGATCAAGACGTTGGTGAAGATTCCGAGGGGCCAACAGGTCCGGAACCGACCAAAGACATTTACACAAACGACCGGTGTCCTCCGGTAAGCTTTGTTCTTTTCGTTGCTTCAAACTTCACAAGTTTTTGGATGTTTAACTTAATTTTTATTCATCTTCCTTCCAGCTCAACACTTTGGCGGAGGAAAACTTTCGCACCATTCTTCGCGTCCCCGTCACCGACGACACGGCGGAGGAGGCTCCGGATGACGACGAGGAGGAGGAGGAACAGGCACCTCGCAAGGCGGCCCCTCGACCTACAAAGCGTCCCCGCGCCAAGGCTTCCGGTTCTGAGGCCGGAGCTAGCGGCGAGGCCTCCGCCAAGAAACCGAAGACGGCAAAACCACCTCCGCTAGACTCAAGGAAAGCGGAGCGTGCGCGTATAAGGATGCTCTCAACGGCTGGCCAAGGCACGCGCCCCATCATCCCCGGCGCCCCGTAAGTTTCCGAACATGATGCAGCTTTGTCTTGGCGAAATTATCTCTTGTCTAAACCCTTTCACTTGTTTGCAGGAATCCGAAAACCGCTGCCACGCGGACCGCCGACCGAGAGCCCATCACCAAATACATGAAGAAATCTCCGGCGATCGGTCCAGCTACTCCGGCTCCGCCAAGTGCCTCTCACCCTACTCCTCAGCCATCTCCCCCTCAGGCTGACCCGTCTCCCCCTCCTGCCACCAGCACTCCACCGGAAATAATTCCGGTCAGCAGCGACAAGGTAGGTGGAGAAGATCCTAAGGCCAAAGGCCCTGCCCAAGAAAATGCAGGAGAACAAGGCCAAGGAGAGGCTGAAGTCACTTCTTCTGAGAAGGCCGGAGATGGCGCTGGCGACATCGTCGTTTTTCCAAAGAACTTTGGAGATCCGGTCGACACCACTTCCACCCCCAAGGCGTATGCTACCAAGTTTTTCAACAAGCTGTCCGAGGCGGAGAAATGGGAGCTTGAACAAGACCTGCTCAACGCCATGCTGAACAACGCCGGGGAAACCTGATGCCGCGACATCGGAGATCCAAGATTTTAAAAAGGATGTCGGCCGGTTCTTCGACAAGCTCATCCGTAAGCAAAAGGTACTCCCCGGTAGCCCCCAAGCATGTAGGCGGAAACTTGGATAATAGTTAGCGCTTAGATGCTTAGAGAAAGATTACTTCGGGAAAGTTTTTTAGAATGAACCAGTAGCCCCCAAGCATTATGGCGGAAAGGTTCCGGCAATGATGCTTTGAAAGAAACCACTGCTACAGGCGGAATTTTTACTCCTGCCATGTGTAAATTTTACAGGAACAGCAGGCGCTGCACTACGAGCTGCACAAGAACATTGCCCTGCAGCGCCGCGTTACTCTGAGCCAGGCGGAGAATATCCGGACTCTGAAGGATAAGAATGCGGAGCTGGCTAAACAAGCGCGGACGCCCAAGGTTGGTTTCCGCCTTCTTCGTCATTAACCAAATTCCGACTTTGAACTTGCTTGTTAACTTATATTATTATAGGCGCATCCTCTTCCCTTGCTACAGCCTCAACCGAACTTGAGAACCTGCGCTCCTCGTACCAAGATCTGGAAACGAAACTAACGGAGGCGGAACTAAAGAGGGAGCAGGCCGAAAAGCAGCTGGCGGAGAAAAATTCCGAGTTCATCAGGGAAAAGGGCGAGCTGAAATTGAAGATAAATGTTGACAGTGAGACCATCAAATGTCAGCAAAAAGAGCTCAATGGACTCCGGAAGTATATGGAGACCGCGGAACAGCACTGGGATTTGCTCAATGAGAACATCTTGGGTACCGATACTGGAACCTTGCCCAGATATTTGTTCCGACGTTTTATTTTATGCTCAAAACTGTATGCTTATATCCTGACTGTTTTATGCAGAGCCGCTTGGGTATTCGGAAGAGCGCCGGAATTTGTTCCCACGGGATGACCTTCTTCAACTTGCAGGCGATGACTGCAAAGATCTCATCTCCGCCTCCCGCAAGATATGTTATAACTTATCCATCAAGAGGAGCCGCACTTGCGACGTCCGGAAACTTATTGGAAAGATGGATGTTCTGCCGGAGCTAGTGACGGATCTGCAAGCATCATCGGCCCGAGGCGCAGCTGCAATGGCCTTGACCATGTGCCTAGCACATAATGCGGATCTTGATCTTGATCAGGTAACCACGGGCGTTCCTCCGGATGCGGATGTTAGTGCGCTCCTGGATGCAGTGAGCGGCTACGACACCCGTATTGCGCGCAGGATCCGACACGAGGAATTCTACGACAAGGTCGTCCTTCCTGCGGACGAGCCCTTAGAAGCGGAACTTCAGAAGGAGCTCGCTGCCAAGGCGCGACCTGCGGAATCCGGAACCCAGTTTACCTGGACCAGCTCCAAGGATGCTCCCCAAGAGGAACCCAAGACCAGCACTGCTGCTTCTGAAAAAGAAAGTGATGAAGACGTGTCTTCTCCGGCCGAAGGTGCCAAGGAAAAGATCCGAGAGGGCAAGACTTCTCCGGCTAAGGGGAGTGAAAACTTTTATTCCTGCGGGAAAAACAATGCATCATTTTGGCCCTGGCGAGGGTTTGTAATAAGACTTTAAATTCTTAAGTAGCTAGGAACGAAACGATTATGCATGGGGCGGAAACACTTATCCTGCTATCCGTTTAATATTATGTGCATGTTTCGTTTTATGTCGGAAAGCAAGTGCTGATTTCGTTATTTTCCGGCTTGCCCGCTTGACCTTCCACGAGCCGGAGAACCTTAGTCGGAAATGCTCGCCAGCGGCGACGAAGCCCAATGGCAATCCGTCCATAACCGCGGAAACAAGCCCCCAGGCATAGGTGCCGGAAATCGCTACTAGGAATCCACGAGTTCGCAACGGATAACAACTTAATCGAGAAAACTTAAGCTTACGTCCTAAAGGACGGTTTTAGAAATCACAACTTTTATACACGCCTAGGCGGAAAACATCCAGCTCTGCGGTTTTAGTCGGAAAAAACATACACGATCTAAAATGAACAAGTAAAGGAGGTAAAAGACTCAAAGAGTGAACCATAAGCTTTATTTCATTGATCATGTATAACTATTAGAGTTTGTAACTCGGAAAGAATATGCTAAGTGTAGAAAGGACGTAGCTGTGCGATATTCCAAGGGCGATCTGTTTCATCGTAGATGTCATCCGGATCCTCACGCTTGCGTTTCCGGCGCCAGTTAGCAGGTCTATCCCTCAGCTCGCGGAAATCAACAAGGTAGTACGATCCGTTATGGAGCACTTTGCTAACGACGAAGGGTCCTTCCCATGGAGATTGCAGCTTATGGTCTTTCACCTGTCGAAGGCGGAGGACCAGGTCTCCGGCCATGAAGGAGCGTTTCCGAACTCGACGACTGTGATAGCGTCGGAGCTTCTGGCTGGTAGATGGCGGAGCGCTGATCGGCTAGATTCCGAGCTTCCTCGATCAGGTCCACGAGATAGCTGTCCGGCCTCGTCGATTGTTTCTTCATTATAGGCGGAAACTCGCGGTGAATCGTGGATGATGTCGGAGGGAATCACGGCTTCGGATCCGTATACCAGGAAGAATGGGGTAAACCCTGTTGACCTATTAGGGGTAGTTCGCAAACTCCACAAGACAGCGTCTAGTTCGTCGGCCCAAGCTCCAGCTGCTCGTCGCAGCGGTTCTTCAAGGCGTGGCTTGATTCCTGATAATATTAGACCGTTAGCTCTTTCAACTTGACCATTGGATTGTGGGTGAGCCACAGATGCAAGGTCCAATCGAATCCCCATTGTTTCACAATAATCCTTCAATTCTCCACGAGCGAAGTTTGTGCCATTATCCGTGATTATGCTTTGTGTGGGATGCCGAATCTCATCACGAGGCTGCGAGACAAATTTTAGTGCCGTAGCACCGTCGGCTTTTCTCATCGGCTTTGCCTCGATCCACTTGCTGAATTTGTCAACGGCGACCAGGAGGTATTCAAAACCGCCGGGAGATGATCTTTTTAACTTACCAACCATATCGAGCCCCCGGACCGCAAATGGCCGGGTGATAGGTATGGTCTTCAGCTCTTGGGCTGGAGCGTTTGGTTGAGTAGCGTAGTATCGACAACCTCGGCAGGTCTTGACTATCTTGTCGGCATCTTCTTTAGCTGTGAGCCAATAAAAGCCTAGCCGAAAAGCTTTTGCAACGAGTGACCTGGGAGCGGCATGGTGCCCGCAGTCCCCTGCGTGGATCTCTCTGAGGATTTCAATGCCATCTTGATTGGAGACGCATTTGAGAAACACCCCTGTTGCGCTTCGTTTGTAGAGCTGTCCATCAACAATTGTGTAGGATCGTGCTCGTCTGATGATCTGTCGCGCGAGGACCTCGTCCTCCGGCAACTTCTGATCGATGAGGTAGTCCAGGAAAGGCTGTGTCCAAGCCGGAATGGTAGCCAATACCTCTCTGGCCGGAGACACTGCCACCTCTGGGTTTTCCGGGTTAGCGCCCTTCACTGAGGGTATCCGGAGATGCTCCAGGAAGATTCCAGGCGGAATTGGTTTTCTGCCGGATCCGAGCTTGGATAGCATGTCTGCCGCTGTGTTATCGTCTCTCCTGACGTATTTGACTTCGTATCCGAGGAAGCACTTGGCGATCTCATCAACTTCGTCTCTGTAGGCTGCCATGACGGAATTTACGGCGTTCCGGGTTCCGGCTACTTGTTGTGCCACCAAGTCGGAATCTCCACAGCATATGATGTGCTTGATCCCAATTTCCTTAGCGATGCGCAGATCCAGTGTAGTAGAGCCTCGTATTCCGCCATGTTATTTGTAGCTTCGAAGTGGATCTGCGGAACATCTGCGAGTTCTTCTCCGGTAGGGGACTTCGGGGTGACTCCGGCTCCCGAGCCTTGATGCTGCTTGGATCCGTCGAAGTGCATGACCCATGTTTCTCGGTTCCGGCTCCGGACTTGCATCCGGAGCTTCTGTCCAATCTGCAACGAAATCTGCCAAGACTTGGGATTTTACCGCAGGTCCTTGGCTTGTAGCGATGTCGAAGGCGGATAATTCAATGCCCCATTTAGCCGTCCGTCCTGTTGCGTCGGCGTTGTTGAGAATTGTTGACAGCGGAGCCTTGCTCACAAGCTGTTCTTGGGTGCTCTTGGAAGTAGTGTCTCGGCTTCCGGCTGCCTAGGAAAACTCCATAAGCTAGCTTCGAAAGTGAGGGTATCTTTGCTTTGACTCCGTCAGCACCTCGCTTATGTAGTAGACAGGTCTTTGTACGTCATATTCATGACCTTCTTCCTTTCGCTCCACCACGATGACGAGGCTAATGACTTTGTTGGTGGCCGCCAGATAAAGGAGCATTGGCTCTGACTCTGCTGGGGCTGCCAAGATAGGTGGGGAGGTAAGTATTTCCTTCAACCCTCGAAGAGCTGCGTCAGCTGCGTCGTCCCAGACAAATTTGTCTGTTTTCTTCAACAACTTGTACAGAGGTAGCGCCTTCTCGCCAAGACGGCTAACAAACCTGCGATTGCTTTGCGACACAACCGGTTAGTCGTTGCACATCTTTGAGACAAGTTGGCCGTTTGATACACAGGATTGCCTTGATCTTTTCCGGGTTAACCTCAATGCCTCTGTGAGAGACTATGAAGCCAAGGAGTTTTCCGAGCTGGCACGCCAAAGACGCACTTCGGCGGATTCAACATCATCTTGTACCGACGGAGATTCTCAAAGGTTTACGTGAGGTCGCCGATCAAGTCGGATCCTTTCCGGGTCATGACCGCGATGTCGTCGACGTAGGCGTGCACGTTCCGGCCAATTTGGTCCTTCAGGCACCGCTGCATCGTACGTTGGTAGGTGGCACCTGCGTTTTTCAAACCAAAAGGCATAGTAACATAGCGAGTAAGTACCAAACGGGGTAATGAATGAAGTCGCCTTTTGGTCGGATTCCTTCATCCGGATCCGATGGTACCGGAATACGCATCAAGAAAACACAGAAGTTCCGCCCCGCCGTCGAATCAATGACTTGGTCAATGCGCGGCAGGGGAACGGATCCTTCGGGCAATGTTTGTTCAAGCCGGAGTAATCGATGCACATTCTTAGTATTTCGGTGTTCTTTTTGGGTACAAGGACGGGATTCGCGACCCAATCGGTGTGGATAACTTCTATTACAAAACCTGCTTCTAGTAACTTTGCTAATTCCATTCCTATGGCGCGGCGCTTCTTATCTCCAAAGCGTCGCATAGCTTGCTTCACCGGTTTAGCCCCCGGATTTATGTTGAGGTAGTGCTCGGCGAGTTCCCTAGGTACTCCGGACATGTCAGAAGGTTGCCATGCGAAGATATCCATGTTAGCGCGGAGGAACTCGACGAGCGCGCCTTCCTATTTGGGGTCCATGTTGGCTCCGATCGAGACTTGCTTGCTAGGGTCATCTTCCTTGAAGTTGACTTTCTTGGTCTCTATCGCGGCCCTGAAGGAGTTTTTCTGTTCGGAGATCTGCTTCTTGGTGGTTTGCATCTCGGTCGGATCCACCGCGGCCACTGTAGCCTTTCGGCTCTTCTCCGGATATGACGGACTCTGCGAAGGCGGCTTCGCCCAACTCGCACTCGTGAGCCTTTTTGTAGTCTCCGGTTATGGTGATCATACCATTGGGACCCGGCATCTTGAGCTTGTTGTAGATATAGCATGCTCTTGCGTGGAACTTGTGGTAGGTGGGCCTGCCGAAGATGACGTGGTAGGAGCTCTTGAAGGGCACAACTTCAAACGTGATCTTTTCTTCGCGGAAATTATGAACATCGCCGAAAGCCACGGGAAGTGTGATGCTGCCGAGGGAGTTCGCCTTCTTACCGGAACCACGCCGTGAAACTCGGTGGTCGCTGTGTTTGAGCTGTTCCTTGGTGAGGTTCATCCGCTCCGAGTCTCCGGGTACATGATGTTCAAGCTGGCTCCGCCATCCATGAGGCACTTGGAGAAGTCATACCCGTCTATGCGGGGACTCACAACCAAGGCGTAGTATTCTTTTGGCACAATGGCGGGATGATCCTCCCTGTCAAATGTGCACGGAACTTCCGACCACGACATACTGCGGCACGGCCGGAGCTGTGGCGTTCGGGATCCGGGTAGCTGATTTTGTAGCGCGGACTGTGGGGGTTCCGAGGAAGGTGTGGTAAGCCCCACGCTCTTTTTCTCGAAGGGGTTGGATTTACTGCGGATCCGGCTTTGGGATCCGGCGAGTTATCATCCTCGTCCATCGCCTCGGAACTGTCCTCCTCCTTGTCCTTGTTCTTGCCCTTGCCTCCTTTGCCGCGTGGGCGGTGCTTCCGGGCTCGCTTGTATCCTGCCTCCGGGTCGTTCTTTAGGTCGTTGACCCACTTGCAGTTGCGGTTGGTGTGTGTGGACTTCCCTTAGCCGGATCCAAGTGGGCCGGGCGGGGCATGTCCACTGTACTCCTCGTAGGTTTGCGGGGCGCGGGATCCGCCAGCAGTGACCTCAGTGCCATGCTGCTGACCCCTGCCGGCTCCGCCTCCGCGGCCGCGTCCTCTTCCGCCTCCTGAACCTCCGCGTTGGAACGCTATGGCGACCATGTCGGATCCGCCATTCTTCTGGTCATCAGGGTTTTTGCGTTTGTGGCCGCTGTTGTTACCGTTATCACGGTTCTTCTTTTGTTGGTGCAGGGAATTGCTGTAGCTGCGATATCACCGCCTGCGTCGTCATCGGCGGCAGTGTGGTCACTGGCAATGGAGATCATCTCGTCCAAAGTCGGTTTGTTGGCGTTGGCCAAACATGTAAGCTTATGCCTCGGCAGTCCTCCTCTCCGTAATCCACCAATGAAGGCGTACATGGCGGGGGTGTGGTCGACGTTTTCGCACTCGTTCCTGCATGCCAACCATCTTGTGAGGAAGTTTCTTGAGGATTCTCCCTTCTTCTGGATACAAGCTTGTAAGTCGCTTGCTGTGGCGGGTCTTTTGTAGGTGCCCCTGAAGTGTTTCTCGAAAGCGGTCTTCGAGGTCAAACCAGACAAAAGATGGAGTTTTTCTCGAGGTCACCGAGCCGGATCCGGGCTGGTCCTACAAGGTACAAGCTGGAGCATGCGGCGGGCGATATTAGGGGTTCCTCCGGCGAAGGTTCTTGCATTGTAGTAATCCTCAATCCAGGTATCCGGCCTTTCGGTGCCATCATAATGCTTCGAGGTTTCCGGGTAGCTTGAGGGAGCTCCTTGGCTTTGGTTCCTCTCGAATCATCACTGCCAAAGCACTACGGTCCGATGTAGTCGGTTACGTATTCGTTGAGGCGTTCCCGCGCGTCGCGCGAGCCGTGACGGGGGGCTGTGAGCGAGAGCGAGATCTCCGGCCACCGCCTCCGCCTCCACCTCCGCCGCCACCGCTAGGTGGTGGTGAGGAGACCTGCGAGGGGCCGATCCGACCTCCTCGCTTCCGCCTACGGATTCTCCCCGGCCCTCCCGGTGCGGCTCCGGCTCCTGTGGCTGCCTTCGCCGTGACGCGCGGCTGCCACTGGTCGTTCCGGCTCCGGCGGGACTCCGGGTCGCGCTCCTCATTCCGGCTCCTCCTAGGCTCGGGCTCACGATCGTTGTTCGATTCCGGCGAGGTTCCGGCGTGCGCTCCCTGTTCCGGTTTCCGGAAGGCATCACGATGTCGCGGATAATAATTCCACCATGCCCTTGAGGCCTGGTGTTTCCGGCTGGACTACGGCGACGAGGGGGACGCGGGTAACCATTAGGCGGAGGAGAGGCGTTGCGGTACTTGTCTCGTCCAGAGTACATTGCATCCTTTCCCTTTCTCGGATCGACGGTGGCGTCTTTGATGGTACGGGGATCGGATTTGGGTGTTCCACGGCTTTCCTTACTGCGTTCGAGGATCCGGTTCGCGACTCGTCATCTCGATGGCGATTGTTGTGGGCGTCCTTCTGCGCAGTGGAGATGCAATGCTCCGGGTTAGATTCCAACTTGCGCGAAGTATCTGCCTTGCTCTGCTGTTTAACCGCTGAAGCGACGAGCGTGCGCAAGTAGTTGATGTCAATCTCCTCGTCACTTTTCTTCAGAATTTCTGCAGCTTTCGCCATATTGTCCTTTGGGGTGGCGAGCGGCTGCTGTTCGGCGAGGGTTGCGAAGTTGATCCTGCGGGGAGGGATTGCTTCTCCGACGATTCTATCGGCCTCCGCCTGTGCGTAGGTCATTTTCACCTCCCACTCCTTTCTCATACTCTTGACTTGCTCGAGTGTTGCGGTGACTTCGCGATCCTGTCTTTCAAAGCGATCCATGATCAGTGCAGCTTCTTCCCTCTCATCCAATATAGCAGCTGCGGTGTTGGCAAACTTTTTGGCTGTGGCCGGCATCTCCTTTCTAGTGGCCTCTAAAGCCTCTGGATCTGCGGCATCGCCGGGGGTTATTGGCTTGTTGAGGACGTCGACTTTGCGACCAAATCCATGCGTGCTTGTGCAACTATCTCTTCGGGCGACGAGGAGGCTCTCCGAGGAAGGATCCCTACGGGGCCGCTCCCGTGACATCGGAGATCCGTGGTGGGATGGCTGGGGGTCGGATTGAGTGTCGCTGCTTCTGATCCGTCTTCTCCGAGCGCCGCTACAGTTGCAAGTACCTGCTTTGGCTGGACGGAATCGACTTCAGGCTGTTCACCGTATCCGAGTTCCGTCACCTTGCGATCAAACTCTGCGGTGTCCATGGACTGGGTGTCTCCGGAGATTGGGCTTAGATTTCCCAAGATCGACTCTTCAACCGGAGTTTCGCTTTCTCCGACAGCCTCTTGCTGATCCGGAGCAGCGTTGTTTTCCGGGGCCTCGACCTGCTCGGGACCAGCTCCGGCTCCATGAGGGGCGGTTCCGGCGGTATGGGCCAAGAAGTGTACGAAGTGACACCTTTGCTTCTCTAACACCTGGGAGACCCAGGCGGATCTGCATTGGTCTTCCATCGTTACTTCCTGCTCAGGGGCGGATTGGGTGGGTTTTGATTTTTTCAGATCTAAGGCGGAATCTTCGCTAGGAAGTTACTGCGTCTCGGATCGGATCTTCGCGGCTGCGTCCTGCTCGGCGGCGGTCGCGTCGGCGCTACTTACCGGCGGGTTTCCGTCGGAATCGACGGTTTCCCCGATGAAGATGTGTATGCCGCCAAGCGGGACGATGGAGAGCTTGACGGGGTCGGTTTTAGCCGGAATCCAACACTCATCCGGAGGGACGATCGGCAGATTTCCGGCGTAAAGGACACGCCCCACAGCGATGGTGTCGTCGTAGCTTCCCATGGCGGAACCCTCCCGGTTCCGGCCTCCGGACGCCGCGAGGCCCCACGGTGGGCGCCAGCCGCCGTTGCCTAATCGACGGTACCTCGGAGGAGGGATCCTCACGAGGGGAGAAGAAGTAGGGGCCATAGGGGCGGAGTGCGCACGGGACGGTGGTACGCGAGTTACCCAGGCTTCGGAACACCCGCACGATGACGGGGCCTCTTGCTGCTTGTCTGGAATTATCTGGGCGCTTTCGCGTTGTTACAATGAGTTGTGGTTGTGCCTCTAGGGCTCCCGGGATCCGGCTTATAAAGGCGCACGGATCTAGGGTTTACATGGAGAGTCCTAGCCGGATTACAGACAGCCTAACTACGGTACAATATCTTGCCGTGCACGTCACGGATCCGCCTTCCATATACGTCGTACTGGATCCGAGTTCCTCATGGGCCTCCATGGATCCGGGTTACTCCTAATGTCGGTACGGATCCGGCCTACTGATCCTGGGCTGGACTTCTTCCTTCATGATCAACAAGCAATCGGGCCGCCCGATGGGCCACATGCCTCATCACCATCTGTGGGCCACCCGGGCTTGCCGGATCTTGGCACTGTCGATGGTACACCCATGAAGTATACCCACAACAAGCGTCGTCAACGTTTCAAAGGCGGCAGGGGATCGAAAAAAAAACCAAAAATCAGTTGGTAAAAAAATCGAAGAAAAGAAAACATTTATCATTCTGAGAGGATGGCATGCGGGACCCAGATCTGGTTGGCTGGCAAGGGATTCGGTGAAGTTGATACAGCTGCTGCGCCGAGGTAGTCGGTGGAATAGAGCAGCTTCTGTAGAGGGGGGGCCGCGGTGAAGTAGACCCGGTTCCATTGGAGAGGATCCGGTGCGTCGACAGGAAAGGCGTTGATTGCTACGCTGTGGATGAGGTCGGGGTGAAGCAGATCTGTCGGTGGCGAGGTCGGTGGTGAAGCAGATCCGTCGGTGGCGAGGTAGGCGTTGAAGCAGATCCGTCCGTGGCGAGGGCGATGGGGGAGCGGATCCTGTGGGTGGACAGCCAACACGATCAAGGCTACGCTGTGGAGGAGTGTGCCGGCAGCGAAGCAGATCTAGTACTGTAGAGAGTCAGAGCTTTGGCGTGTGAGAGTATTTTTGAGCGAATGGGGCGAATGGTTGGTGGGTGGGTGTGGGCCTGTGGGGAGGGTTCGGGATCTAGCCAAGATATTTCATTATTACCGAATGAGCCCTCCATGGTTGGTGGGTTGTAGCTTCCGGACCAGGGTTAAAAGGGTAAAACTGGTCACGAGATTTTCGAATGGATGCGGCGGGATGATTTGGCGCGGGGCCGAAATTTTCAGTTTCAAGCTACGAGCAGAACGACAAAAAATAATGTTCTTCCCCAGGGAGCTCTCATTTCTTCCTCTTCTCTTTCTCTCTCGAGTCTCTCCCACTCCCCCGGCCCGCTCCTCTCCCCCTTCTCTCCGGCGGCCTCGCCGGCCGGAGACGAGGCAGACTTCTCTCTCGTATATCGTACACCCTCCCATCTAAATTAATTGATTCAACTTTCCTTAGACGTGTATGTATCTAGAGTAAAAACATGTGTGGATACATCCATATTTAGATAAGCAAAGTTGAGTCAGCTAATTTGGATCTGAGGGAGTTAGTGTTGTTATAAGCTTAGATCTGGTGTTTCCCATGAGGAGAATGGCGCAATGCAGTTGGGGATCTCGTCATGGCTTCAGATCTGGCCTATGGTGAATCTGGCGGATCTTGCCGGCCAAACCCCGATCTGGTGCCATCAAGGTGATGGCTCTAACGGTGAGGCTTGCTTTGGTTAGTGCTTTAGATCTGGCCAATGGGGAAGTCAAGATGCTAACGTTCACAAGCTCGGGGCATACGACGGCGTCATCCGTCTTGCTTGTGCACATCTTGGCCTTTCAGCGGCCCTTCTCAGAGCCAATATGCCGTTGTTGAGGCCCTTCTTCTTTTTCGTCCTGGCGACTACCGGCGACAACGTCCCAAGTGGTGCATCCCCGGCGACAGAGTTGCTGGAAAGGATGCGGAGCAGAGATCTGATGTGCGGTCGAGAAGGACGCGATTGCCTAGCACATAATGCGGATCTTGATCTTGATCAGGTAACCACGGGCGTTCCTCCGGATGCGGATGTTAGTGCGCTCCTGGATGCAGTGAGCGGCTACGACACCCGTATTGCGCGCAGGATCCGGCACGAGGAATTCTACGACAAGGTCGTCCTTCCTGCGGACGAGCCCTTAGAAGCGGAACTTCAGAAGGAGCTCGCTGCCAAGGCGCGACCTGCGGAATCCGGAACCCAGTTTACCTGGACCAGCTCCAAGGATGCTCCCCAAGAGGAACCCAAGACCAGCACTGCTGCTTCTGAAAAAGAAAGTGATGAAGACGTGTCTTCTCCGGCCGAAGGTGCCAAGGAAAAAGATCCAGAGGGCAAGACTTCTCCGGCTAAGGGGGAGTGAAAACTTTTATTCCTGCGGGAAAAACAATGCATCATTTTGGCCCCAGCGAGGGTTTGTAATAAGACTTTAAATTCTTAAGTAGCTAGGAACGAAACGATTATGCATGGGGCGGAAACACTTATCCTGCTATCCGTTAATATTATGTGCATGTTTCGTTTTATGTCGGAAAGCAAGTGCTGACTTCGTTATTTTCCGGCTTGCCCGCTTGACCTTCCACGAGCCGGAGAACCTTAGCCGGAAATGCTCGCCAGCGGCGACGAAGCCCAATGGCAATCCGTCCATAACCGCGGAAACAAGCCCCCAGGCATAGGTGCCGGAAATCGCTACTAGGAATCCACGAGTTCGCAACAGATAATAACTTAATCATAAAACTTAAGCTTACGTCCTAAAGGACGGTTTTTGGAAATCACAACTTTTATACACGCCTAGGCGGAAACATCCAGCTCTGCGGTTTTAGTCGGAAAAAACATACACAATCTAAAATGAACAAGTAAAGGAGGTAAAAGACTCAAAGAGTGAACCATAAGCTTTATTTCATTGATCATGTATAACTATTACAGAGTTTGTAACTCGGAAAGAATATGCTAAGTGTAGAAAGGACGTAGCTGTGCGATATTCCAAGGGCGATCTGTTTCATCGTAGATGTCATCCGGATCCTCACGCTTGCGTTTCCGGCGCCGGTTAGCAGGTCTATCCCTCAGCTCGCGGGAATCGACAAGGTAGTACGATCCGTTATGGAGCACTTTGCTAACGACAAAGGGTCCTTCCCATGGAGATTGCAGCTTATGGTCTTTCACCTGTCGAAGGCGGAGGACCGGGTCTCCGGCCATGAAGGAGCGTTTCCGAACTCGACGGCCGTGATAGCGTCGGAGCTTCGCTGGTAGATGGCGGAGCGGCTGATCGGCTAGATTCCGAGCTTCCTCGATCGAGGTCCACGGATAGCTGTCCGGCCTCGTCGAGTTGTTTCTTCATTATAGGCGGAAACTCGCGGTGAATCGTGGATGATGTCGGAGGGAATCACGGCTTCGGATCCGTATACCGGGAAGAATGGGGTAAACCCTGTTGACCTGTTAGGGGTAGTTCGCAAACTCCACAAGACGGCGTCTAGTTCGTCGGCCCAAGCTCCAGTCTGCTCGTCGCAGCGGTTCTTCAAGGCGTGGCTTGATTCCCGATAATATTAGACCGTTAGCTCTTTCAACTTGACCATTGGATTGTGGGTGAGCCACGGATGCAAGGTCCAATCGAATCCCCATTGTTTCGCAATAATCCTTCAATTCTCCCCGAGCGAAGTTTGTGCCATTATACTGTGATTATGCTTGTGTGGGATGCCGAATCTCATCACGAGGCTGCGAGACAAATTTTAGTGCCGTAGCACCGTCGGCTTTTCTCATCGGCTTTGCCTCGATCCACTTGCTGAATTTGTCAACGGCGACCGAGTAGGTATTCAAAACCGCCGGGAGATGATCTTTTTAGCTTACCAACCATATCGAGCCCCCAGACCGCAAATGGCCAGGTGATAGGTATGGTCTTCAGCTCTTGGGCTGGAGCGTTTGGTTGAGTAGCGTAGTACTGACAACCTCGGCAGGTCTTGACTATCTTGTCGGCATCTTCTTTAGGCTGTGAGCCAATAAAAGCCTAGCCGAAAAGCTTTCGCAACGAGTGACCCGGGAGCGGCATGGTGCCCGCGAGTCCCCTGCGTGGATCTCTCTGAGGATTTCAATGCCATCTTGATTGGAGACGCATTTGAGAAACACCCCTGTTGCGCTTCGTTTGTAGAGCTGTCCATCAACAATTGTGTAGGATCGTGCTCGTCTAATGATCTGTCGCGCGAGGACCTCGTCCTCCGGCAACTTTTGATCGATAAGTTAGTCCAGGAAAGGTTGTGTCCAAGCCGGAATGGTAGCCAATACCTCTCTGGCTGGAGACACTGCCACCTCTGGGTTTTCCGGGTTAGCGCCCTTTACAGAGGGTATCCGGAGATGCTCCAAGAAGATTCCAGGCGGAATTGGTTTTCTGCCGGATCCGAGCTTGGATAGCATGTCTGCCGCTATGTTATCGTCTCTCCTGACGTATTTGACTTCGTATCCGAGGAAGCACTTGGCGATCTCATCAACTTCGTCTCTGTAGGCTGCCATGACGGAATTTCTGGCGTTCCAGGTTCCGGCTACTTGTTGTGCCACCAAGTCGGAATCTCCACAGCATATGATGTGCTTGATCCCAATTTCCTTAGCGATGCGCAATCCATGTAGTAGAGCCTCGTACTCCGCCATGTTATTTGTAGCTTCGAAGTGGATCTGCAGAACGTACTGCAGTTCTTCTCCGGTAGGGGACTTCGGGGTGACTCCGGCTCCCGAGCCTTGATGCTGCTTGGATCCGTCGAAGTGCATGACCCATGTTTACGGTTCCGGCTCCGGACTTGCATCCGGAGCTTCGTCCAATCCGCAACGAAATCTGCCAATACTTGGGATTTTACCGCAGTCCTTGGCTTGTAAGCGATGTCGAAGGCGGATAATTCAATGCCCCATTTAGCCGTCCGTCCTGTTGCGTCAGCGTTGTTGAGAATTGTTGACAGCGGAGCCTTGCTCACAAGCCTCATTGCGGGTGCTCTTGAAAGTAGTGTCTCAGCTTCCGGCTGCCTAGGAAAACTCCATAAGCTAGCTTCTGAAAGTGAGGGTATCTTTGCTTTGACTCTGTCAGCACCTCGCTTATGTAGTAGACAGGTCTTTGTACGTCATATTCATGACTTTCTTCCTTTCGCTCCACCACGATGACAAGGCTAATGACTTTGTTGGTGGCCGCCAGATAAAGGAGCATTGGCTCTGACTCTGCTGGGGCTGCCAAGATAGGTGGGGAGGTAAGTATTTCCTTCAACCCTCAAAGAGCTGCGTCAGCTGCGTCGTCCCAGACAAATTTGTCTGTTTTCTTCAACAACTTGTACAGAGGTAGCGCCTTCTCGCCAAGACGGCTAACAAACCTGCGATTGCTTGCGACACAACCAGTTAGTCGTTGCACATCTTTGAGACAAGTTGGCCGTTTGATACACAGGATTGCTTTGATCTTTTCCGGGTTAACCTCAATGCCTCTATGAGAGACTATGAAGCCAAGGAGTTTTCCGGCTGGCACGCCAAAGACGCACTTCAGCGGATTCAACATCATCTTGTACCGACGGAGATTCTCAAAGGTTTCTGTGAGGTCACTGATCAAGTCGGATCCTTTCCGGGTCATGACCGCGATGTCGTCGACGTAGGCGTGCACGTTCCGGCCAATTTGGTCCTTCGAGCACCGCTGCATCGTACGTTGGTAGGTGGCACCTGCGTTTTTCAAACCAAAAGGCATAGTAACATAGCGAGTAAGTGCCAAACGGGGTAATGAATGAAGTCGCCTTTTGGTCGGATTCCTTCATCCGGATCCGATGGTACCCGGAATACGCATCAAGAAAACACGAAGTTCCGCCCCCGCCGTCGAATCAATGACTTGGTCAATGCGCGGCAGGGGGAACGGATCCTTCGGGCAATGTTTGTTCAAGCCAGAGTAATCGATGCACATTCTTAGTATTTCAGTGTTCTTTTTGGGTATAAGGACGGGATTCGCGACCCAATCGGTGTGGATAACTTCTATTACAAAACCTGCCTCTAGTAACTTTGCTAATTCCATTCCTATGGCGCGGCGCTTCTTATCTCCAAAGCGTCGCATAGCTTGCTTCACCGGTTTAGCCCCCGGATTTATGTTGAGGTAGTGCTCGGCGAGTTCCCTAGGTACTCCGGACATGTCAGAAGGTTGCCATGCGAAGATATCCATGTTAGCGCGGAGGAACTCGACGAGCGCGCCTTCCTATTTGGGGTCCATGTTGGCTCCGATCGAGACTTGCTTGCTAGGGTCATCTTCCTTGAAGTTGACTTTCTTGGTCTCTATCGCGGCCCCGAAGGAGTTTTTACGTTCGGAGATCTGCTTCTTGGTGGTTTGCATCTCGGTCGGATCCACCGCGGCCCCGTAGCCTTTCGGCTCTTCTCCGGATATGACGGACTCGCGAAGGCGGCTTCGCCCAACTCGCACTCGTGAGCCTTTTTGTAGTCTCCGGTTATGGTGATCATACCATTGGGACCCGGCATCTTGAGCTTGTTGTAGATATAGCATGCTCTTGCGTGGAACTTGTGGTAGGTGGGCCTGCCGAAGATGACGTGGTAGGAGCTCTTGAAGGGCACAACTTCAAACGTGATCTTTTCTTCGCGGAAATTATGAACATCGCCGAAAGCCACGGGAAGTGTGATGCTGCCGAGGGAGTTCGCCTTCTTACCCGGAACCACGCCGTGAAACTCAGTGGTGCTGTGTTTGAGCTGTTCCTTGGTGAGGTTCATCCGCTCCCGAGTCTCCGGGTACATGATGTTCAAGGCTGGCTCCGCCATCCATGAGGCACTTGGAGAAGTCATACCCGTCTATGCGGGGACTCACAACCAAGGCGTAGTATTCTTTTGGCACAATGGCGGGATGATCCTCCCTGTCAAATGTGCACGGAACTTCCGACCACGACATACTGCGGCACAGCCGGAAGCTGTGGCGTTCGGGATCCGGGTAGCTGATTTTGTAGCGCGGATCGTGGGGGTTCCGAGGAAGGTGTGGTAAGCCCCCACGCTCTTTTTCTCGAAGGGGTTGGATTTACTCGCGGATCCGGCTTTGGGATCCGGCGAGTTTTCATCCTCGTCCATCGCCTCGGAACTGTCCTCCTCCTTGTCCTTGTTCTTGCCGTTGCCTCCTTTGCCGCGTGGGCGGTGCTTCCGGGCTCGCTTGTATCCTGCCTCCGGGTCGTTCTTTAGGTCGTTGACCCACTTGCAGTTGCGGTTGGTGTGTGTGGACTTCCATGTAGCCGGATCCAAGTGGGCCAGGCAGGGCATGTCCCTGTACTCCTCGTAGGTTTGCGGGGCGCGGGATCCGCCAGCAGTGACCTCAGTGCCATGCTGCTGACCCCTGCCGGCTCCGCCTCCGCGGCCGCGTCCTCTTCCGCCTCCTGAACCTCCGCGTTGGAACGCTATGGCGACCATGTCGGATCCGCCATTCTTCTGGTCATCAGGGTTTTTGCGTTTGTGGCCGCTGTTGTTACCGTTATCACGGTTCTTCTTTTGTTGGTGCAGGGGAATTGCTTCGTAGCTGCGATATCACCGCCTGCGTCGTCATCGGCGGCGGTGTGGTCACCGGCAATGGAGATCATCTCGTCCAAAGTCGGTTTGTTGGCGTTGGCCAAACATGTAAGCTTATGCCTCAGCAGTCCTCCTCTCTGTAATCCACCAATGAAGGCGTACATGGCAGTGGTGTGGTCGACGTTTTCGCACTCGTTCCTGCATGCCAACCATCTTGTGAGGAAGTTTCTTGAGGATTCTCCCTTCTTCTGGATACAAGCTTGTAAGTCGCTTGCTGTGGCAGGTCTTTTGTAGGTGCCCCTGAAGTGTTTCTCGAAAGCGGTCTTCAGGTCAAACCGAGCAAAAGATGGAGTTTTTCTCGAGGTCACCGAGCCGGATCCGGGCTGGTCCTACAAGGTACAAGCTGGAGCATGCGGCGGGCGATATTAGGGGTTCCTCCGGCGAAGGTTCTTGCATTGTAGTAATCCTCAATCCAGGTATCCGGCCTTTCGGTGCCATCATAATGCTTCAGGTTTCCGGGTAGCTTGAGGGAGCTCCTTGGCTTTGGTTCCTCTCGAATCATCCTGCCAAAGCACTTCGGTCCGATGTAGTCGGTTCTGTATTCGTTGAGGCGTTCCCGCGCGTCGCGCGAGCCGTGACGGGGGACCGTGAGCGAGAGCGAGATCTCCGGCCACCGCCTCCGCCTCCACCTCCGCCGCCACCGCTAGGTGGTGGTGAGGGAGACCTGCGAGGGGGCCGATCCGACCTCCTGCTTCCGCCTGCAGATTCTCCCCGGCCCTCCCGGTGCTGGCTCCGGCTCCTGTGGCTGCCTTCGTCGTGACGCTGGCTGCCCTGGTCGTTCCGGCTCCGGCGGGGCTCCGGGTCGCGCTCCTCATTCCGGCTCCTCCTAGGCTCGGGCTCACGATCGTTGTTCTGATTCCGGCGAGGTTCCGGCGTGCGCTCCCTGTTCCGGTTTCCGGAAGGCATCACGATGTCGCGGATAATAATTCCACCATGCCCTTGAGGCCTGGTGTTTCCGGCTGGACTACGGCGACGAGGGGGACGCGGGTAACCATTAGGCGGAGGAGAGGCATTACGGTACTTGTCTCGTCCAGAGTACATTGCATCCTTTCCCTTTCTCGGATCTGACGGTGGCGTCTTTGATGGTACGGGGATCGGATTTGGGTGTTCCCTGGCTTTCCTTCTGCGTTCCGAGGATCCGGTTCGCGACTCGTCATCTCGATGGCGATTGTTGTGGGCGTCCTTCGCGCAGTGGAGATGCAATGCTCCGGGTTGGATTCCAACTTGCGCGAAGTATCTGCCTTGCTCTGCTGTTTAACCGCTGAAGCGACGAGCGTGCGCAAGTAGTTGATGTCAATCTCCTCGTCACTTTTCTTCAGAATTTCTGCAGCTTTCGCCATATTGTCCTTTGGGGTGGCGAGCGGCTGCTTGTTCGGCGAGGGTTGCGAAGTTGATCCTGCGGGGAGGGATTGCTTCTCCGACGATTCTATCGGCCTCCGCTCTGTGCGTAGGTCATTTTCACCTCCCACTCCTTTCTCATACTCTTGACTTGCTCGAGTGTTGCGGTGACTTCGCGATCCTTGTCTTTCAAAGCGATCCATGATCGGTGCGGCTTCTTCCCTCTCATCCAATATAGCAGCTGCGGTGTTGGCAAACTTTTAGGCTGTGGCCGGCATCTCCTTTCGAGTGGCCTCTAAAGCCTCCGGATCTGCGGCATCGCCGGGGGTTATTGGCTTGTTGAGGACGTCGACTTTGCGACCAAATCCATGCGTGCTTGTGCAACTATCTCTTCGAGGCGACGGGAGGCTCTCGAGGAAGGATCCCTACGGGGCCGCTCCCGTGACATCGGAGATCCGTGGTGGGATGGGCTGGGGGTCGGATTGAGTATCTGCCGCTTCGATCCGTCTTCTCCGAGCGCCGCTACGATTGCAAGTACACTGCTTTGGCTGGACGGAATCGACTTCGAGCTGTTCACCGTATCCGAGTTCCGTCACCTTGCGATCAAACTCTGCAGTGTCCATGGACTGGGTGTCTCCGGAGATTGGGCTTAGATTTCCCAAGATCGACTCTTCAACCGGGGTTTCGCTTTCTCCGACAGCCTCTTGCTGATCCGGAGCAGCGTCGTTTTCCGGGGCCTCAACCTGCTCGGGACCAGCTCCGGCTCCATGAGGGGCGGTTCCGGCGGTATGGGCCAAGAAGTGTACGAAGTGACACCTTTGCTTCTCTAACACCTGGGAGACCCAGGCGGATCTGCATTGGTCTTCCACCGTTACTTCCTGCTCGGGGGCGGATTGGGTGGGTTTTGATTTTTTCAGATCTAAGGCGGAATCTTCGCTAGGAAGTTCTGCGTCTCGGATCGGATCTTCGCGGCTGCGTCCCAGCTCGGCGGCGGTCGCGTCGGCGCTACTTACCGGTGGGTTTCCGTCGGAATCGACGGTTTCCCCGATGAAGATGTGTATGCCGCCAAGCGGGACGATGGAGAGCTTGACGGGGTCGGTTTTAGCCGGAATCCAACACTCATCCGGAGGGACGATCGGCAGATTTCCGGCGTAAAGGACACGCCCCACGGCGATGGTGTCGTCGTAGCTTCCCATGGCGGAACCCTCCCGGTTCCGGCCTCCGGACGCCGCGAGGCCCCACGGTGGGCGCCAGCGTCGTTGCCTAATCGACGGTACCTCGGAGGAGGGATCCTCACGAGGGGAGAAGAAGTAGGGGCCATAGGGGCGGAGTGCGCACGGGACGGTGGTACGCGAGTTACCCGGCTTCGGAACACCGCACGATGACGGGGCCCTCTTGCTGCTTGTCCGGAATTATGCGGGCGCTTTCGCGTTGTTACAATGAGTTGTGGTTGTGCCTCTAGGGCTCCCGGGATCCGGCTTATAAAGGCGCACGGATCTAGGGTTTACATGGAGAGTCCTAGCCGGATTACGAGACAGCCTAACTACGGTACAATATCTTGCCGTGCACGTCACGGATCCGCCTTCCATATACGTCGTCTCGGATCCGGGTTCCTCATGGGCCTCCATGGATCCGGGTTACTCCTAATGTCGGTACGGATCCGGCCCTACGATCTGGGCTGGACTTCTTCCTTCATGATCAACAGCAACTGGGCCGCCCGATGGGCCACATGCCTCATCACCATCTGTGGGCCACCCGGGCTTGCCGGATCTTGGCACTGTCGATGGTACACCCATGAAGTATACCCACAACAAGCGTCGTCAACGTTTCAAAGGCGGCAGGGGATCGAAAAAAAACCAAAAATCGGTTGGTAAAAAAATCGAAGAAAAGAAAACATTTATCATTCGAGAGGATGGCATGCGGGACCCGGATCCGGTTGGTCGGCAAGGGATTCGGTGAAGTTGATACAGTCTGCTGCGCCGAGGTAGTCGGTGGAATAGAGCAGCTTCGTAGAGGGGGGCCGCGGTGAAGTAGACCCGGTTCCATTGGAGAGGATCCGGTGCGTCGACAGGAAAGGCGTTGATTGCTACGCTGTGGATGAGGTCGGGGTGAAGCAGATCTGTCGGTGGCGAGGTCGGTGGTGAAGCAGATCCGTCGGTGGCGAGGTAGGCGTTGAAGCAGATCCGTCCGTGGCGAGGGCGATGGGGGAGCGGATCCTGTGGGTGGACAGCCAACACGATCAAGGCTACGCTGTGGAGGAGTATGCCGGCAGCGAAGCAGATCTAGTACTGTAGAGAGTCAGAGCTTTGGCGTGTGAGAGTATTTTTGAGCGAATGGGGCGAATGGTTGGTGGGTGGGTGTGGGCCTGTGGGGAGGGTTCGGGATCTAGCCAAGATATTTCATTATTACCGAATGAGCCCTCCATGGTTGGTGGGTTGTAGCTTCCGGACCAGGGTTAAAAGGGTAAAACTGGTCACGAGATTTTCGAATGGATGCGGCGGGATGATTTGGCGCGGGGCCGAAATTTTCAGTTTCAAGCTACGAGCAGAACGACAAAAAATAATGTTCTTCCCCAGGGAGCTCTCATTTCTTCCTCTTCTCTTTCTCTCTCGAGTCTCTCCCACTCCCCCGGCCCGCTCCTCTCCCCCTTCTCTCCGGCGGCCTCTCCGGCCGGAGACGAGGCAGACTTCTCTCTGTATATCGTACACCCTCCCATCTAAATTAATTGATTCAACTTTCCTTAGACGTGTATGTATCTAGAGTAAAAACATGTGTGGATACATCCATATTTAGATAAGCAAAGTTGAGTCAGCTAATTTGGATCTGAGGGAGTTAGTGTTGTTATAAGCTTAGATCTGGTGTTTCCCATGAGGAGAATGGCGCAATGCAGTCGGGGATCTCGTCATGGCTTCAGATCTGGCCTATGGTGAATCTGGCGGATCTTGCCGGCCAAACCCCGATCTGGTGCCATCAAGGTGATGGCTCTAACGGTGAGGCTTGCTTTGGTTAGTGCTTTAGATCTGGCCAATGGGGAAGTCAAGATGCTAACGTTCACAAGCTCGGGGCATACGACGGCGTCATCCGTCTTGCTTGTGCACATCTTGGCCTTTCAGCGGCCCTTCTCAGAGCCAATATGCCGTTGTTGAGGCCCTTCTTCTTTTTCGTCCTGGCGACTACCGGCGACAACGTCCCAAGTGGTGCATCCCCGGCGACAGAGTTGCTGGAAAGGATGCGGAGCAGAGATCTGATGTGCGGTCGAGAAGGACGCGATTGCTTTTCTTCTATATGTTTTGGGGTCCTTTTTGTAAAGTTGTAGGTCCTATTAGTTATTGTCTAGTTCTTTTGGACCTCTATGCAATTTTTTGAACTAGTTTCCATTGGCACCGATAAACTTGAATTTTGACAAGTTCACGGGAAAAAATTCCTTTGCACATATGGCCTATCATGTATGAACATTCTTGAGATTTAAACTATATGTAATGGCCAGCACTTGCGCAAGGGGCTCGTCTAGTTCGCACTAGTTTCCATTAGCACCGATAAATTTGAATCTTGACAAGTTCTTGGAAGAAAAAATTGATTCACATATGGCCTATCATGTATGAACATTATTGGGATTCAAACTATACATAGATGGACAACACGTGTGCAAGGGGGTCCTCTAATGTGCACTAGTTTCCATTGGCACTGATAAATTTGAATCTTGACAAGTTCCCGGAAAAAAATTGCTTCACACATATGCCATATCATGTATGAACATTATTGGGATTCATATTATATATAGATGGCCAACACTTGTGCAAAGGGGTCCTCTAATGTACACTAGTTTCCATTAGCATCGATAAATTTGAATCTTGACAAGTTCTCGGGAAAAATTGCTTTTCACATATGCCCTATCATGTATGAACATTATTGGGATTCAAACTATATATAGATGGCCAATACTTGCGCAACGGGGTCCTCTAGTGTGCACTAGTTTCCATTAGCACTGATAAGCTTGAATTTTGACAATATATTCAAGAGACTTGTTTCGCGATTGTTTGCCTATATCATGCATATATGAACATTTTTGGGATTCAAACTTTATATATGGCCAACACTTTCGAAAAGGGGGTGCCCTCTAATTAATGTGCACTAGCTAGATTCCATTAGCACCGATCAACTTGAATTTTGACAAGTTCTCAAAAAACTTGCTTCACGATATAATATGACAGATACCACATGTGTATAAACATTCATGTGATTCAATCTATAGATGGTGGAAAACAGCCTTGCGCAAGGGTCGGGGTCCTCTAATGTGTGCAATAGTAGTTTCGATTAGCATCGATAAAGTTGTATTTAATTTTGGAAGTTCTCAAAAAAACTTGCATATGGCTGACCATGTATGAACATTCATGGGATTCAAACTAAATGACCAACAATTGCGCATCAAGGGGTCATCTATAAATATGTGCACTAGTGTACATTTAGCATAGGTAAACCTGAATATATATATATATATTTCGAAGAGTTCTCGAAAAAACTATCTTCCCGATATATGGCCTATAGCAATATATATACCATGCATGCATATATTTGTATATATATTTGATCATATTAATTCTTGGGAATTTCAATCTCTCTCTCTCTCGATCTATCGTTGGTGGCCAGAACAACACATATATGCATACACTTTATGCACAAAGGCGCGGGTGCCTCTAATAATTCATGTGTGTGCGCACTCGATTGATCTAGTTTTGATTAATTGTAGAACACAAATAAAAAAGTTGTATTTGAATTCACAACAAGTTAAAATTAAACCATAATAAACCCTAAACCCTAATAACCCTAACCCTAAACCCTAAACCCTAACCCTAAACCCTAACTAATTAGCATTGATAAATTAATTAACTTGAATTTTGACAAGTTCTCGAATGAAAACATGTACATTTGATTAAGTTGCCTCACAATATATATATATATATATATATATATAATTAGTGTGTATGGATGGCCTACCATGCATTCATGCATATATTTTAATATATATTTGAACATATTCTTGGGGATTTCAATCTCTCTCTCTCGATGTATGTATCGTTGGTGGCCAGAACAACACATATATGCATACACTTTATGCACAAAGGCGCGGGTGCCTCTAATAATTCATGTGTGTGCGCACTCGATTGATCTAGTTTTGATTAATTGTAGCACACAAATAAAAAAGTTGTATTTTAATTCACAACAAGTTAAAATTAAACCATAATAAACCCTAAACCCTAATAACCTAAACCCTGAACCCTAAACCCTAACCCTAAACCCTAACTAATTAGCATTGATAAATTAATTAACTTGAATTTTGACAAGTTCTCGAATGAAAACATGTACATTTGATTAAGTTGCCTCACAATATATATATATATATATATATAATTAGTGTGTATGGATGGCCTACCATGCATTCATGCATATATTTTAATATATATTTGAACATATTCTTGGGGATTTCAATCTCTCTCTCTCGATCTATGTATCGTTGGTGGCCAAAAAAACACACATATATACGCATGCACTTTATGCGCAAAGGCGGGCGGGTGCCTCTAATAATGTGTGTGCGCACTCGATCGATGATTCCTAAACCTTAAACCCTAAAACCCCTAATAACTAGCTAATCCCTAAACCTTAAACCCTAAACCCTAAACCCTAACCCTAACCCTAACCCTAACCCTAACCCTAACCCTAAACCCTAGCTAACCCTAAACCCTAAACCCTAATTAAACCCTATATATATGCCAACAACACTTAATTGTGCATCAAGCAGGCCAGGGGTGCCTCGCGGTCCTCTAATTAAATTAAATGTGCCATGCATTAATCCTAAACCATATATATATATAACTAACCCTAGTTAATCAAACCCTACTTAATTAAAACACATGCATAACCCTAAACTATACTAGCTATAACCCGATCTAATAAAAACATGCTCTATATATAGCAGCTAGCTAGCAAACCGTAGATTTACACCAATTAATATATACATGGCCTATATATATATCGATCATGCATGTTGAATAACATCTCCCTGAGATTCATTAATTAATTATATAATTATCGATGATACCTTAATTAACTTTAATTTTGACAAGTTCTCTCGAATGAAAACACATTTGATTAAGTTGCCTCGATCATAATATATATATAAATAGTGTGCATGCCTGGCCTACCATGCATTCATGCATATATTTGAATATATATTTGAACATATATATTCTTGGGGATTTCAATCTCTCTCTCTCGATCATCTATATATCGTTGGTGGCCAAAAAACACACATAATATACGCATGCACTTTATGCGCAAAGAGGCGTGGGTGCCTCTAATAATGTGTGTGCGCACTCGATCGATGATCCCTGAACCTTAATTAAACCTAAAACCCTAAAACCCTAATCCCTAATCCCTAAACCCTAAACACCCTAAACACTAAACCCTAAACCCTAGACCCTAAACACCCTAACCCTAAACCCTAGCTAACCCTAAACCCTAAACCCTAATTAAACCCTATATATAGGCCAACGACACTTAATTGAGCATCAAGCAGGCGACCAACTAATTAGCGTTGATAAATTAATTAACTTGAATTTTGACAAGTTCTTGAATGAAAACACGTACATTTGATTAAGTTGCCTCATAATATATATATATAATTAGTGTCCATTCATGGCCTACCATGCATTCATGCATATATTTTAATATATATTTGAACATGCATATTCTGCTTGGGAATTTCAATCTGCTCTCTCTCGATCTCTCTCGATCTATATATCGTTGGTGGCCAAAAACACACACACATATATGCATGCACTTTATGGGAAAAGGCGCGGGTGCCTCTAATAATGTGTGTGTGTGCGCACTCGATCGATGATCCCTAAACCTTAAACCCTAAAACCCTAAAACATCTAAACCCTAAACACCCTAAACACCCTAGACCCTAAACCCTAACCCTAACCCATACTTAAAACACATAACCCCTAGACCCTAAACACTAAACCCTAAACCCTAACCCCTATAGCTAACCCTAACCCTAACAACCCTAACCCTAACGACCCTGGACCCTAGACCCTAAACCCTAACCCTAATCCCTAAACCCTCACCCTAATCCCTAAACCCTAAACCCTATAAACCCTAAACCCTAGCTAGCTATATATATAGGCTCCAAACGACACTTAATTGCACATCACGCAGGCCAGGGGGCCTCGCGGTCCTCTAAATTAAGTGTGACATTAACCCTAACTAAACCATATATATATAACTAACCCGTCCTAGCTAATCAAACCCTGGCTACTTAAGTAAAACACATAACCCAAAACTATACTAGCTATAACCCGATCTAATAAAAACATGATCTTTATATATAGCTAGCTAGCAAACCCTATATTAATTAACCCCAATTAATATATATGGCCTATATCGATCATGTATATATGATCGAACATCCCTGAGATTCATTAATTAATTATATAATTAGCACTGATAAATTAATTAACTTGAATATTGACAAGTTCTCGAATGAAAACACACACTTTGATTAAGTTGCCTCACAATATATGTATATATAATTAGTGTGCATGCATGAGAATGGCCTACCATGCATGCATATATTTATATATATATATATTTGAACATTCTTGGCGATGTCAATAATCTCTCTCTCTCTATCTCTCTCTTTATCGATTAGTGGCCATCAACGACACACATTATATGCTTGCACTTTATGCGCAAAGGCGGGTGCCTCTAATAGTGCATGTCTGTGCACACTCGATCGATCAAGCTAGAGTTTTGATTAATTGTGTAGCACACTGATAAAAAAGTTGTATTTTAATTCACAACAAGTTATAATTAACCCTAACACATAAACCCTCTAAATAAACCATAAAACCCTATATAGCTAGCTATATGCCAACGACGACCCTTAATTGCGCATCAAGCAGGCTAGGGGTCTTCACGGTCCTCTAAATATATGTGTCATTAACCCTAAACCCTAAATTGTATATAGAAAACTAACCTTAGCTAATCAAACCCTCGTTAAAACACATAACCCCAAGCTAATAACCCGATCTAATAAAACCTTGCTCTATATATAGCTAGTAAACCCTAGATTAACCCCAATTAATATATATGGCCTATATCGATCATATATATATAGACATTATTGGGATTCATTAATTCTATAATTAGTACTGATAATTAAATTAATTAACTTGAATTTTGACAAGGTCTGAAATGAAAACACACTTTAATTAATTTACCTCACAATATATATATATATATATAATTAATATGCATTAATGGCCAAACCTTGCTTGCATATATATATATATATATATATATAGGTAAAATAGTAGGGGCACCATGGTGCCCAGGCTCCTAGATCGCCCACCGTTAGTTTGATCCGCAGATGATGAATGCAATCCGGGTATATTTTTGTGATGAATCCTGTTTTTGCACCCGCAAACCCGTTTGTAGCTTCAATTTAGGTTCTTTCCATGTTTGATTTGCAATTTAGGTTCTTTCCATGTTTGATTTGCATGCCAGCTCTAATAAAAATTCCTATGTAATTCCATTTTGATTTGCACGCCATGCATCCAGATTGGAAAAATCAATCTAGTAATCTCTTACCAAAGAAAATGCATACCTATTTAATGTATTTTTAATCTATTGCGTAGTTACCTTTTTTGAATAGTTTTGAACTCATACCTTCGTCTATTTATAAGATGTCAATCAATCGGGTAGAGATACATGCCAAATGCTGCATCGCTTGTCCCAAATCATATTCACCTAGATACCTCGATACCTTGATACCTAGATACCTCGATACCTCGATACCTTGATACGTCGATATGATAGTTCAAAATGTACATATCGGTGTTTCCAACGTACCTTGTTATGGAAGTTATTCTCATGAACTATCATATTCTCGCAGACAATACCTCGATACCGGTACCTTCATACCTCGATACCTACTTACATCGCGATACCTCGATACCTGGTTGTCCGCATACTCAATAAAAAGTGCACCATTAATTGTATTTTGAGAATCACGTGTCATCAAAAACTGAGTAAAATTATATGCATCAAACGACATTTAGTATTCTAGTCCAGGAACAAACGTTCTAAAAAAAACTTATAATTGACAATGGCGGACATATTGTGTGCAAAATATTAGTTATCTTTTCCAAATATAGAAATGTTGGGAGGTCATTTACGCTGAATACCTGCCTGAAAATATAAGGAGATTCCTACTTTATAGTAATAATCCCACTAATTTTGGTACAATGATGCTTGCAAAACTAGAAACGTTGGGCCACCAAAGTCCCTGAATCTTGGCTGCACTTTCTTAATTCTTCATATTAAAAGCCCGAGTAATGAGCGACGATGCAATCTTCAAAATCAGAAAATGGTGGCCCGCCACATACCTTAAGTCTCGCCTACCAAAATGAGACATACCTTTTTAGGAGTAAAAAATCCAGGGAAACTTGGACGTTGCATAGAAGGACATTCATGCATGAAATTATGGAAATAAACTATTTGGTAATTACTAATATTATTTATATTCTCATGCAGCGTGCATGCAAATATTTCCAAAATATATATCTACGCTAATGGGTCAAACCCGGTAAAACAAACCCGATCAGGTTGCAGGATCAAGATGTCCCATCGTACGGTGACGATGCATGGTGCCCAGGCTCCTTGGTGCCCCAGTTGAGCTTCCTATATATATATATATATATATATATATATATATATATATATATATATACCAGCACTATTCACGCAACCGGTTGCGGAATAATATTCTGAGCACCGACTTGTACTTTCCTGGACACAAGGTTGCACTTTCCGGATAACGAGGTTCAACTTTACGTCGAACTTACATGAACTTCCCGTTTTCTTTACAGGTACTGATTATACCACGAGTTTTTCAACCATTTGTCGGAACTATGCAAATAATATACCGTTGGATAGATAATGAAAAACCGCAACTTTTTCATGTTCACACTTTTCACAGATTCTACCCGGTTTAAATTTAATTTCGAAAATACGAAAACGCTTCTATATGGCCAGAAAACGAACTTTTAGTTCGATTTTCGAACCGCTTATCTAAACTGTGCAAATGATATACCGTTGGAAAGATAATGAAATTGCGCAACTTTTTCATGTTTTACGTTTTTTCAATATCCTCACAGTTTTTGAACAATTTTGAAAATACCGAAATTCGGACGTACTCAAAAAACAGGCAGACAGTAATTTGGACGATTTGTTTCAACCGTATGTCGGAATGATGCAAATGATATGGCGTTGGAAAGCTATGGACTAGGCGCAACTTTCATCTTCCAATTGTTTTCTCTAATTCCTTATAGTTTAAGAGAATAACCCGAATTACTGTCCGCCCGTTTTATAAGACGGACACCGAATGATTTTCCCCGCGATTTCTATGCGGTATATTTAAGCAATGCAAATGATATACCGTTGGAAAGGTGTAAAAAAGGCGCATCTTTTTCATATATATCATTTTTGCCAAATCTAAATGGTTTAAAATTAATTTTAGAAGTTTTGAAATCATGTTTCCGGTATACTTTGCGAGATAACGACTTGAATTTGATGCACTAGATCTCTTTATTTGTTGTGAAATGTTGTAGGTAATGAAATTAGACTCCTAATCTATCAGATAAACCTTTGGGTGGCAATGGTTGAGGTGGTTGGTGATCAAAACAATGAGATTTGCACAATAGATTTTCGCCTCGCAAAAAGAGAGCATTGAACTTCTCTCGACATGTGCTTGTACTTCTCGGGCAACGCGGTTCTACTTCTTGGTGCGGTTTCACGAAACCGTTCAGAAAAATTAATAATTTTTTATCTAAACACTTTCTACTTCCCGTAGTTACCGCTTGTACTTCGTGCAATCACCACTTGTACTTCTCGGAATCACCGATTGTACTTCCCGTGGATGAGGGGATTTTTTTTTGTTTTTTGTGTATTTGTATTTTGTCGGCTTTTTGTACTTCCTATATTAAGTTTGTGTACTTCTTGTGTCGAATGGTTGTACTTCTCAACTTGAAGTCTTTGAACTTCTTCACGAATAATGAGATTATTTTGTTTTTTTGTATATTTGGATTGTTATCGGTTTTCTTGTACTTCCTATAATAAGTGGTTGTACTGCCCGTGTCCAATGGTTGTACTTCTCGCCGTCAAGTATTTGAACTTCCTCGCGGATGATGAGATTATTTTATTTTCTTGTACATTCTGGTTTTTTCGGTTTTCTTGTACTTCCTACAATAAGTGGTTGTACTGCTCGTGTCGAATGGTTGTACTTCTCATTGTCAAGTATTTGAACTTCCTCGCGTATGACGGGATTGTTTTACTTTTCTACATTTGAAATTTGTCGGTTTTCTTGTACTTCTTACAATAAGTGGATGTACTCCTCATGTTGTATGGTTGTACTTCTCATCATCAAATATTTCAACTTCCTCATGAATGACGGGATTATTTTGTTTTTTGTACTTTCTATATTAAGTGGGTGTACTATGCCGAATGGTTGTACTCCTTACCGTCAAGCATTTGAACTTCTCCTCAAATGACGGGATTATTTTATTTTTTCTACATTTGTTTTTTGTCTGTTTTCTTGTACTTTCTATATTAAGTGGGGTGTACTACTCATGTGGAATGGGTGTACTTCTCCTCGCCATATTTTTGAGGGTGCACATTCACTCCACATTAAAAGAAACATATGAAAAATTAAGGATGAAGTTTGTACGTTGCTATGTGAGCTTCTTCTAGATATTTTATTATTTATTTTGCACTTCACGAAGAACTTTGCTCTTTCAAAGTTGATCATTTGTCCTTCCTCTAGTCACCACCTGTACTTCTTGGAATCATAACTTGCACTTCCCATGGGATAAATGTTTTTTGCTCATACCGATTTTTAGATCGGTAGTTTTTATTATTTTTGATATGTGTGCTCCCTAAAATTGTACATTCTACTTCTTGTCATATTTCTATGTACTGCCCACAATACGCATATTGTACTTCCATGTAGATGATTTTTTTAGTTTCTATCAGCTTCAAAAATAAATATTTGTGTACTTATTTAATAGATAATTTATTTAGACCTATCAGCCAACCCTAAATAGGGGAACTGTTGTTTTGTTGGAAATATTTATTCAGTGCTTGTATGAAAAACATGTAAAGAAACTTCATTGGTATATTTTTGGAGTTCCCAGATTGACGCAATGTACTTTTGAGCTATTACCACGGTTTGTACTTCTCAACGTTTGTTTGTGTACTTTGTGCTCTTTCAATGATTTTAAATTGGACTTTATTTCCGATGTTGATACTTTGTACTTCATCATCAAGTGTTAGTCGTGAGAATTAACTATATAATGTTTTGCGTGAGTATGCATCCCAGCAAGGCCGAGCTAAGCAAACTATTCCCTCCTGTCTCTTTTAGTTGACTCAAATATAGTGCAACTTTGAGAGGGAATAGATCGAACCCGGCGGCAAGTGAACCCGCGTCAACTCGACTGTTCATTGGTCTAGCAAACGTGTACAAGTGTCGAAGGTGGTTTTTCTGTATATGATGCTAAAGTAGCATTGAATACATCTGTGTTGACCCTGCAGAAGTGAAGGAGCTCGATGCCGCTCCCGTCGTACACGCAGCGCAAAGAGTATGTGGCTCTCTCCTGCTCCCCATCGTAGGCGCAATGACACCACCCCTCCGTCAGTGACGGCCACTCTGGCCCAGCGTACCATCCCAATCCCCACGCCACCCAGCCTCGCCAGGTCCCGCCCTGCCCCCGCCGAACCAGCCTAGGACCCTGACGGCGTGCCCCAAGATCTACCGCGACGAGCGCGGCCACCGCATCCTCGGCTCTTGTTTGGCTTCGCCCCACCCTTCTCACTAGGCACCGCCTCCACCTCCACTCCACCGATGAGCGCCACCCGCCCCAGAAGTTGCCCCTCTTCCGTTGCATTCCCAGCCTGCGGCTACCACTGTGGTCTGGAGCGGTGGCGTGGCTTAGTGGAGGGTGTCTGCATCATGCTGACCTCCAACGGCGCAGTTGCGTGGCTTGCCGACCGGCGCTCTCATACAACGCGAAGGTGGGCGATGACCAGCTCCCCCACACAGCGTAGATGCGACGGCGACATGTGCCTGACATAGCGCAGATGCCAGTCGGACCCGCTTCTACCTCGACGGTGCCTCTGACGAAGGCGGCTTTGTGCGGAGTCACGTAGATGGTGGCGCCCGTCGTGGCGCGCTGCCTCCCTAGCGCAGTTGGTTGTGCTTGAGGATGAGCACGACCCGTGATGTCACCGTCGTGGCTCGACCCGGGATGGCCTCCCCCGCGAAGGCCCGCTGCAGGCGACCGCGCAGGACGCCGCCGCCGATGCTCCGGGGGCCGGGCCAAGGCCGGTCAGTGTTGTTGATGCCGAAAAGCTTGGAAGGCCGCCGACGCTACCTCCGCCTTTTTTTTCTGAGCTACAGACTAGCTCGGTCGATTTCCCCTAGTTGAGCTCTACATAAGAATGGGAAGAAAGAGGCACGTAGGTGGCGGACCCCACACGTATTATATGTATATTGCTAGTGTGTCATAAAAAAAACCATTGGTGGCAGTCGGGCCCATCTTTTTTTCTCCAATCACACCACGAATTCAGCCCAGAGCAAATGCCGCCCGAAGCAACCGAGCATTTTCCGTACAACTTTGTACTATATTTAAGTCAATTAAAAAGGACTGTAGTGGGTACTTTTTCGACTTCACAAACCAAATGTTTACTTAATGTATTTGTGATTTTATCTATCTGTACTTCCTAAAACGGAGTCGTGCACTGCTCACACGTATCGTCGTGTACTTACTGCTGAAAGCTTTTTCGTTTTCTTGTTCGAGTGAGTACGTGTAATGCCCATGGTCAGCATATGTACTTCCCATACCATATGCATTGTGCATGGAAAAAATGAATTTTGCAGTAGCAGTTCTATCTCCCTACGTACACAGGAAAAAATAAAATAAAAATGTCACATACGAGGGAGTTTTGTCGAACTATGACAGCGTCTCTGCAATGCCGCTCTCACAGGATTGTACTGCCCAAGTACGATGTTGTGTACTTACAGAGAATGATTTGATAAAGTAGCTATCCTAGTTATGTTCAAAATATCTGAAAAATCTGATTTTGACAACAAAAAAAGTAGCACACACACAACTAGATGCAGGCTGCCTTCATCGATCATGGACTGTGTTTAGCTCGTTGCCATCGTGGTCGACCGCCGGGATGTGCATCACAGGAATCCGGGGAAACTGAACTTCTATCTCAGATCACGTAATAACATGAAACAATAGCAAACGCAAGAAAAAAAAAGGAACAACATGGAGCAATACACCCCAACCGTACATTTGTTAAAAAAACATTACTCAGAGGAACTGACAACACGAACAGGCACCACGACACGGCATTGTACTGCCCCTCTTCGCAGTCTTGTTCTTCACCGTCCAGGCGTCCTGCGGCAGCAGTTGGCAGTGAGGCGACTTGGTAATTTCCGACGGCGAGAGCTGGCTACTGCTGGATCGTCTCGGCGGTGCCTGAAGCCACGGAGAGGCAGCGGTGGAGTGTGGCAAGAGGCCGAGCGGCTCTGGCGACAGGACCCTGTCGAGCCGCGCGAGGAAAACCACGGCCGCGGCGAGGGCACGGTCCGGCAGCGCGACGAGGACGTACTGCGGCCGGGCCATGGGGCCTCACACACGTCGGCAGGAGAGGCGGGATACAGCGGGCAGGGGCAGCTTGCACATGGCGTTCCCGCAGCAGCACAGAAGCATGGCCGCCGCCAAGGATGTGGGTGTCGGCGGGGCTTGCCGGGAAAGGCACGGGACAAGCGCCGGGGTTGGGCGCCGCCGAGATCTTGGAGGCGCAGTGGTTGAGGGGTGCTGTGCGGTGGGAGATGTCTGGCGGCGGCGCCGGGCTCCTCCCGGCGGCGGCACACGGGTCCGTCTGGTGGCGGCGCGGAGGTCCGTCCGCCGGCGGCGCGGGGGCCTTCCTGGCCGGCCGCGTGCAACACGGAAAAAAGGTGTGGTTGGTTGGCTAGAAGGTAGGGGAAGCGCACGGGTGGGGTTTTCTCGGTCTATATAGAAGGAGGTGATGCTCAGAATATTATTCTGAGCACCGGTTTCAAAATAGTGTAACCCTATATATATATATATATATATATATATATATATATATATATAGGTCTGCTATTCTCGAACCGGTTCGAGAATAGCTATTCTCGAACCACTTCTGAACTTCTCACGAGATGTTTAGCGAACTTCGGATCCAGGGGCGAAGCTAGATCCAAAAATTATTGGGTTCAGCTCTTGGTTGTGCTGTGTAATCTTGCACTAACTAGCAACATCACATACTGATTACATCAAGGTTTGATTAATTTTATTGGGTTCAGCTGAACCTATGATTGTGTGCTGGCTCCGCCACTGTTCGGACCCACCTCTACCAAGCATCGGGCCGGCACACACCATTGCTCGATGGCCCCAAGCGCCTCCGCGGCCTTGCCCACCAATGGTCCACCGACCTCTCTCTTAGCGTGCTGCCCCCAACCTACCACCGCAGCGCCGCCCAAGGCCACCCCTACCTACCAACGGCGGACGGCGCGGACGGCCTACTTCCTGCATAAGGCCACCGCAGCTATGATCTGAGGCTCGGTCTGCATATACGGAGCGTGCCTCCGGCCTGCCTGCACATCGCGCGCCGCCGGCCTGCCTCTACATCGCGCGCCGCCGGCTGCTCTGCAAGGACCATCCGCACCGTCTCGTCCCTTTTCTGGATCTCCGGCGCCGCGCCCGTCTGGGGGCAGGTGGAGGAGAGCTGATCCTCCCGTGAACAACCGCGCGTGACGATCCTGTCTCCAGCACACTCTGGTGTGGAACCGCGCGAGCGCCGGCGTTGCTGCTACTGGAATCTGTCGGCCGCCGGCAACGGACTACCACGACGCGTCATCTGAACTTCAGGACAGAGACACAAAGAGCAACCCCGCCTCCCCATATTTCTCGGCAGTCCAGTGCATGAATTCCACGGGAAAACGATGCAGTGAGCACCGCCGCCCGCGAGAGTCCAACTGCGTCTTCCTGGAGTTCACTTGACTTGGCTACTACGAGCAGAACGACGATGGATTGGACGTCTGCACTCCCTCTGCGAGTGGGTGCGGCCATTCTCAGCGTGATCCCATGCGGCGTTATTCTGAACCTCCCTCGAGGGCTTCACCCGCGGGCGACCAGCCCTGGCGTAAAGTTCAGTGAGCGCCTGGCGTGAACTCCCGTGAGTACCAGCGTGGACTCGGGCATGTGCCGCTCTAGACTCCCATGCGCACCAGGTTCAGATAGCGCTTGAGTAGAAGGTCACGCAGATGCTAATACTGAACGGCTGCAAGTTTCAGCGATGAACTGTTTCCTGTCTTCGTCCTGACTGCTGTCAACTGTGGTTTACTATATTTGGATGAGTTCATTTTCTATGGTGATATGTCGTCGCAGGCTTGTAGCTCATTCCAGTCCGCTCTGCTTTAGCCACTGCCTCTTTCTTATTTTTTGTGTGAAAAAGATATTAGCATGTAAATTACATAGTCAACTTCTTAAGCTCTAAGTGTGGACTTCCAATTTGCTATTTTTTTTATAAAGTTAACTTCTTTTATAGTAAAAAAGACAAAATTTTGGTTGTGTAATGCAGCGGACTACTGAGCTCCAAAGGTTTCTATCATCTTGATATTGTGAACCTATTAACTGTACCAGTGATGATTAATAGTCCTCCTTTCTTCGTTTTTTAAACATCAATCTGCCAAAATTCAGCAGGTTGAGTTTTTACAGTTTGGAGAGTGAACTTCTGATATACACATGCTTGTTTAATTAACGTCTTTTATTTCTTTTAATATTTAAATTGTTTACTACAGACTCCCCATACAGGACAACCTAGACTGTTGGCTCAAGAATTTTGTAGACAAAAAAACAAACCTCTCGTGTTCCAGTTGGATGCTAAAATAAGTGGGGTGGAAATAAACTTCCCATAATTTCCCATTCATACTAAACAAACTTACTGACAAAGACCGAATTTTCGGACTGAAGAAGTGAACTCACAGATTTCATAAAATGAACTGCCTCCATTTTATACAATGATCCACTTACATTCGCTCGCGATGTTGGCAAACCACCATCAGCCCAAGGGAAACAAAATAACAGGAAACAAATCCAGCTCACACCATTAATTTAATTTCTAAACCAAAACAAAAATTGACCTCTCTAAACTACATAGCTCTTGCTCTCCGGACTTCACAAATCTTCCCTGGGCAACACGTGCTCCCACAAGGCACATCTGTACTGTAAAAGGAAGGGATGGATTGCAATTGGTCAAGCTTGCAGCAACGCCCGATCGATGCAGCAGTAGCGAGCTCCCATGACAATGGACACATTTCTTATCCCAAACTATGAACATCGCACACGAAACTGCAATAGGAAAAGGACAACATCAGGTTGATTTGCACCATACAAATATCTATGCTGGTAAACCAAATATTTCCTATTATAAAATAGTTTGGAGATGTCATTTCATCTATTCCAAACTGGATAATATCAGGCTTGTATCAGATCTCACTTAGGCATTATAGATCAAACACCTACAAGGATAACACAGCCAAAAACAAATCATGCCGTTTTGATAGTTGATTCACAGCATATATTTTGAGTTTCAGCACATCATAGAAAACAAGAGAACTTCCACACATAGAAAAGTGAACTTTACCCGCTTAATTAGGGTAGGGGCCTGCTAAAAGCAGAGCTAGAAGAAAATAAAAACATATCACTATGTGCTCTGTTCAATTACTTATACTGTAATAATGTCATGTTTTGGATTCGGTCGAATATCCCTTTTCCTTGAGAACCGGTGATCCATCTACAAGTATGAAGTGTTTCCAGATGACCATGTATGACTCATTACTACACAAACAGATCACAAGGATCAAGCCTATTAGTTGCTTCTAAATTTCGAATACTGGGGCATCTGCAGAATCTTAACTAAAAGGATCTGAATATTTCACAAGAATGAACTGTCACTTCATATATGAAAAAGGAAATCAAGCCAATGCAAGAACAAGCATGTGATTATTCCGCCCTTAATTTGGCTCCATGAATCAATATATTCTTGTTTCTCACGTGCAAAGAAAACCAGGCTAGAGAATTCAGTAGTAGTAGATGCAAGGAATAAACCGAAAGCATACACACGTATAGGGTACCAGCAAGAATGCAAAAAGGCAGAGGAGACTACACCAACATCAGTTCAGAAGGACTACACCACTGACAACAATTCTAAAATCAACCAGCAGAAACTCGTTTTGCCAAATGATAAAGAACAAAAACAGTAGTGCACAGAGGCGAACTCCCATGCAAAATAAAGGCTAACTCCCCCCACAAGACAAATGCACACTGTGCAGCACAGGATGTGCTGAATTGCTGTCGCACGATGGATCAGAAGATGTGAACTCCACAAATTATTAGAAATGAACTCCACAGATATATGAACTCTCCAGCAAACTTCCTAAGGAAAAGTGAACTTCTCGAACACAAATAGTTACCCTAGAATTTTTTTTGGACAACTAAGTAATGCTTAATTCATTTTGATCATACATTTTGTCAAATTAAATGAACTTCACAATTATAGAACTCTCCAGCAATAAGAAATGAACTACTGCAAGAGGAAACTATTCTTGCAAGACAAATCGAACAATTTTTCATGATGTTTTTTTAGAATGGACTTGACTAGATAAAATGGGTGAACTCCCAAAGAGGAAAAGGTAAACTTTTAAGAGAATTAAAGTGAATTTCTTATCCATTTGTTTCGCATAAAAATGAAACAAGAGAATCTAGAGATGTCATTGTATCTAGACATTTGCTATTAACTATTTTTTATCTGACGAAACAAGATGTCAGTCACTATCAGAGAACTCTATACTAATAACTATTTTGTTTGCAAACACAAATTATTCGAGTTTATATTTTAATAGCTCAATTTGGAACTTAAGACTCGGAGGATACCATGTTAGATTCAAATAGGAAATATAGCGTACATATGAGTCAAGATATTTAAAGTTCAGACCATTCAGTGTGCACTTGTATTAGTTCAGAGGAGGTGACAGAAAGATCAAAACAAACCTTGAACTTAAACGCGGACGGACTACATTCCCCAACTATATAAAGCTGAACTTTCACACCGAGAAAAGGTGAACTTCCACTGTGCTTTTGACCGACAAAATAGTCGATGAAGCAAACTCCTGGGAGAAAAGAGACAAACTTCCCTGAAATCAGTTTCCAGCGGGGATGATGCTTAAGGGCTACAGGAAGGCACCTGCTAGAAGAGGTAGAAGAAAATAACAACATATAACTAGGAGCTCAATTCAATTACTTATACCGTAATAATGCCATGTTTTGGGGTGTACTTCCGCCACGGAAGATGTACTTCCTGTTGGAGCGCACTTGACTGCCAGGGGAGCCACAGGTGGACTTCCCAGCGACACACCCTAGACTGATGAAAGGCGGTCATGTGCTGGACTCTGGACTGTCGAGGATACGCGAGTGAAACCCCAGTGTAGCTGCATTTCTGTACATGGAGCTTTACACTATCAAAAAGAAATGAAATAATAGTCCATCTAGGAAGAATATCTGAACTAAAGTAGCAGGAGATGTGAACTTCACGAATTAGGAGAAATGAACTCCACGGATTATGAAAAGTGAGCTCTTCATCTCCACATCTTTATTCCTGGTGTGCACTTGTGATTGGCTGCTTCATCCAAACGCATTGAAGAGCATGACTTGCAGTGACAACCGTGGGAGCCAGCCGCAAAGAACTCCCAGCTCGTTGCAATGCTGCTTGTGGGCACTGTGATGATAGTTAAGTCATATAAAAAAGCGAACTTCACATATGATATAAGGTGTACTACGCAAATCAAGTAATGTGAACTTCAAAAAAAAATTCCATACAATCTTATCGGCATAAAAATCACAAAAAATAGATCATCCACAAGCTACAATGCATTTTCTAGATTAACATGCATGATTCATTCTACACAAACAGATCACAGGGATCAAGTCTATTAGTTGCATCTAAATTTCAAAGAAGAAATAAAATTTCTTCTATCAAGCATAAACACAAACACTTACAAGCCACTAATATAGTGTATCTCTAAAACCTGATGTACCAGAAAATAATATTTCACTAAAAGATTAATTAGTGAAATAAATAAAGATAAATCATAAACACAAGCAATGATAGACTTGGATGCAATAAGATAAATAAAGATTTAGCTTAAGGGAGGTTACATATTCACATCATACTCTCTATTTTGTACCTGCGCATCAAGAACGAAATGCAGGGAGCTTCCTAGAGCAGTTTTGAATGTGAGAAGATAATAACTCCGTTATTATTGTGTGAACAGCAGGACAACATGGGTCTCAATTACCTTTTGAAGCTGGGATCCTCCATCTGAACTTCTAATGGACTCCACCGGCCGGACAACAAATAGAGAATTGTCTGGTGCTTCCCAAATTCCTAGAAATATAAAAGTGAAATTGTCAATAGAAAAAAAGTGAACTTCTATTCTCTTTCTATCAGCCACACATCAATAACAACAGAACGCATAAAACGAACTCCCCAAAATAAAAAAGTAAACTTGCCATTTTACACAAAGTGAACTGCAGGTAAATCTGGCACAAAGATATCAAAAATTGGTATATTGTTCTATCCAAACATGTGCTAAAAGCAGGTTGTGGTACTAAATACTTGGCAGCATAGCAACATTCCACGTTTACTACAACCTCATCATAGTTACAATCAAGCTTGATTACACCATACAATTTGAGACATCAAAGAAAAAATGCAAGTGACATTAACAGAGGGTAATTCAATTAGTACCACACACCATGCAGAAGTATATGCTGACAAACTACACTTCCTGACACGATAAAACTAAATTTTCACATAGAGAATAGGTGAACTTCCTCACGAGGGCGATGTGAACTTGCTGACAAAATAATTGACGAGGCGAATTCACGGGAAAGAAGAGGCGAGCTTCACAGTATAGTTGATGTGAACTTCTACCATGTGCACCAACAGAACAATAAATTGTGAACTACAGTTTGTCCGCTTATGTTATCTCTGCAAATTTTACATATATAAATAGTGAACTTTCAAGTGCATACAGATTGAACTTCATAGTAAAACAAATACAAAATCCATGTGCGGCCAGAACTTCCTTTAAAGAATGAACTCCTAGTGAATACCAAACAAACATCCAAGATGTTGAACTCTTTGGACCGAAGAAAATAAACTTACAAAATGGAGCCCACTTCTATTTTTTTACATATAATGAACTGGCTATTTTTCTCGTATGTGCACTTCCGGACAAATATACTTTCTATTAGTTATAGAGTAGAACTAAAAAGAGTGAACTTTTTTTTGACAAGAAAATGAACTTCACTCTTATATTCGCGACGAAATAAAAATTAACAAACTTCCAGTGTCAAAACCCTTGTAGAGTTAACATGTCGTCACTTGTCAGAACAAGCATCAACAGATAAATGAATAACCGAACTCCTAGGCTAGAAAAAACGAACTTCCATGCCATTTTATCTATTCATACAAAACAAAAAGGGAAAGTGAAAAATAAAAAGGCAGCCCAAAGCAGGTCCTATCAGTGGTTTAGAGCAGTGCCTATTTTTTAACTTCCCTGCAGATTGGTTTTGCTTTGTTAATTTTTGAACTACAGTTTTCTGTTTTTACATGGTAAACTCTAATGCATTCTTGGATTAGTATTCGATCACTTTGGAGAAGCAAACTTTTTTCATATTAAAAACATTTACTGAGCACAAACTATTTTTATAAGTTCTGGAAAATGCTAAAAATGCTTTTGCCATCAGGAGCCCCAAAGGTCCTGCCATACAGATGATACAATTTATTATCTCGGGCGCATTGTAGTGACCTCAAAAGGCAATGGAATAGCATAAAGCTAGATACAGTGTTACACTCGCAGAACAACATAGGTATGAACGTTGATTCACAAGATACATTTGAGTTTCAGCACATTATAAAAAGCAAGTGAACTTCACCTCATAGACGAACTGAACTTTTACCAATTAAAATAGTGAACCTCGGAACCACACTTGTTTATTAATTAACTAGAATTTCATGTACTTGGCTGAACTCTGTGGTAGGGAGGAAGTGAACTTCGAGACTAGAAAAGATTTTAACTTCCAATTGTGTGTTATTACATCATCATGAACACAGGATTGAAAATTTTGATGGTATTTGCCTAAGAAGCGGTGACAGAAAAGAAAACTTGGCTGAGAAAGACAACAACGCATTCCTAGACGCGCTCCAGGGAACAATCCACTCTTTTCCATCATCTACTGCCAACAACACCAGGAGGAACTGCAAACGACCACCACGACGAGCGTATTTGAGGTGCAGAACATGAAGTGAAGTGAAACATGAATGGTGAGCTTCCAGGTTGTAACCAAGTGGACCTCCGGACATGCAATTTTATAATGGATATTTTTAGTGGCAGATAAACTTTTGTTTTTCATTTACTGAGCCGGTTTAGAACAAAGAGTGAACTTCCTTAGCTATTACAAAGCCAACTTTTTGTAAAAAAATCCACCAGAAATATGAAAACTTCCTATGTGAACTAATGAAACCTCTCCGGCCAAAATAAATAATACTCCTCCGTAGGTTCAAGTGAACTCCACAACAGATAAGACTGAACATCAGAGAGTGTTTAAATTCATCTTGCATAGGCATAACAACAAACAAGTAGAGGCCATCTAATCACAACATCCTAAAATTTTATTCACGCTCGTGTATACACACATGCTATAGGTGATAATACATTAGAGAGAGAACGAACCGGTAAATGCAGAAATTGCATGGCTCTGGTCCTGTGCGGAAAGTAGCCGTGGAGCACACAGGGCCGCAGACGTGCTTCTGTTCGCAAGGACATACCCAAGCAGGCAAAGTGTGGCGGCGGAGGTCCTGAATGGTGAGGAGGGAGGTCAAGCATGCTGCCAAGGGAACAAGCAACAGTTCAGCTATGAAGTAGCAGAAGTTCTTAACCGAAATACTGCAGTTTATCTCTTAAATATGGGAAGTTCTAAACTAAAACAACATCAGTTTTGCACTCGATTATGTAGTGAGAAAAGCCTCAGGACAATACATCATTAAAAGTTCACTTGTGTTTCAGCGGGACACGGTGCAGGCTGTAATCAAATAGCTCAATGTTGTCAAAAATTACTCACTACTCAAACGAAATAAGCTCACCGTTAAAAAACTATGGAAAAACAATAGTGAACTCTCCCCAAGAATTATGCAGACTCCCCCCCCCCGAAAAAATAACTTATCGTTCCGGAAAAAAATGTGAACCTTTTTCCTCGGTGATTGGATTTCTGGCAACAACAAAAAGTGAACTTCATGCTACACCAAGTTACATACTGCGATCATACAATGCTACTTCAAATAAAAATGAAACAAATTTTTCTCAGGAAAGTACGAAACACCATTTTATGGCTGGTGGACTATAACATAAATTAACTTAGAAATGATCTTCTCTGTGTACATCTAGTGAACTTATTTTTCGCAAAGAAGTATACTAACATAATGGCCTACATCACTGTACCAAACTAAACTTCTATTTTTTCTATCAGGCACAGAACAACAACATACGTGTATTTCAATTATCAGCAAGAAATAAGAATCAAAGTAGAGTAGAGCAATGCAGTTCGCTCATATCAGCATACACGTTTGCATCAGCAAGCGAGCCAGCAGTAGTGAGCTAGTCAAGGGCAGCACCCAAGCGAGATACCTTCTGACTGGTGAACTGCCAGAGCAGCACGGGGTGAACTTTCGGGGTCGCCGCGTGAACTTTCCAGCGAGGCGCTGCCAGACCCAGACTCGCGTGGATGCAGGGGAAGGATGGAGTCCAAGGAGCCACCGGTGTTGAAGGAGGTGGTGGGGCACCGCCGGAGAGGAGGTGGTGGGGCGCCAACAGGGAGGAGGTCCTGGGGCGTCACCGGGCAGGAGGAGGTGGGGCGCCGCTGGGGAGGAGGTGTTGGGCCGCCGCCGAGGGAAGGTGGTGGGGCGCCGCCGGGGGAAGGTGGTGGGGCACCGCCGGGGGAAGGTAGTGGGCCGCTGCCGGGGAGGAGGTGTTGGGCCGCCTCCGGGGAGGAGGTGGAGGGCCCCCGCCGGGGGAAGGTGGTGGGGCGCCGCCGGGGGAAGGTAGTGGGGCGTCGCCGGGGAGGAGGTGGAGGGCCCCCGCCGGGGGAAGGTGGTGGGGCGCCGCCGGGAAGAAGGTGGTGCGGCGCCGCTGGGGAGGAGTGGTGGTGGGGCGCCGCTGGGGGCGCCGCCGGGGAGGTAGGAGGTGGGGATTTTTGGGGTGAGTCGGTGCGGTTTTTGGGGTGGGGATTTTTGGGGTGGGTCGATGGGACGACGGAGTTCACAAACGTGCGGGACAGATGAGTTCACGGGCGGTTCGGTTCGGGACGTGGTTTGCTCCGTTGTTTTTAGGGGGTTCGAGTTATTCTAGAACCACTCTTATTCTAGCCCAACTATTCTCGAACCCCCCTTAAGAGTGGTTCTAGAATAGCTATTCTAGAACCCCCCCTAATCCCGCTCGGCCACCTCTCCCCGTCCGAACCGAACTCCCCAACTCCCCCACCGATAACGATTCGTGTAGGAACCGAACTCCCCACCTCCGTCTCATAAAAACATCGCGCCCCCGCCCCGCCTCGAGCGGAGATCATCCAGCTCCGCACCTCGACCTCCTACATCATCAGCGCGGGCGAGCGAGCGGCGGCGGGAGCCGACGCGAGGGAGCCCGCGACGGACACCTACCTGGTCGGCGCGAGGTAGCAAGCGGCGGCGGGAGCCGACGCGAGGAAGCCAACGCGGACGCGAAGACAATCAAGCAACCCTACCTGGTCGGCGCGGGCGAGCGAGCGGCGGCGGGAGCCGACGCGAGGGAGCCCGCGACGGAGGCGAACGGCGGCGGTGGGCGACGGAAAGGAGCCGGCGGCGGAGAACGGCGAGATCCGGCCTCCTTACGAGCGATAATGGCTCCAATTCGACGCAGATCGGCAGAGCATCCTCCAAATTCAAGCCAGCCAAGCTCCACAAGCCAGCCAAGCTCCGAGAAAGAGGCCAGCGAGAGGATGAGGTAACAAAAAAAACAGGAAGTTCACATGATTCACTTACGTCGATATTGGAAGTTCACCTCCATTCGAAGTTCACATGCAGAGTCTATTGTAGGAAAGAAGAAAACAATTCATCACTCTGTTTCCTCTTTTTTATATGTCCTTTACTAGGAAGTTCTTAAAACCAGTTTCATGGAGTTCACTTCAGTTATAAATAAATTAAAACAGCAAAATGAAAAAAAAAATAAGTATTCAGGTTAGCATGTATGCAGGAAGTTCATATTAAAAATGTTTGGAGGTTAACTTTACTTGTTTTAGTTTTTTGAAGACATCAGACAAAGTTTTATGTACAAAGTTCTAGTCCCAATGTTCAAGAAGTTCACATGTTAAAAAACTTACCGGGTTACTACTGCTGCCGGGCAAAGAATGCGGAACGAGCGATGACGACAAGATAATCGGTTGGTCGAGGCCCTAAAAAGCCTCCAATGACTCCCATATGCTTTGTGATGAGCCGAGTTTCATTTATCCAGCCGAGTGTTCCGCAATCCCAAGAGAAAGACAAATGCTGCTTGCCGTTGAAAGGAATTTCAATCGAGAAAATCCAAGAACAAGATGACATGGATAACGAGCAAAAGGAAGCGGGATACCACAACATCAACGAGATGACGATGAGGATATTATGTGTTGGTCGGGTCCACCGAAAAAACCCCGTTCTCCAATAAAGTGCACTGAGGAGATATTTGCTAGTAATGCAACGTTCCGTCAGCCACGAAAACGGCAATCTACAAGTACATCTACAACAACCACAGCTGGAAGCAACGATGTGAACAGGGACAATGGGCAAAAGTCGTCTTCTAGCAATGATGCTTACGAACGACAACGCGATTATGGGGATGGTCAAAGTGACAACATACACCAAGATCGTCGAGGCACTCAATCAAGTCATATGCCGCCTCGAGATCCACTCTGCCATGTACCAAAAGTCACACCGCCATGCCCCATAGTACCGGATGATAGAGCCACCCCTGAGAGCTGCGAACATACACACACGTAAGTTCAATTTATATATTGCTGATAAAAAATTCACTCTTACACAAAATATTTATTTAGACAATTTGCATGGAAGTTCACATGCTATATCTTTAGAAAAAACGAGTTGATATGATTTGGAAAGTTCGTGAACACTATATCCATGATAAAAGTTCAGCTGATTTTTAGGAAGTTCACATGCTCGGTTTATTATATGAAATGTATAGTTGATATGTTCTCGATATTCATGTGCAACAGTTTTTACGTGAAAAAAAGTTCGAGATGACTTTAAGAAGTCCATGTTCTTATTTTTATTAAATTTTAGGAAGTTCACTTGACCTATTTCCTGAAGTTAACATACAAATAACATATGTATTATAAAAACAAAAAAAAATGCGATAACAAAACCGTGGCAATTTGCGGGCTGCGAGATCTTGATCCGGACCTGATACCATCCATTGGTCAAGAATTTAGCACATTCAAAGACGCATATGTATTTTACAATACATATGCAAAGCACACGAGGGTTTGGGATAAGGAAAGGACAGCACAACAAGAGCGAGGCGTTACTTGAGATGTGTACGAGAAGGTGCACACCGCCAAAGTGTCAACGAGGAAGACCGACGAGCGTGACAAGATGACCAAAAGAAGCTGGGTGCAAGGCCTTTATGAGATTGAAAGAGAGGAGTGATGGTACATGCATTGTCAAGGACATTACACTTCAGCACAACCATACCCTGCTGTTAAGCCCATCAATGCTAGTTTTCATGCGTTCTCACAAAAAGGTGGATCCAACATTGAAGGGGTTGGTAAAAGACCTTCAGTTCAGCAATATAAAACATGTAAACATAATGGGCCTGCTTACAAGGCTGCATGGGGGCCGTGATAAGATTGGCTGCCACAACAGAGACATACTCAACATGTAAGTACTCCCCCCCCCCACCCCACACCCTCCTTTATATATAAAATGAAAACTTACATTAAAAACAGGGGAAAAGAAAAAAGCAAAACAAAAAAAGAAAAAAATAACAACAAATTTATTTTTGCAGGAAAGCAGAAAACACGAGGAAGGAGTCCATGAATGAGGTGCAGAATATGTTCAAATTCTTTGAAGACATGAAGAAGGAGAATGAAAATTTCTTCTATGACTACAAGGTTGATGACGAAAACAGACTGGAAAATGTTTTACGGTCTAATGCTAGCTCAACGGCAGCATATGCAGATTTTGGAGATTGCATAACTTTCGATACTACCTACAAGTCGAACAAGCACCACTTGCCCCTTGCGGTATTTGTCGGCGTAAACAACCACTTGCAGTCAACAATCTTTGGTGTTGCGTTGATGGGAAACGAGTCGGAGGAGTCCTTCAAATGGGTATTCGGCAGATTCCTTGAATGCATGGGCGGTAAACAACCAATCTGCATACTTACGGGTTTGGAGAAAATCGAGAATCTATCCTCCTGTTTGTACCTTCGGTTGTAGTTCATAACAAAAACACACGAAGTTCAGATGTTTACACCACTGCAACCCGAAAAAATAAAAGATATTTAATTTGTTTGAAGTTCACCTTTGTTTTGTTTTTGTGAAGTTTGCTTGCATTATACCCGATGTGTTTTTTCCTAATAATTGTTCGAGATCAATGCCCGGCAATGGCAAAAGCAATACCTAAAATTTTCAAACGGACTCTACATAAGTTACGTAGATGGCACATAATGAACAAGCATAAGGACCCGTCGAAGAAGCTTTATAAACTATTCCCCGATTTGAAGGATAAGGTAGCTGCAATTTTGAACCATCCCCTAATGCCATCCGAGTTTGAAGATGCGTGGAAGGCTTTGATTGAAGAGTACAATCTGCATGATATAAATGTCATGATTAACTTATGGGCTGAAAGGAAATTGTGGATATCGGCTTACTGGAAGGAAGTTTTACGTGCACGCATGACTTCAACACGAGAAGCGAGAGCATGAACTTTGTGCTTGAAAAGGGGTTTTGTCATCTGAACGAGACAACCTCCACATTTTTGCTAAGCAAGTTAACAAGCTGCATACGAGCAAGGCATGAAGCGAGAGAATGCGAGAGGCAAATGCATCAACGGTGAGTGATCGATTTCCTTTTTTATGTTAATGAAAAAAAATATGCTTCAATAATTTGGAAACACATAGGATGAGAACATAAAAAAAGGAAAAAGACTATGCGAGATGTTATGGAAGTTCACAACTTGTTTGGTCGGTGGTTCTTACGTACACAAAAAGTGTCATGCTGTTTTCGAGAAAAAAAGTATGCACATGTTATGGAAGTTCACATCTGATTAGTTACGGGGTTCATATATCTATATAAAAGTTATCTTATGTTTCATGTTCAAAAGCAAATGACTTTTCCACCGACAAAAAATCAAAATTGCGGGGCACAAGGAAAACGGTCACCGGGTATGGCTTCGAGGCACGAGGTGATGGATAAGTACACACGGGCGGTGTACTCGGTTTTCGGGAGCGGCAATATCACGGCACAGACTTTCCGCATTAAGACTTCCCGGGATAATCCCAACATTTACCTTGTGCATCACTACAATCGAGTAAAGAATTCGCTTGGTCAAGACATGAGTTCGAGTGCTAGCGAGATGAAGTTGAAGGCCGCTATGAATGCGAATGTAAGCGTAGGAACATACGGGTAAAAAAAAGCCTCTTTCAGCAATTGCTTTTGGTTGTATTACACTACAGATGCGTATAAAAAAAGTAATTGTTGACACGAAAAAATAAAAAAATTAACCGAGCTAATGTTAACTTTATGCACACACAGGGTTGTTCTGCCACCATGTCATAGCTGTCTTTGAGCACCTACGCCTGGATGAGATACCAAGCAAGTATATACTCCGAGAGATACACCAAAGATGCAGTGACAAACCCTGATTACAACCGCGGAGACTACGGGACAACAACGAGATGATGGGACTTCAATTGAATACGGACGAACAATCCTTTACGGTGAAGCGAGTTAAAATTATAAACAAAGGATGCACTTCGGAAGCAAAATTCCAAATAGCATTATACGCACTCGGAGATGCCAATACAAACCTGGACAATGAGGATGCGAGCCGGAGAATAATGAGGATGCGAGAGATGGAGAATAATGAGGATGCGAGAGATGGAGAACAATGAGCGATTCATCGAACCAAGAAAACACAACACGAGAAGCGGCGAGCACAACGACATTCCTCGGAGCGAGGACAATGATCCATATGCGAGATATACAGCCTCCACTACTTGCAATAACAAAAGGAAGCAAGACTACGGATGCTGCAAGGAGGAATGGAAAATGCAAACCCCCTGCACTGCCCGTCCGGAACCGAACTAGATGAATACGGGAGACCGAAAGGTACAAGATTATGCGGAACATGCAATAAAATTAATGGCCACAATTCCAGAACCTGCAAGGCAAGGCAGCTGGCTAAAACACTCTTGGAAACACATAAGAAGGTGTATGGGCCTACGGCATCTTCAGCAAATATCAAGGTGCGCATAAGAAACTTGCTTGCTCGCCGGCACATTCCGAGAGAATGATGAAGAGGAAAAAGCTGGACACGAGATGAGGGTGAATGCTTCGAAGATGAGACGGATGATGAAGAATATGAGCAAGAAGATGAGGATGAAGAAATCAACGAGCAAGAAGATACACGAGAAAACACCGAGATGTGGAGAGCAAAGCTGCAAAACTTAAATAAAACGGGAGGACAAAGGAAATGCAGCGTGTGCAACCTAAGTCTAGGACACTACGCATCAACATGCCCCAACAGGGAAAAGATACTACAACAACAGATTGTTGAACGACAAAAAAGTGATAGTGCGACAATGAAACCAAAAGGGTGAAAGCTTGTGGTACATGCAATAAGATAAGGGGACACAACTCTAGAACTTGCGCAATAAGGCAGCTTGAGGAACAGCTATTACACTGCAGGTCAACGAGAAAATGATAGCAACACAATGGAAGATAGAAGCAAGGAGAAGAACAAGGAGAAAACACAAACTACACCGGCGAGCTATAAGAAGGAGTACCGGGAAGAGGTAGACACAAAAAAGGAAAAAAAATAGAATAGTTCATCGCGAAACAATATGTAGTTGGTTACATTGTGTAGAATAAATATACTGCTGAAGTTCACTATTTGTTCATGCTACTGCTGATCCAAATTGTAAAAGAACAAGAATTTTCATAAAAATCATTTATTTTAAACCTCTACACAGTATGTTGTGAGAATAAATATATCGTAATTCAACTGCTAAACAGTTGTTCACGTAAAATGTTGATTAAAAAAAAAGTAGGAAGTTCACAGCCGATTATCCGCGAAGTTCACTATGTATGACGGTGTGAAAAAAAAAGTTCGTATAAAAATTAAAACAGGAACACACATGCAAAAAGAAAAAAGGGAGTTCAGATATCAACAGCTGCGAAGTTCTCACATACTATTCAGACGTGAAAGGTACTGAATTGTTAAAATAAAATGAACAGACAACATATAGGATTGCAAAAAAAAGTAAAATAGGGACATCTTCATTGTATTATAAAAATGAATAAAACGGAAGGGAAACACAAAGTAAAAAAGAAATTTATGACTGCGAAGTTCAGATCTAGCCAACTAAGGAGTTCTCTTAAACATAAAACCTAAAAAAAGAAAAAATGTAGGTAAAAGTAAACGATTACAATATGATCATAGAAAAAATAGAAAGAAAAATGTCCCTACAAAACTAAAATCTTCACCAATCCACTGCCACGCTTCTTCTCGGGATGTTTGAATAAGGAGAAGAAGCCCCTCTCAAACACATCCAGCCTTCGATAAACCTCGTATGTTGCATATGCATCCCGTGCAGCATATTCCAAATGCTTAGGCGGTAGAGGCGGCGGATTAGCCCACATCCTGTGCTCTGCCCTTCCAAAACCATCCTTCATCTCAAAATAGATTGGATCTATAATAGCTCCAGCAACATCCTTCAGGCCTTGAAGTTTCTTCTTTTTGTCCGGATCTCTCCATATTTCCTGGATATCCTTCAGATTATGAACATAGAGATTTGAACGTGAGAGAACTTTGCGGTCTTACGTGGTGCAAAAACCAGCAAAAATGTACCTAAAGCCATGAAGAAACTCAACCAAACTTTCACTCCTCTCATCGGCATGGCATATGTGGTACACAAGAACATCGGTGCCAACACATAGGCTGGATCACGGCGGCTTTCTTCGGATTGAAATAGGTACCACTGAGTTTGTCATACTCAACATCAAGACCAACAATCTTCCTAGCGAGAAGAATCGAGGGAAGCTTCGGCATTGGTGATCCACTCCTCAACACTAGGCTGCTGAATTCGTGTACGAGAACCTTCATAGTGGTTGTGCCATGGCGAGGGAATGTGTACTCGTGGGAAAAAGGAGCGTTTGCCATGCAAATCGGTGGACGAGAAGAAAAGAAAAGAAGAAGCAATTGGTAATTCACGTGCACAGAGCCGGAAAAAAGAAAAGACACTGTATTTATAGATTGAGATGTAACAAACACGTCGTGATCCACGAATTCAGGAAACAAACAGTATATATCCAAAACAAAATAAATAGAACAGCCGATAGAGATAACAAGAAAACAAAAATTCTGCGGGATAACAAAAACAAAAAGGACCTTATCCGGTCCAGGGTGAGTTAACATGCAGCTAATGCCAGCGATCCATCGTAATTCAACTCCTAGGCAGTTGTTCACGTAAAAATGTTGATTAAAAAAAAAAGTAGGAAGTTCACAGCCGATTATCCGCGAAGTTCACTATGTATGACGGTGTGAAAAAAAAGTTCGTATAAAAATTAAAACAGGAACACACATGCAAAAAGAAAAAAGGGAGTTCGGATATCAACGAGTGCGAAGTTCTCACATACTATTCAGACGTGAAAGGTACTGAATTGTTAAAATAAAATGAACAGACAACATATAGGATTGCAAAAAAAGTAAATAGGGACATCTTCATTGTATTATAAAATGAATAAAAGGGAATGGAAACACAAAGTAAAAAAGAAATTTATGACTGCGAAGTTCAGATCTAGCCAACTAAGGAGTTCTCTTAAACATAAAACCTAAAGAAAAAATGTAGGTAAAAGTAAACGATTACAATCTGATCATAGAAAAAATAGAAAAGAAAAATGTCCCTACAAAACTAAAATCTTCACCAATCCCTGCCACGCTTCTTCTCGGGATGTTTGAATAAGGAGAAGAAGCCCCTCTCAAACACATCCAGCCTCCGAAAAACCTCATACGTGGCATATGCATCCCGTGCAGCATATTCCAAGTGCTTAGGCGGTAGAGGCGGCGGATTAGCCCACATCCTGTGCTCTGCCCTTCCAAAACCATCCTTCATCTCAAAATAGATTGGATCTATAATAGCTCCAGCAACATCCTTCGGACCTTGAGTTCTCTTCTTGTTGTCCGGATCTCTCCATATTGCACTGGATATCCTTCACATTATGAACATAGTACTTTGAACGTGAAAGAATGGTGCGGTCTTACGCGACGCAAAACCCGGCAAAAGTGTACCTATAGCCATGAAAGAAATCATACAACTTTTCACTCCTCTCATCGGCATGGCATATGTGGTACACAAGAACATCGGTGCCAACACATAGGCTGGATCACAGCGGCTTTCTTCGGACTGAAATAGGTTCCACTTGAGTTTATCATACTCAACATCAAGACCAACAATCTTCCTAGCGAGAAGAATGTAGGGAAGCTTCGGCATTGGTGATCCACTCCTCAACACTAGGCTGCTGCATTTGTGTACAAAACCTTCATAGTGGTTGTGCCATGGCGAGGGGAATGTGTACTCGTGGGAAAAAGGAGCGTTTGCCATGCAAATCGGTGGACGAGAAGAAAACACACGAGAAAAAGAAAAAAGAAAAGGAAGAAGAATCGGTGATTGATATGCACCGAAACACGAGAGGAAAAAGGACATGTATTTATAGTTCCGGAAAATGTAACAACGGACGTCGTGATCCACAAATTCAGGGAACAAACCAATACATATCCGGTCAGAACACAACGAAACAGCCGAGAGATAAACCACAAAAAAACAAAAAAATCCTGCGGGATAACAAACAAAAAAGGATCTTATCGGGGCCGGTTGTGAGTTCACGTGCAAGCACAAAACAAAAAGCATAAAAAGACTACAAAGAAGTTCACGTGATAACGGTGCGGACGTTCACACGGAGTAAAAAACACACGAAAAAAATAAAAAGCTGTTCCACACCAACCAACCACCCCCCACCCCACCAAAACCACGCCCAAACCACCAAAAACCACCACTCGGCGCAACACAAACTCAACCACTGCCTGGTGTTCCGCCGGAAGAAACATACCACGGAGGAGTCGAAGGAAGAGCAAAGGGAGAACAAGAACAGAGAAAAGAAGAAGAAGAGAAGTCTAGCAAGATCTACAAAAAGAAGGTGCGTCTAACCCATCCCCATCCCATCTACTCATTTAAATCGCCGTGGATCTTCCTCTCTTTCATCCTTCATGGCCGTGGTTTTGAATCTAGACTAGTATAAAAAACAAGATCTAACAACTTAACAAAAAATAAAACCTTACAGATTACTTAAAAAATGGTTTGCATACGATAGATCTATCAAAAAAATCAAATAAAAACATGTTAGGCAGAGGGTGGTGGTGGAAGAGGGGGGAATATACACTAATGAACAAAAGAACAGGAGTTCAGATAAGAACTCCCGAGAAGCTCACTTGTGAAAAGAAATGGAAAAAACAATATACAAAAAAATAAAAAAAGTTGGAGGGTTTTAAAATCTACAAACATGTATCCAGCCGGCATGAGTATACTGTTATTGGGGAACTTAAAAAATATATAAATAAAAGAAGTTGGAGTTTAAAATGTAGACAACAGAAAATGCAGACTAGAAGTAGAAGTTCGGTTCAAAAAAGTGCGAGAGGTCCTGTTAGTACAAAAAATGTTTTATCTTTGGAATCTTGTGACGGGAATGGTTCTTTGGTCCATCGTACGTCATCCTCGGCGACGGCAATAGCGATGAAGAGACCTGTAAAAGAGGTAAAAAAAGATAGAAATGCTTTCAAAAATACTTTATGGAACTAAAAATGTGCTTATTTTTTATGCGAGGTCCAACTATTCATGGATTTGAAATCTTTGACAAGCACTTGTCACTTCGGAAATGAAGTTGAAATGACCAAGGAAAATCTGGATCATCTCAAAAGGCAAGTACTTGACTACAAGCCAACAATCCCATATTATGTATGCAAGATGGGGAAGACAACGAACAACATCACGAGAGGCGAGAATGGTAATACCAAAAACGCCAACTTACAAAACTTATTTTCGTACACTACTGTATTACATATGATGTTTTGGCTGAACCAACATGTATTACTAAACTATATTACGAGTCTTCAGATATTTAAATGTTTGCTGAAGTCCGGATAAAAGAAACTGTGAAGTTCACTTACGAGAATACACTTGAAACATGGCTATGATATTCACTTTCATGTGTTTTCATGCGGACTTTCGATAAGGAATACATCTGAAGAACACCTAAAGAATTATCTAACGGAGCCAACAACAATTCCAATAACCTCCAACACAAATGCCAGGTTGGTACACGGGTAAGGATAAACAAAGTTGCAAGCTGGAAATGCGGTGATGACAACAAATTGGCCGGATGTAGTCATGGGTGCGAGAAATAAAAGATGGAGATATACTGCATGTTCTGCTTCTACGACGGAACAAGAGAACTCGGCTGCTTCGTGACACGTCTTAGCAAGCGAGTACGAAAACCCTACTATGAAAATAAAATTATGTACCAGTTTACTTTATTGAACCTTATGTTTTGTATCGGCACCCGATAACAATTATGGTTGTGTTTCGGTATTGTTGATGTAATAAGAATGCTTATGAAGAAGTTCACACGAGTGAGTACGAAGTTCGCTTATAAATGAAAAAAGATTAGCAAGTTTATATTCACGAAGTTCCCTACATGAAAAATCATTTACGAATATAAAGGAATAAAAATAGTACGGTTGCATTGAGAAAAACGAATGGATATGGGAATACTTTTACACTCATAAGCGGCAAAAAAAAGAAGTTCACACTTGTGATGACGGAGAAGTTCACTAATAACAAAAAAATACGGCCACAGATTTTGTACGGCTTCTTTGTTTTGAAAAAAAGAAAGAACATATCCTCACTAATTACATACGTATCCTGAATTCAATCACATAATGAGAAGTTCAGTTCAATAAAACAACAAAAATAAAAATGTTGAATATCCTATCAACTACTAATTGCGAAGAAATTGAATCGGATCATCATCATGCGGATCCCAATGATTCGTTGGGTTGTCCGCGAACCTAGACCAATAAGCGGCATGAGATCTTTCAACATACTAGGCCACTGCTCCGCCGAATTTCATTCTTGGGATGAAAAAGGAGCATATACATGTACTCGGCTTTCCAATCCTCAACACGCCATTGGTAGACAATCGGGAATGGAAAAAAAAACATAAGAAAAACGAGTAAAAAAAAGACAAAAGAGCTATACGACGAAAAAAACACAGACACTACACTTACATCCTGGTTTTTATATTATCAGCAATCTTATCACCATCGTATGTAGCACAAATTCTTAGAGCATAGAAGCCACACTCATTAGCCCCTTGTGCCGGAGTCTTTGGATATGAACACCTGTCAGCAACAACATCCCACTGTATATTACCATTATATTTGTTAAATTCTGCAACACCATACACCTGTTTTAACAAGGCCACCATCCTATTAATCTGCAAAAACAAGTGTAGTGCTGTGTTTTTTTCGCTGTATAGCTCTTTTGTCTTTTTTTTTTACTGTTTTTCTTATGTTTTTTTATATTATCAGCAATCTTATCACCACCGTATGTAGCACAAATTCTTAGAGCATAGAAGCCACACTCATTAGCCCCTTGTGCTGGAGTCTTTGGATATGAACACTCGTCGGCAACAACATCCCACTGTATATTACCATTATATTTGTTAAATTACGCAACACCATACACTGTTTTAACAAGGCCACCATCCTATTAATCGCAAAAACAAAAAAAACAAAAAGTGAATGGTTTCAGCGAGTTTAAAAACAAAAAAGGAAGAAAAAGCTGGGAAGTTCACATAGTACTGACATATCAGTTCACACACACTACAGATAGTTTCAGCAGTTTAAAAAACATATAAAAAGCTGGGAAGTTCACAGTGTACTAACATATCAAATTAACACACACAGTCAGATGGTTTCAGCAAGTTTAAATAAAATATAAAAAAAAGCTAGGAAGTTCATATTGTAAAAACATATCAGTACAGACAAAAAAGTTTGAATGGTTGCAGTAGTACACATAAAAAAGAAAAAAAAGCTGGGAAGTTCACATTATATTAACAAATGAGTTCACATCAAAAAAGTAAAAAATGATAGCAGTGAAAAAGTAAAAAAAATAAATGATGAAAAAGAAAATCACGTACAATCTCAACACGATCCTCGTGGTGCCGACTCCTTGAAGTATGTGCCAGACCAGTATACCTCCTAGTGTCAAGGATGTCCAACGTACCAGTGTACTTGTTCATAACATAAACAGAGTGATGATCATGCATGAAATGAGGGATGATGATGCTGTTCGAAACAACCGAAATTAACAAAAGGAAGTACGCACGTGAAAACAAAAAAAAACAAAGGAAGTTCACTACGAGCAATATGAAGAGGTTCAGATTAAAAAAGCATACCAACTTTGCTTTCGGCAAATTTTCATTAGGCCGAACATAACGCTTGAACATTTTAGCGACGAGACATCACATCAAAAGGTTGTCTCGGTAATGGATTATCATTGCTGTCCCTTAGCTTGAATGGCGCAAAATCAAGCAAGTACTGCACAAACACACAAAAAGGAAAAACACAACCAAAAAAAGGAAAATATACAAAGTAAGTATATGCATACAAAAGGTATATCTGAAAAAATTAATTTTCAATGTTTGAAAAAACCTACAGGGATAGTATGAGGTGACATCAAAACACGAGAGCCAGATTCAAAAATATATTTCATCCCTAGATCATCCTTCTAGTAATTGATGATACGATCCATCATGTCGGATTCCAACATTTCACAGCGGCCAAACAGTTTATACATGTACTTGGCATCAACTAAAACAGGATCATCAAAATCATTGCAGAACTTCACCAGGGGGACACTGCACACACATTAAAAAAGAAAAAAAATATATATAAGACTAGGGAAGTTCACTTAGCATATAAAAAAAATGAAAACTCTCCTAAAACACACAAAAAAAATAAAAGACCTAGGGAAGTTCACTTAGCACAGTATATGAAGTTCATATGCCACAAAAAAAACTAACTAAGTAGTAAACGAAAAACATACCTTCCATGAGCTTTGATGTACTCCTTGCTTAGAATTAACTCCATCATCTGCTTGGCCTTGGATAAATGAGGAAACACATATGGTACAAAGTTTGGGACTTCTTCCCTGAACTTATTGGACAATTTAGTAGGCCTTTTATTCGAAAGAACCAGATTTTTAGCACTAGACTGCACTGGGCTTCGAGTTTCAAAATCATCACTGCTAGTCGGAGAACAGCGCAGAACATCCTTTGTAATGGGCTTCGCGATAAGCTTCTTACCAAAGCTGAGTGACAAAGTCATCAGAATCATCATCGTCGTCGAGCAAAACTACATCAGCCTTCCCCTTCTCTGCAGTGTCAGGAACCTTATTCCTAGAAGATTTTCTGGTATTGGAATGCAGCCTCTGGATAATCTTCTTTGACTTGCTTACAAGACTATCAAAATTCTCTTCGGGGATAATGCGAACTTACGGTGTGAATGGTCGAGTCTCGAAAAGTGAGAAATTATCTTCCTCGATACCAAGAGATGGACACTGCATGGAAAGTATACAAAAACCAGGAAGTTCACTTCGAATCAAAACACAAAAACAAACGAGAAAACGGTGCGAGTCCAAAAAACATATGTTATAGAGCATAGCCGGCGATATATTTTGCAAAAAAAGTAAAAATCATACCGGGATCAACACCTAAAACATCTTTCGAGTCGATATTGAAATCTCCACATGTCGGCCAGCTATATAACATGGTCATCCTGATGTTTAGAATATCTTTTTGACTGAACAAGCACATGCTTTCCCCATCATAAGACTGGAGGATCTGTAGCATGAAGAACCCGCAATCATGGCTGCAAAAAAAAACACAAACAAAAGAATAAGAATAAAAGAAAACAATTGTATTAGTTAAAAAAAAACCTGTAGTCAATGTATACATAATAAAGAGCAAAACAAGAGAAGAGGGAAAAAAACGCTTACGCGATTCTGCATCTTGGAGAATTAACATAGTGAAGCTTGAAGTGGTCGATGGATTTTGGATGAAAATGATCACCCTTTGAATTCCACTGCTAACGACCATAACTTCTTGATACCGGATGCCATTGTATGTAACGACTTCTTACCATCCGGATCATTTATATCGCGTAACGAATCAAGCAATTCAAAACGCTCTTTCTCAAGGTTCAAAGCAACAACACGAAGTGACCGAGGAACGTGTGGTGCACATGGATCAGGAGGATCAAAGGTACCAAAAAGAATCTGCCATTAAAATGATAAAAATAAAAAAGGACATGTTAGAAGTATGAAAGGTAGACTATTTCCTCAAAATAAGAAATCACATTTAACTTTACTACTGAGTTATTTTAGTAACATGTACAACAGGGGAGGGAAGAAAAAGGTAGGAAGTCCACATGCCATAATTAGTGAAGTTCTGATGTATAGAGAAGAAGAAAAAAGACAACAGTCAGTACCACTTTCTTGTGGTCCAAACGTTCGGAGCATCGACGCTGAAAATATTACGAACAAGCCGAGAACTCAGATTTCTTTCAAATATCTGCCTCTGCAAACATGACAATGAAACACAAAAGAAGGTTAAAACATAAAGGAGGAAAAAAAAACTAAAAAATGATAAAAAGAACGGAGAAATAACTTACAGAACAAATGTATGGTACCACCATTTTATCAGAATTCTTGTACTTCTGACCAAGCAAGTATGTTCCAACAGAAACAGTTAGAGAACAAAGAAAACCGTTGGGTTTAAAAGCTTCAGCAATTTGTCCGATCGTGCAATCACATTGATCATTCCTGAAAAGGGTCTTCTTACTGCAGAAAAAAACACAAAAATTAGAGGACAAAACAAAAAATTTAATAAAAAATAAAAAACAAACAAAAAAAAGCCTAAAAAACAGATAGAACCTTCTTATGGGATCTTTCCTCAACTTGCAAACACTTTCATATACTTCTTTGATTTTAATCATCATAGGTTGAAGAGACAGTGAAGGCGTCGAACATAAACTCGAGTCTGCAAAAAATAAGGAAATACAGACAAAATGTAAGAACAAAAAAGAAGTTCAGATGATGATATTCCAGAAGTTCACATATTCAAGAACGTGGTGCGAAGCTGGAATGTCCAGAAGACCCACAGTTCATAAATGAAGGCTACCATCAAAAAAATACACACACACGATATCGCTCCCCCCCGGTCAGTCATATACAAGCAGAAAAATGAAAACTACGACATGAACTCATGCCGCATTACATAGCATTAGAAAGTGTCTTACATGGAACATGATGCCAAACAGCGAAAAACAAAAATACATATACAAAAGCACCCCACCACACCCCTCCCCCCATAAAAAACCAAAAAAAAAGGGAAAAAGGTTTTAGATAGAGATATATGAGGAGTAAACATAAAGAATAAAAAGGCGGGCTAGCATTAGGGGAGGGTGTGTGGGGTAGGAGAACTGTATGTTCCCCATTCAAGATATCCTTGCCTAAGTCTTGCGGGGATTCTTCAATAGAAGCGCTCAAGTCATGCGTTGATTCTTCAAAGAATGAGCTCGACTTGCTCAATCAAATCGGAGGCATCGCGTCCATGGTTATCTCCGGCCTGAAACTCATTATTGTCATCATCATCGGCACCGGTCTTTGCGCTCTATATTGGCTTCGATAGCCGGCGGTTCTTCCGTGCGGCGGCAACACCTACTTCCTCACGACCATGCGCAACAACGGACTTACAATCCATAGCAGTGGTAATACACCAACATCATCGGCGGCCTCGGCACATGTTTCGGAAACAACTGCACCAATACCGGGTAGTTGGGCGGCATCCTTCGCATCATTTCCATCCTGACATGTTACAAGATCTTCAGGAATTGAGAAACCTTTTCCAGTAACTGCACAATCTTCGTCATGGTGTTCAGCATCTTTGTCTCCATCAGAATGTGCAACTATCTCGGGAAATAAATTCCCCTTTCCAACAGAGTCTAACTCAGAATAATGCTCAGCAACTTTGTCACATGCACCACCAGAATTACCATCACTGTCATCTAAAGGAGGAGTTACGGGGGTTGCTGGGATGAACAAAATTATGCTTGACATAATAACGATCAACGAGATGAATTGTCATCACTTGTCATACGGAAGACCATCCTTCTCAACACACTTTTCATTTACCTACCAAACAAAAAACAAAAAAAACAGAAGTTCAGATGTAGAAGATGGAGTAGTTCATATACACAAACAAAAAACAAAACAAAAGCCCAACTATAAAAAAAATAAAAAAATAAATTGCAAAACACAAAAAAAAATACCTCAGCTAAAGGAGGTGATTTATCAAAAACTGCATCTTCAACATGATCACCGGCAAAAGGCTGGAGGACATTGAGGGTTGGCGGACGAACAAACCCATCATTCACGGAGTGCATGATCACCATCTCCTGAATTCTGAGGTGCATTTTCCTCAGCAATCCTAGCATCTTCCTGCAAAAAAATAAGAGGATAACAAAAAAGAAAAGGTAAGGAAGTTCACATGAAAAAACACAGAAGTTCACATATGTGTAATAACACAAAACAAGAGATAAAAAAAGGAAGTTCACATAAAAAGGGATGGACATAAGTTCAAGAATGACTAATTATACCTCGGCTTCAGCGGTGACTGACCAAGTCCTGCATCAACATCTTCAACGAGAAGAAGAAAAATTCTTCGAACATTACTTTCAACACTATTATTGCACGATACATTTGCACGGCTCTCAAGCTGCTTGCACAAAGAGTCTGATTCATACCAAAATCAAGAAAACACTGTGCGCATTAGAGACAAAGCCCCCTCAAGCTATCAAGGAGCGATGTTTCACGCTTTGATTGCTCATCCGAGTGCTTCAACAACTGGGAAATTACCATCGGCAAGCCGACCTTGAAATTGTTTCGGACGATCAGTTGTAGTCGGAATCGTACGAGAGAGAAACTCAACTTTACGCAACGGTGATCCAATCGATCAATAACACCGGCGAAGGCATCCCGGCACTAGTTGAAGCGGACTGGTGATTGTCTTTCGTGTTGACATTAGCAATTTGCGAAATTGGAATCTCGCAATGACCTCCGGCAGGATGTTCATTGGCATTACCAGCATCAGGCTCACTACAGTGGGTGCCCTCATTAAGATTAACAATTAAATCTTCAACACGATACCGATATGAATAAGCAATTTGGTTGCGGCCTTTCCACTGCATTGTAATACAGGAGTTCACTTAGCAGATAATATGAAGTTCAGATGATACATAAAAAGTAAAAAATATATAAAAAACTATGTAAGTTCACTTGGATATAAAAAGTAAACCTGATATGCCACATAAAACATTAAAAAAAAGACATAAAGGAAGTTCACTTGAGACGTAGTATGAAGATCGGATGCCACATAAAAAAAGGGTTACGAGTTTGAAAAAACTAACCACAATTCGCCAAACTTGTACTTCATCAACTACGGTCCACCATTCTTTTGAATGTCCATTTTGTAAATAGCCTTCGAGAGGTTTCTCATGCAGAAAGTTTGCGCGAGGAGTTCGAGTATGCATGACGAGAATGTGGTGGTAGAAAGATCTTTGTCAAGATACATAACGGTGGGGATAACGACACACCCTTCTAACCCGGCTTGAGGGATATCGGGGTCTTGATATTTAGTAGCGGCTCGTTTCAACTCATCAACAACAAGGTGGCAATAATCCATCTTTGCCATCTTATCATAATCCATGTTCACAAGCATTGCGGCTTCCCTACCGACACGGGTAGGCTGAACCGGGACATATGAGCTTACTAAAAAGAATGGCAAAGAAGACCTTAACGACCAAATCTTCCTTCTCGGGGTCTTCAACAAGATCATATAACAATTGACGCGAGATCTTTAGGCTCAATACTAGCATTGCTTTCGAACCCAAACTCTTGTTTCAAAAGAGCCAATGACTCGTCATGTCCAGATCTACGAGGCAGTATAGGAGTATCGCCTCCTATAGGAAAACCAAACACCTGATGAACAGTGTCTCTATTAACCTCTAGAACTCTGCCAGATCCACAAGACAACTTCATGGTAGAAGTGTCAATAGTCTTCATCAAATAACACATGAGAACACGTGATATGTTACCCTCCGGGACCCATGAAAAACACGGCCAAAACCAGCTTGCTCAACCTTCAATACGTGTTGCGGTTTTAACATTGCTTTGCAGCCGAACGAACTTCACCGAGAGAACGGCGAATAGTTTGCTTGAAAACGTGTCTTCTCACCATCAAGATCTTCAAACTGCCTTCCTCTTCCTAGCCATGGTTTTCTTTGTCGGCCTTTTCAGAACTTTCTTCGAATCACCTTCCAAAACAACAGGTTTAGAAGGACCTGGCTTCCTACCAACTTTCTTCCCCTGGTATAGAAAAAAGCATAAAAAAACAAACATTTAAAAACCACAAAAAAATTAATGAGAAGAGGAAGTTCACACCAACATGAACACGAAGTTCACACTACACTAACCTTGGCGGGAGTTTCAAAGTCCGATTCATCGCTAACCAATTACAGTACGACTCTTCTTAGCATTGCACTACATAAAAATGAGATGCATAAAAAGGGAAGAGTTCAGATTCAATAAACAAAGAAGTTCACGAGTGGAAGAATTATGTAAAAATGAACAAAACAAAAATAACCTTGCCGGCGGCAACACCATCTTCGGTGGAATGCGGGACATATGTCTCATCGACATCAATCTTACGTTTACGGTGACCCGGACGTGATTTCCCGGGAGATGAAACTCGTTTCGAAGCAACGGTGGGCTGGACGATAGCGGCAACACGAGGGCTGCGCCGCACGGGATTTGTAGCACTGGACGAAGCGGCAGATTTTTTTAAAAAAATAGAGAAGTTCACAATGGTACACATATGTAAAAGTGAACAAAAAGGAATTTAACGAGAATAAACAAAATAAGAACATAAAAAGAAATAACCTTGTCGGCAGCAACATCTTCTTGAGTGGCACACTGGGGCGTATGTCTGCTGCAAAGGATCTCCGGCACAGGCGACGGCGGCGCAGCGAGCTTTCCCCGGAGGTGAATTCTCTTTTATCTTCCTGCAAACAACCCTTTCTTTCCTCACTTTAGGAGGAATAATTTCAGCGAGCACATTCATCACGTGTGCTTTCAGCGGCCTCGCCGTCACGTGGAACATCATTGACAACGGCATTACCCTTAGCGAGACTTTGCTTTCGCGGGGTATTTCCGGTAATATGTAGTCAATTTCTCCTGGTGCTTGAGCAAATTTAGCAGACTTGTCTCTCCTTTTCCTTCGCAAGCTGTTCTTCAACCATATAATCTGAGTAACTATTTGAGTACCAGCCACGAGTCGAGATTGGGTTTCTTCCATCACGGGTGTAGCTTCAAGCGGTTCGGATTCAAGAACTTGCCGCGAGAGGAGTATAATCAAAAACGGGGCTGCCCATGTTACCCTTCTCAACGGCGGGAGTCTGTCAAATGCTGGGGATCTAAGAAACGCGGTAAGCTGTCGATGAGAATATGCGGCAAAATCCTGGTTCAGCAAATCCGAGAGATTCTCTTATAGTCTTGTCAGTTGCATAACACAAAACAAAAAACACAAAAAAGAGTAAAAAATGTAATCAAGAAAGCTTGTATGGATTGCGGGAAAAGGAAGTTCACTAGAAAATGTTAGTGAGGTTCACATATGTATGTTCCTAACATGACTCATCGGCATCATGCTGTCATATTAGAAGATAAATTCCCCAAACCGAGAAAACACGGCATCACCGGAATCATCAACATGATCAAATACCTTCCCTAAAAAATACAAAAAACAAAAAAATTCAATCTCGAAACATAGGAAAAAAATTCATGTTCGGACTTATACTTCCTATGTGCGGCAAAAATGTTAATTTCATGATTCACTTTTAAAAAATAACAGCACTGTACATGAAAATAAACATTATACATAGGAAGAATGAACATAATTAATACGGTGAGTTCAATTAAATGACAAGTAGTTCATAACATGTGCTATACGAAACACGAGATAAATAGATAGAACCATAAATGGTGACCACGGGGAATTATAACACAGAAAAAAAGCCTACAGAAAAGCAAACCCTAGAACAAAAATAAATGGGCCAGTCGTAGGACAGAACAAAAACATGGATATTTCATTTTTGACAACGCAAGAATAAAGCATGAATTTATGGGTAGTAAAAAATACAAATCCGAAAAACAAACCTCCACCACCGGTCGAAGCATCCTTATCCATCACTCACGAGAGAAATAAAAAGAGGAACGGACTCCCCAACCAAAAATTGAAGCCGACCAGCCCGTGCAGGGCGAACTAGAACCACCGCGAAGAAGAATCGGAGTAGCGCCGGAGTTCCAACCGCCGGCCGAACGGGGAAATATCGCCGGCAAACACCGAAGACGGCGAGGACGAGCAAAGCTGCGGCGAACCTAGGGTTTAGACCAAAGGGGAAATGGTGGATTTCGAGTAGAACGAAGGAATAACAACGGGGGACGGGGGATAGCAAACGATGCGGGGGCCGGCGGTTACCTAGAGCGCCGCCGCCATTGCGAGAGAGGATGTAGCGGTTTCGGGATGTCCGCTGCGAGTGGGGGAAGTGGGGAGTGCGAAGGAGAAGGCGCGGAGACAAGAGGAGTAAAAAGAGGAGTTGGAAATAAGCTGCACCAAATTTATATTAAAAAAAAAGAGGCAACAATAAAAAAAAACAACGAAACGTTACCTTTGTCGGTCGGATAGAAACAAACAGGAAGTTCACATTTAAGCTGCACTGCGATTCACTTTGTCTAAAAAAAAAGAAAAAATATAGGATGGGAGGGTCACACCCGCACTGTCCCCACAACCATTACGAAGTTCACTTGCAAAACACGTCAGGGGTTCACTCATCTTGAAAAAGGGTATTTGGGTATGTTTTAAAAACATTAATTGATTTCCTAATATAGCGGGTAGGAGTTTCCCACCACAATTACGAAGTGCACTTCTGTAAACGCAAGGAGTTCACTAATCTAAAAAAGGTATTACACTCTATTTTAAACATTTATTAAAAAACCTTTTATTCATTTACTAGTATGGGGGGGTCCCCCCCAACCCCCCCTTTAATGGTACAAGAATAAAAAAAATTAACACTGGTTAATTTATACATGGAGTTAAAAGAAAAAGAATACCAGAAGTAAAACGACGGCGAGTTCACGTAATAAAGTAACGACGAGTTCATTTTCGGATAAAAAAAGATAAAAACATGCGTATGAATGGAAAAACAATAATACAACAAAAATGGATAGTACATTAAAGGGAAGTTCACAACTTACAAACGAGAGAGATACATACATGCTCGATGTGGATTTACATGTGAAATATAGGCCACAACTTATCTGAAAAGATGTAAATCAAACATGCAATTGACAAAGTTCATGCATTCCGGTAGTTCACATCATAAAATTAAAGAAGTTCATTTGTTATAACACCAACAAACATGCACTGCTGGTAATGAAAAACAGAGCAGAGACTTGTAAGCTACGAAAAAACCCACATATAACAAGCATTATCTGGATTCCTGTTACTACATCAAAGTGTAAGCATGAACACCACCGCGTCATCAATGTATCAAGCGAGGAAAACATAACTACACAAGCATAGGCAAATACCGAACTAAGCAAAAGAACATAGATCTGTGAAAACAAAATTCGTGGATAAGGATCAAAGCAAACCTATCAAAACAAAAATCCTACAGGGGAGATAGACCCAATACCATTACCGAAGACAAACAAAGCGCGAGAATATAACGGCGGAGCCATCAACCTCGAGGATTTTCACGTAGAAGAACGCCGAAGCTGTGCGACGCCCATCGGAAAAAACAAATCTGCGAGATCAAGATAAAAAAGATAAGACCAATGTCCGGATAGCATAGAAGAGGCGTGCACGCGGACATCGACGATCTGCGATGCACCGGTGGAGAACAAATTCGTCGATGGAGCGTCGGACACGAGCACGGAGATGAGCCGCCACCGTCGCCGAAGTTCTAACAAACGCATCGAGCAAAAAAGGAGGAGCTCGGGAGCGAGCAAGGGAGGAAATCGCCGGGGAGGAGCTCGGGAGCGAGCGGGGTGGAAAACGCCGGGGAAGAGCTCGGGAGCGAGCGAGGGGAAATCGCCATGGAAGAGCTCGGGAGCGAGCGAGGGAGGGGTGGGGAGCGAGCACGGAGGAGGTGGGTAGCGAGCGGGAGGTGGGACACGTAACGGTTCGCTGTCTCGTAGGAAGTTCACACGCGAGCGGGAGCGGGACGCGGCGGGACGTGGGAGGCGAAAATATGAAGACTCACGGGAAGTTCGCATGCGATAAGTTAGGAAGTTCAGAAAGGGTTCGAGAATAGTTATTCTCGAACCGGTTCGAAGAATAGCGAGACCTACATATATATATATATATATATATATATATATATATATATATATATATATATATATATAGATGTCTGCTATTCTCGAACCCCCTTAAGAGTGGTTCTAGAATAGCTATTCTAGAAGCCCCCTAATCCAACTCGGTTTCTTCCCCCGTCCTAACCGAACTCCCCACCTCCCCCGACCGATACCGGTTCGTGTAGGAAGCGAACTCCCCACGTCCCTTCGTAAAAACACACGCGCCCCGCCTCGAGCGGAGATCAACAAGCTCCGCACCTCGACCTCCTACCTCGTCGGTGCGGGCGAGCGAGCGGCGGCGGTAGCCGACGCGAGGGAGCTCGCGACGGACACGAAGAAGATCAAAGCCTCCTACCTCGTCGGCGCGGGCGAGCGAGCGGCGGCGGTAGCCGACGCGAGGGAGCCCACGACGGACACGAAGACGATCTAAAAGCCTCCTACCTCGTCGGCGCGGGCGAGCGAGCGGCGGCGGGCCGACGCGAGGGAGCCCGCGACGGAGGCGAACGGCGGCGGTAGCTGACGCAAAGGAGCCAGCGGCGGAGAACGGCGAGATCCAGCCTCCTTACAGCAATAATGGCTCCAATTAGACGCAGATCGGCGAGCATCCTCCAAATTCAAACCAGCCAAGCTCCGAGAAGAGGCCAGCAGAGGATGAGGTACCATAAAAAAATCACAGGAAGTTCACATAATTCATTTACTGCTTTTGCGTCCATCACTGCACAAAAAATAGGAGCACTTCAAGATCATCGTGAAAAAAAAGTTCATATGAATTTATATTGGAAGTTCACATGACTATTTAAATGCTTTTCCGTCCATCAATGTAAAACAAAAAAATACACTGGCAAGTTCTATATGAAAAAATAATATAGAAAGTTCACCTCCACTGGCTTTTGTTTAGAGTAGAACATAAGAGCAGGCTCGTGTGAATTGAGACTGGAAGTTCACATGCAGAGTCTATTGTAGGAAATAAGAAAACTTATGTGTTTTACTGGGAAGTTCTTAAAAACAATTTCATGGAGTTCACTTCAGTTATAAAAATAAATTAAAACAACAAAATGAAAAATAAGTATGCAGGTTAGCATGTATACAGGAAGTTCATATTACATTGTTTGGCGGTTAACTTTACTTGTTTTAGTTTTTTGAAGACATCAGACAAAGTTTTATGTACAAAAGTTCTAGTCCCAATGTTCAAGAAGTTCACATGTTAAAAAACTTACCAGGTTCTGCTACTGCCGGGCAAAGAATCTGGAACAGGCAGTGACGACGAGATAATCAGCTGGTCAGGCCCTAAAAAGCCTCCAATGACTCCCATATGTTGTGATGAGCCAGTTTCATTTATCCAGCCAGTGTTCCGCAATCCCAAGAGAAAGACAAATGCTGCTGCCGTTGAAAGGAATTTCAATCGAGAAAATCCAAGAACAAGATGACATGGATAACGGCAAAAGGAAGCGGGATACCACAACATCAACGAGATGATGATGAGGATATTATGTGTTGGTCAGGTCCACCAAAAAAACCCCGTTCTCCAATAAAGTGCCTCGAGGAGATATTTGCTAGTAATGCAACGTTCAGTCGGCCACGGAAACGGCAATCTACAAGTACATCTAAAACAACCACAGCTGGAAGCAACGATATGAACAGGGACAGTGGGCAAAAGTCGTCTTCTAGCAGTGATGCTTCTGAACAGCAACGCAGTTATGGGGATGGTCAAAGTGACAACATACACCAAGATCGTCGAGGCACTCAATCAAGTCATATGCCGCCTCGAGATCCACTGCGCCATGTACCAAAAGTCACACCGCCATGCCCCATAGTACCGAGATGATAGAGCCACCCCTGCGAGGCTGCGAACATACACACACGTAAGTTCAATTTATATATTGCTTGATAAAAATTTCACTCTTACACAAACATTTATTTAGACAATTTGCATGGAAGTTCACATGCTATATCTTTAGAAAAAACGAGTTGATATGATTTGGAAAGTTCGTGAACCCTATATCCATGATAAAAGTTCAGCTGATTTTTAGGAAGTTCACATGCTCGGTTTATTATATGAAATGTATAGTTGATATGTTCTCGATATTCATGTGCAACAGTTTTTACTGCGAAAAAAGTTCAGATGACTTTAAGAAGTCCATGTTCTTATTTTTTATTAAATTTTAGGAAGTTCACTTGACCTATTTCCTGAAGTTAACATACAAATAACATATGTATTATAAAACAAAAAAAAATGCAATAACAAAACCGTGGCAATTTGCAGGCTGCAGATCTTGATCCGGACCTGATACCATCCATTGGTCAAGAATTTAGCACATTCAAAGACGCATATGTATTTTACAATACATATGCAAAGCACACTGAGGTTTGGGATAAGGAAAGGACAGCACAACAAGAGCGGGCGTTACTTGAGATGTGTACGAGAAGGTGCACACCGCCAAAGTGTCAACGAGGAAGACCGACAGCGTGACAAGATGACCAAAAGAAGCTGGGTGCAAGGCCTTTATGAGATTGAAAGAGAGGAGTGATGGTACATGCATTGTCAAGGACATTACACTTCAGCACAACCATACCCTACTGTTAAGCCCATCAATGCTAGTTTTCATGCGTTCTCACAAAAAGGTGGATCCAACATTGAAGGGGTTGGTAAAAGACCTTCGGTTCAGCAATATAAAACATGTAAACATAATGGGCACTGCTTACAAGGCTGCATGGTGGCCGTGATAAGATTAGGCTGCCACAGCAGAGACATACTAAACATGTAAGTACTCCCCCCCACCCCCCTCCTTTATATATAAAATGAAAACTTACATGAAAAACAGGGGAAAGAAAAAAGCAAAACAAAAAAGAAAAAATAACAACAAATTTCTTTTTGCGGGAAAGCGAGAAAACACGAGGAAGGAGTCCATGAATGAGGTGCGAGAATATGTTCAAATTCTTTGAAGACATGAAGAAGGAGAATGAAAATTTCTTCTATGACTACAAGGTTGATGGCGAAAGCAGACTGGAAAATGTTTTCTGGTCTAATGCTAGCTCAAGGGCAGCATATGCAGATTTTGGAGATTGCATAACTTTCGATACTACTTACAAGTCGAACAAGCACCACTTGCCCCTTGCAGTATTTGTCGGCGTAAACAACCACTTGCAGTCAACAATCTTTGGTGTTGCGTTGATGGGAAAGCGAGTCGGAGGAGTCCTTCAAATGGGTATTCAGCGGATTCCTTGAATGCATGGGCGGTAAACAACCAATCTGCATACTTACGGGTTTGGAGAAAATCAGAATCTATCCTCCTGTTTGTACCTTCGAGTTGTAGTTCATAACAAAAACACACGAAGTTCAGATGTTTACACCCACTGCAACCAGAAAAAATAAAAGATATTTAATTTGCTTGAAGTTCACCTTTGTTTTGTTTTTGTGAAGTTTGCTTGCATTATACACGATGTGTTTTTTCCTAATAATTGTTCGAGATCAATGCCCGGCAATGGCAAAAGCAATACCTAAAATTTTCAAACGGACTCTACATAAGTTCTGTAGATGGCACATAATGAACAAGCATAAGGACCCACTGAAGAAGCTTTATAAACTATTCCACGACTTGAAGGATAAGGCTGATTGCAATTTTGAACCATCCCCTAATGCCATCGAGTTTGAAGATGCGTGGAAGGCTTTGATTGAAGAGTACAATCTGCATGATATAAATGTCATGATTAACTTATGGGCTGAAAGGAAATTGTGGATATCGAGCTTACTTGGAAGGAAGTTTTACGTGCACGCATGACTTCAACACGGAGAAGCGAGAGCATGAACTTTGTGCTTTGAAAAGGGTTTTGTCACTGAGCGAGACAACCTCCACATTTTTGCTAAGCAAGTTAACAAGCGCATACGGAGCAAGGCATGAAGCGAGAGAATGCGAGAGGCAAATGCATCAACGGTGAGTGATCGATTTCCTTTTTATGTTAATGAAAAAAATATGCTTCAATAATTTGGAAACACATAGGATGAGAACATAAAAAAAGGAAAAAGACTATGCGAGATGTTATGGAAGTTCACAGTTGTTTGGTCGGTGGTTCTTACGTACACAAAAAGTGTCATGCTATTTTCGAGAAAAAAAAGTATGCACATGTTATGGAAGTTCACATCTGTTTAGTTACAGGGTTCATATATCTATATAAAATTTATCTTATGTTTCATGTTCAAAAAGCAAATGACTTTTCCACCGACAAAAAATCAAAATTGCGGGGCACAAGGAAAACGAGTCACCGGGGTATGGCTTCGAGGCACGGGTGATGGATAAGTACACACGGGCGGTGTACTCGGTTTTCCGAGGAGCGGCAATATCACGGCAC